>NC_044979.1:86273371-86642125 GCF_008728515.1 Papio anubis | reverse complement strand
AATTTGTATTATTCTTTTGTTATTTTCTTTAGAAATATTTTCCTTTAGCAAACTCCTAATGTGTCATTAAAAATTCTCAAGGATGAAATAGTTTTCTCCAATATTAATAAAAGAAAACTGGACAAATACCTAGTTACATGGAAAAGTCCGAGATTCTTTGAAAACAAACACATACGAATTTATGTATCTTAAGTAAAATACAATAGATTTTGACTTTTAAATTATCAGTCATTGGCACTAGCAGCATTTTGGTATTCACAAGTGCAATCAACCTTTCTGATTTTGTGTGTGCACTTACACTTACAAACAGGCGTATACACATTTTATATAGTTGTTATTACAACTTTATGTATTAGTTTCTCAGTAACATTCTAACATGAACAATTTCATACTCAAATTCTGCAAAAATAATGTTTAGTGACCCTTTAAAGCTTCTATTAGTAAATGTCACAATTTTCTTGATCTCTAGAAATAAAGACTCAGTAAAAATGACGACACTTATAAAAATGCTGCAAATCACCAACCTTACACACAGATCTTTGCCCATACTTCCAAAAATTTTTCAGATGAATTTCTTAAAGATTTTTTAAGGGGACTTCATTAATGTGTATGTACTTAATATATGCACATATATTATCCACACCAAATCTGTTTATATAACTGGCATTAGTGTTAACATATAAAATATGTGTCTACATATATGTATACACATGAAAGTCATCCAACAATAGTTAAGAACCTAATCCATGCCATAAACTCTTCTAGGTGCTAGAGATGAGACTAAACAAGATAAAGTCCCTGTCCTCACAGAACTGAGGTTTTAATAGGAAAGATACACACCAAAAAAGATATATCAGGTAGTGATATCTAAGAAGCAAACTAAAGCAGAACAAAGTATGATCTTTTTTTTGCCCCCAAGGTGGCAGATAGCAGGCAGTGTTAGTGTGACTAGCCCACTTGGAAGGACAGAATAGGGAGTAGAGATTTACACTGTGATTTTCTTTCCCCAAGAACCACAATAGGAACTTAACAGGAAAAACCAAAAGAATCCACAGACCCTTTGAAAGAAGTGGCAGGCTGCAGCCTACTCTGTGAAGACAGGTGAAAAACTCTAAGCATCCAGGATGTGAGAGGGGGAAAGCCTGCGTCCAATCTTACATCCCCATGAGGGAATGTGAAAATCCAGACCACAGGAGAAGGCCTTAACCCTACCCAGAGCTGGACTGGATTTAGGGAGTGGTGTGAAATATAAAAGTAGAAGCAATAGCAGAAAGTCCCTTGCAGGCATTCCCAGTCTCCAGCACTAGTCAAGGGAAGCCATTCCTGACTATATTTCAGAGCATCCCTCAGGGAAGTTAGCCAATGAACTCAGGGAGGGGTTGCAGGGTGAAAGAAGCTCCCAACTGAATTTTGTGATATAATCTCAAGTGGGGATAAACTCCCTTGAACAGAACCCAAGGGTAAGTTGGAAGTGTGCCACAGATAGGAGTGCAGGATCTGGGTGCCCAGCCTTGTGGGCAGATGGGGAGGAACATGGTCTGAAAGCCATGGTTGCTGTTTCTGCAGGGAATCTAATGGCCTGGGGCAGATTTGAGTCCTGTGTGCAGGCTGCCCAGATCTACATGTGGTGCTGTTAGCAGGGCACTATGGGAGTAACACAGGCCTCACCAATTATGTGGGAGCCGGGTAAGGCTTACTGCTGCCTGCTACTTCCTACTCACCTTGTGAACTCTTCTGCACAACAGAGGCAGTTATACTCCTCCCTGAAACACTACCACAGTGGCTGGAGAATCACCTGTTCCCTACAGTGGCCATGGCAGCCTCCACCCAAGGAGAGTCTGAGCTAAGACCCACCTAACCCTGCCCCTACCTGGTGGTATTTCTCCACCCACCTTGGTAGCTTAACACAAAGGACAAACGTTTGGGAACTTTATGGCCCCACTCATCTCCTGAGAAGCCAGAATACTTCCCCATGGCAACTCAGGGCAAGCTCAAATCCCACTGCTAATACCACAGCTGCTGCTCTCTTGGAAGCACCACCTCCTGGCTGGTAGCCAAACAACACAGGCCGTTACAGCACCTCAGCAGAATAACCTATCAGACTAACAGCAGATTTCTCAGCAGAAACCTTACATGCCAGAGGGATTGGGTTCCTATCTTTAGCCTCCTGAAACAAAATAATTGTCAGCCAAGAATTTTCTATTCAGCCAAACTAAGCTTCATAAATGAAGGAAAGATAAAATCTTTTTCAGACAAACAAATGCTGAGAAAATTTGCTACTACCAAACCAGCACTACAAGAAATGCTAAATGAGTTCTAAATCTTGAAACAAAAGCTCGATATATCAAAATGGAACCTCCTCCACATAAACCTCACAGGGTCTATAAAACAACAACATAATGAAAAAAAGTACCTAGGTAAGAGCTAACATGATGAATAGAACAGTACCTCACATCTCAGTAGTAACATTGAATACAAATGGCCTAAATCCTCCATTAAAAGATACAGAATGGCAGAATGGATAAAACCAACCAAGTATCTGCTGTCTTCAAGAGCCTTACCGAAATAAACTTAAGGTAAAGAGGTGGAAAAACATATTGCATGCAAACCAAACGGAAAACAAAAGTGGGCAGGAGTAGTGATTCTTATACCAGAAAAAGGGATACATGATAGATGCTGCTACTTTAAGATTATAAGATTATCAGGTAAGACTTCTTTGAGGAGGTGATGTTTGCTACAGACCTCAATAAAGAATGGAAATAGGCCGAGTGTGGTGACTCACGCCTGTACTCCCAACACTTTGGGAGGCCAAGGCAGGTGGATCACCTGAGGTCAGGAGTTTGAGACCAGCCTGGCCATCATGGTGAAACTCATCTCTATTAAAAATACAAAAAATTAGCTAGGCATGTTGGCGGGCACCTGTAATCCCAGCTATCTGGGAGGCTGAGGCAGGAGAATTACTTAAACCCCAGAAGGCAGAGGTTGCAGTGAGCCGAGACTGTGCCATTGCAGTCTAGCCTGGGCAACAAGAGTGAAACTCCATCTCAAAAAAAAAACAGAGTGGAAATAAGCAGTTTTAGATCTGTAAAGAGTGGCCTAGGCAGAGGAAGAGCAAGTATGTGGACCATTTTAAAAATATATGCACAGCCTTTTATGATCATTCCTTTGAACGAATATATATACTTGGTATTAGTAATATACCAGGCAGATTGCTAAGAACAAGACAGGTACCATCCCTGCCTTCATAGGGCTCACAGCCTAGCAGAGGAGTTTGACATTTCACAAATGGCTTCAAGCAATTATTCAATTATCAGTCTGATGCTGGGGAGAGAAGAAAAACAGGCATTAGAAGAACACAGAATGGGTCAGCCTAACCTGGTGTGGCCAGACAGGAAAGAATTCCTTGAATAAATGATAATTATAGGATAACTAAATAATAAGTAGCAAGGTGGGATGTAAACTTTCTGATAGTGGGAATCTTGTATTTGAAGAACTAAAGTGAACATGGCTAGAGCATATATAAGGGGACAAATGAGATAAGCCAGAAGAAACAGGGAGAAGAAGCAATCCAGCCAGTCAGCATATAGAATGGCAATTAGACACCTGTGACCTTCCAGCACCATTTGAAGAGGAAGAGTTATCTATAACCTAACACTGCACACCTTTTATTTTACCACATTCTACAGTGACCACGGATCAGCTTGTAATGGGTATCTTCTAACTGACTCAACTTCATATGACACCTTGGTTACAATTGCCAAATATCTGTTTGTGATGGTTAATATTAGGTATTAACTTGATTAAAGGATGCCTGGATAGCTGGTATTGTTTTTGGGTGTCTTTGTGAGGGTGTTACCAGAAGGGAGTTACATTTGAGTCAGTGGACTGGGAGAGGAAAACCTACCCTCAATGTGGGTGGGGTCATTCAATTGGTTGCCAGCACAGCTAGAACAAAGCAGGCAAAAGAAGGTGGGATAAGCTGGCCTGCTGAGTCTTCTGGCCATCATCTTTCTCCTGTGCTGGATGCTTACTCCTGTTCCTTCTGCCCTTGGACATCAGACAACAGGCTTTTCAGCCTTTGAAGGCTGCACTCTCAGCATCTCTACTTTTGAGGCTTTTGGACTCTAATTGAACCACTACTAGCTTCTTTCTTCCCCAGCTTGCAGACGGCCTATTGTGGGACTTCACCTTGTAACTATGTGAGCCAATTCTCCCTAATAAATTATTTTTCATAAATACGTATATCCTGTTAGTTCTGTTCCTCTGGAGAACCCTAATGCACTGCTCAGTTCCCAAATGGTCAACACTATTACGTATTTTCTGCATTCATTCCTCAAAAGGGACAAATTCCAAGTCCTCTCATCACATCTACCAGTCTATCTGCATCTGTCTTCACCTACTCTTTCCTCCTGTCCCTATGGATGAACTACCCATATTCCCAGCCAAGGTCAACTTCAATACCACTAATGTAGTAGGTCCCATCTACTCTCACTTTACCACTGTCTTCTCACTGCGGAATCACCCTCATCAGCATAACAATGTGTTATTTTATCATCCATCTGAAGAAAAAAGTCAGTCTTAATCTATAACTATTCAGCTACCTCCTCCCATTTCTCTACTCAATATGTATAAAAGTTCCTCCAAAAATCAGCCCTTCTATTCTTAGATCAATTCCAACAAGATTTTCATATCCACCATGCCCGTCAAACACTGGTAATCTCACATTGCAAATGTTTATGTACAGTTCTCAGTCCTCACTTTTTAGAAATCCTAGGCAACATTTAACAAAATAGACATCTGTGACCTTCCAGCATCATTTGAAGAGGAAGAGTTAGCTATAACCTAAAACTGCACACCTCCTTTTATTTTGCCACATTCTACGATGACCATAGATCAGCTTGCATCTGATTCAGCACAATCAGAAAGTACTCTCTTCATTAAGTTTCTGGGATACTACCCTCTAATCCTTATGGCCACTCTTCTATCCTCTTACCTAATTCTTCCTCACCTCCTATAGCAAGTTGACTAAAGCACTAGATTAGTTACTCAAACTTATCTCATTGCAAAGTTTCTGACAAGCTGAATATCTGATATTCAATAACTATTTACTCAAATGGGCAAACAAATGACAGTAAAATTATGTAAGTACAGCAGTATTTCCAAAACATGAAAGCCAGAAGCAATCCAGTAATATTAATGAAAATATTTGATTTTTAAGTTACTTACTTTTAACTAAAATTTTGATTAACAAAATGTCTAAGGAGCTGTACAGATAACTTACATCTGAAACTGCTGTTCTTAAAAAGACTGGCTTATAAGACAGGCCCTCAGCCAGCATCTGAGAATTAACTGATAAGGGCAAGTCACTGTGCCTGCCTAGACTGTAGGTATCAACAATATGATTTATGCTGAACACCAGCTTTCCTTCTTGAAATCTGGAATTTTTGTATGTGCCAAGCAGAGGATATCCACATGACCAATCCAACACCCTGGGCACTGTGTCTCCAACAGGAGAGCATAAATGTCAATTTGCTGCATTTTCATTGCTGGAAAGAAAGTGTGTTTTGCATGATCCTTCAGGAGAGGGAGGGAAGAGAGCATCTAGAAGCCTGCAAATGGATTCCTAAAGATTCTGCTTGTGTGTCTCTCTTCTGATCCAGCTGTATAACCTTAATACTTCATTGTAATAAGTCTTAGCCTTGAGTATAACTATACGCTCAGTCCCATAAGTTCTGGAAATTTTCCAAATATGGAGGTTGTTTGGGGAACCCAACATAACAACAGCTTATTCAAAAATCCTGAATTCTTACCTGCTGATATGCTTCATAAATCACATCAAATAGAAAAGCTTGGGGCATTTCACTTGCTCTGTGTCTGGCACGTTCTAGCGAGTGGTCTAAGCAACCATCAGCAGATGGACTGATGACAGTAGATACAAGAGGTCGAATGGCTCCTGCTGCCTAAAGAACAAACAGGCAAAGAATATATCATTTCAACTACAAGCTATTTTAAAGTGAAGTTCTGAATTCAATATCTCACTTTTGATAGATCTTATTCATACCTTCAACAAGTTACCTTAAGAAAACATCTGAACAAGTGTGATTGGTTCACAAATGGTTATTTCAGATAAAAAAAAAAAAATCAATTTTATAGTATTACAGTTGCATACATTAAGGTGAAATTTTTCTTCATTATAGGTTCAAAATCCTTCTGATCACAGGCCATTGAGGTCAACACTTAAAAAAAAGATGCTAAGATCCAACTGGGTATTCCCTGAAGATGAAGGAGGCAGAGAAAGACTATCATGAAATAATTGATATGGATTGCAAATGAATATTAATATACCCTCAGGAGATTTACATATTAGATATGTAAGGAAATAAACAAGTTCTTCAAGATCCCCTAGATGAGACTCAACAATCCAAACAATGTGGGTTGCTCTAATTTGTGTCTTGCTTTAATTCATGAGGAAAAACAGTTCCTTTCAAACACAGTCTCCATGCAATGCTTCCTCAGGCAATACCCACTGACTTCAATTGCTATGATGAAAGCTGTCTTATTAATAGTTGCATCTGAACTTTAGAAGAGACATTTCATGTCTGACAATTTTCCCCTTTATCTTTAATGGAGTCTCATTGTAATACAGTTTTGAAGGCCATTACCAAAACAACTGCCTTAGTGAAACTGCTTTAAAACACAGTTCAATGGTGGGCAGTTAACCAAACCTTATATGATCTCCAAAACATTCTTTCTTCCACACAATTGCTACATGGGGATTGCAGCATATGAAATTAGTGCACAAATAAAACAAGTGTCTTCTTGATGAGACCAACATCTGAATAAGATAGATAGTCCACACACTGGTTTGCAAAAGCCAAGGGATTGGCTGAAAATCAAAGTGAATGTATGAGCCAAATAGACAGTTTATAAAATGTGTCACCCCTTCCAGTGCCTCAAGTAGAAATTTGGAACCTAACCATAAAAGCAAAAATGAGGACACAGGGTGACAAAGAGGAAGTGGTATCCAAGTAGGTGAAGGGTAGGTCAACTGGTCAAGCTCAATACCTATCAGTAGGGCTAGAAGATAAGACAAGAAGGAAATGCGTGTACACACAAACATGTATGCTGCTTTAAGAAAAAAGATTCTGCTGAAACTGTATATTTTTGGAATTCTATACCAGGGCATTAAGTTAAAAAATGCTTAAGAGAACATGAGACATCCAAAATGCCAATGCAAGGGGCTCTGCAGACTCTCCCATCATTGAAACTAGCAAAAAGTATTTTAAGAACCATTAAAAGCCTCTGAAAATTGTCCTAAGGACATTCAGCAAATGAAGAAACATTTATTCGAGAAAATCTACTAAATTTTGGTAAGAACAGACTGTGGTATGCGAGCCATGACCGATTTCTTCTTCTATCCCCCAGCCAGCTCAGTGTAATGGCTAAAAAGATAGGGCCTCCTCACTCCAAGTTCCCAGTATGAAGGGCAGACTGCCAGCATTTCCTATGCCCCTCAACACTATGGCACAGAGGCTAAAATCTATGCAAGTGTGGCCCACGAGGTTGAGGCCCACCTCTTTCACATAGTTCCCACCCATGCCCCCAGAATATTGGGGCCCTGATCAGTCTTCTTCCAGCTCACACATATGGCAATTTTCATACCAGGGGAAATAAAAGACTAGAGTCTTGTACTGCCCCCGTGTAGGTCAGAGTAGCGATTTTACTCCCAAAAAATGAGTGCACTGTGCCCACCCACGGTTTCAAAGCAGTGATGTGGTGATTTTTCACAAGTAGAAGACAAAGGATGTGAGAGTAGAGAGCTATGAAGCACTCCCAAAGGGAACTCGCTTTATTTGGAAATTCAAACCTAAGTGTACTCTCAAAAGAGATCATCATGGTAAGCAATTAAAAGAATGCTGGAGATACATGAGCGCAAAAACCTAAACTGTCGGACAGTTTACCAGTGAAAGCCAGGGGAAAACACAGCTAACAAAAGCTCTCCTAGGATTAGGAACAAACCTCCAATACTGGCCTCAAAAACTACCCCTGCAAAGGGGCTAGAATTTAACTGAGACTACAAGGGATATATGCCCAAGGCATTATCAAAAATAAAGGTGAGCATTAGCACACAATGAGTGAAGCCTAACAGCTAGGTGAGATATCAAAGGCAGACAATATAATAGAGATCAGGGAAGGAGACAGTCAAAGAGAGCCCCCACTGAAACCACTATCATTCCAGGATGACTATATAATACTCAAGTGTCCACCCTCTGAAAAAGCAACATCAGAAGCTTTTCCCTGTGAAAGTAAAAGACATCACTAAAATAGGCCAGCCAAGTCATAAACAAATAGGCAAACAAGTCATGCATCCAAATAGGAAAGTGATAGCCTCCAAAGATAGGGTAGGAGGGGAAGGGCAGGCAAGAGGAACTGCCTATGAGAAGGCCCTGCCCATATATCAAACTTAGCAGATAAAGACCTCAAATCAGAATCAGCTACTATAAATATGTTCAAAGAACTAGAGGAAATTACACTCAAAAGTAGTAAGGCAAGGTATGACAATATCACTAATGTTAAGCAGTTTAAAAATACAGAAATTCTGGAATTGAAAAGTATAACTATAATGAACATTTATAAAGGAGCTCAGTGACAAGCTTGGACTGGAGAGGAATCAATGAACTTACACTTAAATCAATAGAGGTAATACAATCCAAACAACAGAGAAAAAAGGATGAAGATAAATGAACAGAGCTTCAGAATAAAGAACACCATTAAGTACACAACAATTTTGTATTGGGAGTACCAAAAGGAAAGACGAGAAAGAAGCAGAAAAAAAAAAAAATTCAAGGAAATGACTGGTAACCTCCCAAAATAAAGGAAAAATTAGTCGTCAAGAAGCTCAATGAACTCCAAAGTAGAAAAATCAGAAAAAAATCTACATCTAGACACATCATAGTGAAAGTGCTGAAAACCAAAGTCAAGGAAAAAATCTTGAAAGTAGCTCGAGAAAAATGATTAGTAAGAGAACATCAATATTAACAAGTGACTTATCAGAAACAATAAAAGTTAGAAGGCAGTGGGGTAATAGTCACTAGAAGTAAAAATATCTCATATCCAGCAAAACCAATATTTCGCACATGAAAGCAAAATGAAAACACTTCCACAGAAACACAGAATTATTTGCTAACAGATTCATCTTAGAAAAAAATAGCAACAAATGTTCAGCCTGAAGGAAATCAACCCGAGACAGCAATTCTAATTCACATTAAAAACAAAGTGTACCAGTAAAGATAATGTAAGTATAAAAGACATTATATAAAAGTATAAAAGAGTTTTCTTTATATACTGGTTTTAAAAGCAATTATGGAATGTGAGAGTTCCCTGACCCCCTCACAGGACCTGAAACAGGGGTGTGGCTCATCTGTTTGGCTGCCACACACTCAAACCCCTTATGGGATGCGGAGCACCCAGATGGGCAGGTGCAATAGCCAAAGCAAGTGCTTTTGGGCTTCAGCCCCACAGTAGCATCTAGGGGTGGGTACCCATGACTCCCAAAGTCCCAGTGGGCATTCACGTTACAGTGCTCCTTTAGCTCTGTCGTCCACAGTCAGCTTAAGTGTTAACCAGCTCAGTGCCCTCCTGGTATCCAGGTACTTGTCCAGCGTCCAGGAAGAATCAGATCAAACATGAACTTGAAGGATGGTGAACGTGGGGGTTTTATTAAGTGGTGGAGGTGGCTCTCAGTAGGATGGATGGGAAGCTAAAAGGGGGATGGGGTGAGAAGATGATCTTCCCCTGGAGTTTGGCTATCCAGCAGTCAATCTTCTCTCCCGCCATCCCCAGCTGAACTCCTCTCAACGTTCAGATGCTCTTTCTCTTCTCTCCTTCTCTGCTGCACCATTCTGCCATTCTGCTGCTCTTCTGTCTGTCTGCTCTTCTTCTCATGGAGCCTGGGGTTTTGGGCTTATGTGGGCACAGGAAAGGGAGGGTATGGCAGGGCAAAAGGCAACATTTGGGTGTGAAAACAGGAAAGTCTATTCCCATTTAGGACCATGAGTTTCCAGGCTTGAGGATGGGGCCTTTGCCAGGGAACAGCCTTCTTCTACCCAGTATTTCCTTGCCTCCTGTCTGTATAAATTATATTAAACAATAGATACATAGTTAACTGATTAATCTGTAACATATTGAACTGTGTATATTTGATGAAAATAGCAAAAAGGAGGTGGATAGGAATAAAGGTGTACTGGATTAAGGAAATGATACCAGATGGCAACTTGTACCCACAGTAACAAATTAATTAAAAATGACAGGCAAGGAAGTTAATACAACAAACTCTATAAATACATACTTGCAGCTGGGTACAGTGGCTCACACGTGTAATCCCAGCACTCTGGGATGGAGAGGCGGGCAAATCACTTGAAGTAAGGAGTTTGAGACTAGTCTGGCCAACGTGGGGAATCCCTGACTCTACTAAAAATACAAAAATTAGCAGGGTGTGGTGGTGAATGCCTGTAGTCCCAGCTACTTGGAAGGGTGAGGCAGGAGAATCACTTGAACCCCAGGAAGCAGAGGTTACAGTGAGCTGAGATCATGCCACTGCACTCCAGCCTGGGCAATAGAGACTGTCTCAAAAAATTTGTTTTAATTTAAAATTTTAAAAAGTACATACACACACACATATATATACACACACACACACACACTTGCTTACCTTTCATCTTCTATAGACAGCAAAATATAAACTAATAATTATTAGGTTGGTGCAAAAGTAATTGCAGTTTTTACCATTACTTTCAATGGCAAAAAATAAAATGGATTGTTGGGTTTCTTACATAGATATAATATGCATAATAACAGTATAAAAAAGGAAAATAGTAGAGCCATGTAATTTTTAAATATCTCACTGGAATTAAGGTAGTACATTCTGAAGCAAATAAATGTTTGCATGTATACTGTAGGCCCCAGAGCAACCACTAACTTAAAAAAATTAGAGAATATAAAGGAATTAAAGTATTACAGTAAAAATATTCACTTACTACAAAAGAAAGCAATAAGAGACATATGAAAAAAGTAAGCTAGCAGACAAATCTAATTATATATTAAAACGAATGGATCAAAAGGCAACAATTGTCAAACTGTCTACAAGAGACAACTATGATTCAAAGACACAAATAGGTTGCATTTAAAAGATGTCCAAAATACAAGCAAAAGCGAACAAAGCTGAAGACATAAACAATCCAACAATAGTTACAAACATCAATATTCTACTTTCGATCGCGGCTGGAACTAGGCAGATCAATATGGAAACAAAAGACTTGAAAAATACTATAAACCAAATAAGCCTAACAGACATCTATTGAACATACCACCCAACAACAGCAGAATACCTATTTCAAGTGCACATGGAGCATTCTCTAGAACAGACCATATGCTGCATCATAAAACAAGTTTTAAGAGGATCAAAATCATACCAAGTATAGTCTCTTAGAAAAGAATAAAATTAGACACAAAGTTGGAAACTTACTTATTCTTTTCTTTCCTTGGCGGTGGGGGAGGCAGGGTCTTACTCTGTCCCCCCAGGCTGGAGTACAGTGGCACAATCACCACTCACTACTGCTTCAGCTTCCTGGGCTCAAGCAACCTGCCAGTCTCAGCCTCCCATGTAGCGGGGATCACAGGCCTGTGCCACCCCACCTAGCTAATATTTGATAGAGACAGGGTTTCACCATGTTGCTCAGGCTGGTCTCAAACTTCTGGGTTCAAGCAATCTGCCTGCCTTGGGGTACCCAAGTGCTGGCATGAGCAACCATGCCTAGTCAAATTTGGGAATTTAAAGTATGTGGAAAATGAACAATACTAAAAAAAAAAAAAAATTTAATCAAAGAAACCAGTAGCAAACTTGAAAATACTTTTCAATGAAAACACAAACAATATGAAAATTTATGGGATACAGTTAAAGTAGCCCTTTGAGAAAAAGTGTAACTGTGAATGCCTATATAAAAAGATTCTAGACAAGTGTAATTTTTCACCTTAAGACAATGGGGGAAAAAAGAAATAAAATTAGAACAGACAAAGAGTAAACAAAGAAATAAATTAGAGTAAAGAAAAAGAATAAAAGCCAAATATGGTTCTTTTATAAAATAACAGTTGCGGCTGGGCACGGTGGCTCATGCCTGTAATCCCAGCACTTTGGAAGGCCAAGGAAGGTGGGTAACTTGAGGTCAGGAGTTTGAGACCAGCCTAGCCAATATGGTAAAATCCTATCTCTATTAAAAAATACAAAAAATTAGGCAGGCATGGTGGTGCATGGTTGTAATCCCAGTTACACAGGAGGGTGAGGCAAGGGAAGCACTAGAACCCAAGAGGCAGCGGATGCAGTGAGCCGAGATGGCACCACTGCACTCCAGCCTGGACAACAGAGCAAGACTCCATCTCAAACCAACAAAAACAGTTCACAACCTTTGAACGAAAAAAATGCAAATTAGTAAAATCGGAAAGTAGTGACATTTCTATCAACCTCAGAGAAATAAAAAGGAATACAAACCACAAACTATATTCCAACAAATTAGAAAAGTGATAAAATTAACAAATTCCTAGAAAGACAATTAGCCAAAATTAACTTGATAATAGAAAGTCTGAATAGACCTATAAAAAGGAAATTGAATTAGTAATTTAGAAACTTTTCACAAAGAAAAGCCAAGATCCGGAAGGCTCCACTGGTTGTGCCAAAAATTTAAAGAACAGTTAATACTAATTCTTCAAACTTTTCCAAAAAAATAGAGAATGCTTTCCAACTCATTCTGTAAGACCAGTGTTATCCTAATGCCAAAAACAAAGACAGCACAAGAAAAGAAAGCCAATTAGGGATGTTGGTTTGTAAACAATGCAAAAACAGATGCAAAAATTCTCAACAAGATACTTACAAACCCAGTTCAGCAACATATAAAAAAGCATTATACACCATGACCAAGTGGGATTTATCCCAGGAATACCAAGTTGGTTCAACGTATCAAAAAAATATATAGTCAATGTAATACACCATGTTAATAGAATAAAGGACAAACACATGAACATGTCAACAGGTGCATAGAACTCATCTGACAAAATCTAGCACTCCTTTGTGAGAAAAGCACAAAAATTATAAATAGAAGAGATCTTGTTCAACCTGAAAAAAGAGTGTCTGTGAAAAATCCACAGTTAAGATCATGCTTACTGGTAAAATATTGAGTGTTTTCCCTTTATGATCAAGAGTAAGCAAGGAAATCCACCATTGCCATTTCCAGTAAACATTGTAATGGGAGTCCTAGCTAGGATAATTAGGCAAGAAAATGTAATAAGTTATCCAAAAGAAGTAAAGCTATCTCTATTTGCAGATAGCATGATCCTTATATACAAGATACCAATGAAGTGTCTTCTAACTATTAGAAGAAGCAAGTTGTCAGCAAGGATACAGAGAACAAGCTTAGTATACAAAAAAAAAAAAAAAAAAAAAAAATCAGTTTATTGCTAGTATACAGAAATACAACAACCCAAAAATGAAATTTAAAAAAATTCACTCACAAAAGCATTGAGAAGATCACTTAAGAGTAAATTTAATGAAGACGTTCAGAAGTTACTACAAAAACTCCAAAAAAACATTGGCTTCTAATGGCCAATGTCTCTACTTAGCTACTTTTACCCATTCCCTCTCAAATACTTCTCCACATTTAGTATTCTTTCTGTCCTGCCTCCTCAATTTCCAGTCTTCCATTTAATTATGCTCATTAATATACAAGTATGCCATAACTTCTGCCATCATTAAATCAATTCTTTTAATATATATCTTCTTCCAGCTAATAACAAGTTTCTTCACACAAGTATAAAGCCCAACTCTGAATTATCTGTATAAGAGCACATCTCCAATTTCTGTCTTCCTATGCTTTCTGCAATCTATTTCAATCAGGCCGTTATCGCCACACCACCACAAAAATACATTTAACCAATGTCACCAATGACCCCCACATTGCCAAATCCAATTAATAGTTCTTAGTCTTCTTGAGTGTTTGTTCACTTAGTTTTCAAAAATCATTCTCAACCACACCCTCTCATCTGCCCACACTAACTCCTAGGTCCTTACTTTCTCAGACTGTAAATGGTAAAATATTCCAGAGCTGCATCCTCACACTTCTCTATTGTTAAATGGTAAAAAAACTTAGACAAGTTTGCATTTTAATCGAGCTTGAGCAAACAAAACCAGCAAAACAAAAATGACTTGTGAATCGCACAGCCCTCCAAACTGGAGCAGTTTTGGAGAACTCCAATAACATAATCTGACAGCATTTACAGGAAATGGAAGTGCTGTGTAAAGATGACTTAATAGGTTACAGCTTAATTGGTTACAGGTCCTCCTGCAATTAACTAATGCTCAACTATTGTAGTTAAACTCTCTATTGGTTTGGTCTGTTAGGCTTAGTCCAGGAGCCTAGTGCAAGTCAATAGCCTCCTATAAATTTTATGTAACACTATCTACACTCATTCTGTTAATGACCACATGAAGTCCCATGACTTTAAACACCATCTACATGAAAACTTCCAAACCTATAATCCAGCCCAGAGTTCTTTTGAATTCTGGATTTGCACTTCCAAATGTCTGTTTAACATTTCCACTTAGTTCAAAACGCATACCTCAACTGCAACAAATTGAACTCAAAGTTTTGGTTTTACCCACTCCACAGCCTCCAAACCTGCTCCTACAGACGGTCATCTATGCAAACATTAACTCTATTCTTCTAGTTATTCTTGCCCAAAATCTTGAACGCTGTCCTTGATTTCTCCCCGACTCTCACAATTCAGTCCATCAGTAATCCAGTTCCTGTCAGCTTCAAAGTATTCCAGATCTGCCACTTCTCATTGTCTCCACTATCCGTGTCTAAGCCACCCATCCTCCCTCTGAGATTACTCCAAGAGCCTCCCAATTGGTATCTCCTTCACTCTTGTCCTTCCACAGCCTATTCTTCACAAAGCAATAGAACAAACCTGTTCATGACGAGTTATATCATGTCTCTCTTCTGTTCAAAATGTTCCAAGAGCTTTCCATCTCAAATAACTAGTCAAGTTCCTTCTATTTAATTCAACATAAATAATGTTAAAAAATTCAGTTCCTCATTTCCACTAGGAGCATTTTAAGTACTCAATAGCCACATGTGACTAGTAGCTTAAGTACTAGATAGTGGAGTTAGACTATTTCCATCACTGCAGAATGTTTTACTGGACAGCAGTGCCCTAGAATGTTCATTCCATGGCTGCTGTCTCTCCAGCACCTAGAAAAGTGCCTCATACATAGCATGCACTCAGTAAATACTGAATCAGTGTTGTAGGTCTTAGAGATACTGATCAGGCCACACAAAGAAGTCAAAGTGTCACTTGGTAACACACATATGTCTTCACGATATTTTACACAGCAGCAGCATCTGAAGAAATTTCAAGATGAGGTCAAACCAAATTCCATTCCCTCACTAAGACACCTATCTTGCTTGATAGAAGCACCCTGTATTTGTAGTGCATGAACAATAATGCAAGTCTCATTCATGCCACTTAATAGCTGTGTTATTTGGAACAAGTTCATCTCTGCTTAATTAATATTCTTTTCTATGAAATGAAAAATTTTGACCAGGTATTTTATTTCAGGCTCCTCCAGCTGTAGTACTATAATATTTTATGAGGAAAGCCTCCACATGTCAAAACTTCCAATCTAACAATTCACACTAAGTTGTCTCAATAGTCATCATACCCCTACAGAGTAATAGTTATGTGGTGGCGGTTTCCAAAACCAAAATAGAAATGTCAGCCTGACAAAATGGCAGAATATTGTGAAATCATCCAGAAAAATCCACAATATACCATCACCCATGCAGAAAACATCCATCTCAGTAGAGCGCATGGGCAAACAGTAGCCTTAGATTCTTCATATTTTTGTCCTACTTTCACACAGTTATCTAGTTCATATGATAGATTTACATTATCTGAAAGAGCTTGACAACTATATTCTAAGCACTATGCTCCGCATAATGATGAATGCGCAAAATGCAATCCTTGCTCTGAAAGGGTTCAGTTTCGGTGAGAGGGAGAGGGTAGATGCATTCCTTCCAGAGACCAGTTATTAGATGCTAAAGTGCTACAAATACACTATGAACTCATTTCCCTCATTTCAGTCACTTGATGAACATAAGCCATTAATAAATTGTTTTTGATATTTTAATCTCAGTTCCTAGTATGAAAACTTCCTAATAGTTTCTCAATACTATATTCACTCATTTTTATAACTTTTAAAGAATTAGGTAGTTTAAATAAAAACTTGAACACCCTCTCATACACCCAGCCTCCTCCCCTACCCAAAAAACAGTGAAAAGCAGACAGGCTCACAATATTCTCTTTCCACCTGGATACTCCAAGTAAGAATCTCTTAATTACTCCATCTTTTCTCTAAAAAGTATTCTTGTACTTCTTTAAACATTTCTTGACCACTTTTTTTGTACTATGTATAAAGAATCCTGTTTTAAGGATTTCAACAAATAAGATAGAATTGTTCTTCTCAAGGATCTTAAAGTCTCATGAACACGACAGATTAGCAAAGCAACAACTATAAGATACAGTAATGCAAAATATTGGGGGTGGAGAGTCCTGAGTTCCAGATCAAGGTGGGAGCCTCTAACTTGCTGAAGTGGTTCTCAAATACTTGCTGGATAGATAAGTGATTGAACAAACTACTTCTTAGGAAACATTAAAAATTACCTAATAGTTTAGAATGCATATATACACAGCAATATTAATATAAGAAAATTAAGCAACAGAAGTGGTTTAAGAAGTATACTTAAGAACAGTAGGGAAAGGGACTTGATCTAGCAGTATGAAAAGTTACTATTAGAGAGCTGTCTCAATAGTGACTAAGACAGGGTACAAAAACAGACCGACAGCATGGAAGAGAGTCCCAACAGACCCATGCTTACATAGAAATTCAATATATGACAGAAGTGGCAGTGCAGGTCAGTGGAGAAGGGAATAATTATTCAACAAATGGTGCTAGGCAAAGAGTTACCTTTGTAGCAAAAGACAAAAGTGAAATCAATCCTTACTCCATCTGTAAACTCCAGAAAGAGATGGCAATGTAAAATTCAAAACTATAACACATTTTTTTAAAATGGTGAATATCTTCATGACTTCAGTGTAAGAAAAAAATTCTTAAACCAGGCAAAAACAAAAACCATTAATGAAGACATTAGTGATTTTAAGTATATTAAGATAAAAAATGCTTATTTATAACAACATCTTGTGACTTATAATTATTCCAGATGGAAGAAAATAGTTATAAAATACAGCATACACTGGCCAAAGTATTAGCATCCAGAATATGTAACTCCTACAAGTCAAAAGCTTAAAAATAAAAATAGGGTAAATTCTTACACGGGCATTTCAATAATATTTAAAGCCCATTAATATAACAAGATGCCCAACCTATTAACAAAACGCTAAATTTAAACCACAAAGAGAAAGCATTTTCCAGTAAATAGATTGGAGGGAAGTCTTATATCAAGTAGTGGTGAGGACTAGGGCAACTTGAACTTGTTATACATTACTGATGAGTATAATTCAAGACAAGTTTGGAAAATAATTTGGCATCATCTAGTAAAACTGATAACCAACATATGTCAGAACTGTAGAGAAATCCCTGCACATGGGCACAAGATATATAATAATGTCCATACTAGTAATGTTTACATCAGCAAAAACATGAGAAAACAAATGCCCATCATCTGTAAAATGAATTATGGCATATACAGTAGTGATTATGAACAAACTATAGCTGCATAGATTTATATGAATACATTTCCCCAAATATACTGTGCAAAGTAACTATGCTGTCAAAATATATGCCAAGCATGTTTAAAAATCATATAAACATAGCCAAAACATTCTTTAGGAAAAGATGTTACACAACTAAAGAGAAAAGCAAGACAACGAGAAAAACAAAGTTTGGGTAATGTTTATTCATTGGGGGGATTAGATAAGACTTGGGAGCAGATAGTTTCAATGTGACTGGTGATGATCTAATTATACCAGTAGTAGACACAGAGGTGTCCAAAGTTCTTCAGTAGTTTTTTAAAATTCAACATGTGTATTCATGGGGTCCCATCTTGATTACCAAAAACTAAAGAGCAGAAACCATCCATATTTCAGATAAAATTATGGCAGGATTGGTAAATTCCACAAATTACTAGGTTCGTCTGTGAAAGCCAGAATATCAGATGGGAAAATAATACAACAAGAAGAGAGATCAAAGCACAAGGTGACAAAAAGCTTCAGACATCTTAAACTAAAGGCCTATGAAAACGGATCACAAGTGAAAATAACTTCTTGGCTGACTCCATCACTTGCCTTGCCATCTGCTACAAACAGATACAGAAAATGCTAATGTTAAAATTCCACAGCTGTCTTCATGTAAGAGAACTCTGTTCACAAACGAACATGCAATGAATCCTCAATTTTGTGATGTTTTCTGAAATTCAAAGTATCAAAATTATGACAAGTATAAACAAGCTGGTTAGTGGCCTGCAAGGCACAGCTACCTGGGAAGCTTGTTGTAGGAGGCATCATTCCCGAGTTATCAAGTACAAATGTCTCCTCAAGTATTAGTAATAGGCCCTGAATGGAAGCTTAACAGTTCAGCACCAACCTCAGTGATTACTTGTCTCTCAAGCTAATCTATCACCATATTTCCACATGTCACTGCATGGAAATCATTGATACAAATCATAAAATGTGGAATAATAAACCCCACCCTCTACTGTTTGCTTTATTGTATAATACTATGATGCATCCATACAGCAGGCACTAACATGCATTTCTCCTCAGGCAACTACATTCTAGCTAATTACAACAATGTACAACAGAAATCCTCCAACCATGTAATTTTGATTTTAGTTAGGCAAGTTGTCTTAATTGAAAGGTTTAATCAGTGTTTGCAGAACGGCATCTCCAAAGCTAATCGTTGGGAATTATAAGATTGAATATTTAATATTTTTAATCATAAAATACTTCCAATCTCCTTCTGACAAACAAATTGAACTGATACAATTTGCCCAATATAGAAATAGAGGTATCTTAGAAAAATCTCTATTCATATTACTGTAATACACCACTAAAAGTGGATATGCAGCAAAAAAGAATAGAGAGGCCTTTGTTTTACATGCTACCTATAAATTCCTAAGATTTCAATAGTACCATTTACCCTAATTATGACATGATTGGGAATATACTAGCATGTTAAACATTATTTCATGTTGAACCATAGATACACCCATCTGTCTTTGACCTACCCTTTCCCCAACTTCCTTTGAAGGTAATTCATAGAGCAGAAACACAGAAGTGGGTAATTTGAAATCATTAAAGCAAAGCAAAGCTTTTTCACATAGTAGTTCTTTAGCATCAAAAATAGATCAAGTTTCACCTCATTCCCATAGCACTCCAGAGAATAAGTCAGTCCTTGCTCCAGGCAATTTACCCTTTGTCGAAATAAACCTGGATTTCTTCACGAATCAGAACTCACTGCTTTCTCACAAGTAAAACTTCTTTAGATCTAGGATTTAAACCAGTATCAAAGTTTCTCTAGGAGACAATGCTACGGTATCCAATAAGCCAGGAAAAAAACATTGTCTGATTCCCATGCAGAAACCAGGAAAAACCATTATCTTATCCCCACACATGAATAAACTCTGACCAGAAGTATATTGATCACAATAGACAAGTAGAAGTCATTGTTAGCCATGGTAAATCCTACTTAATATCACATTTCCAAACGCAGAGTTCAAAAATCTACCAACTGATCAAGGAAATGAAAATCAAAACCACAATGTGATAACACCTTACTCCTGTAAGAATGACCAAACCCAAAACCTCAAAAAAAAACAGATGTTGGTGTGGATGTGGTAAAAACAGAATGCTTCTACACTGCCAATGAGAAAGTAAAGTAGCACAACCACTACGGAAAACGGTGTGGTGAGGAGATTCCTTTAAAAACTAAAAGTCAAACTAACATTCGATCCAGCTATCCCACTACTGGGTATCTACTCTGAGAAAAAGAAGTCATTATATGAAAACGATACTTGCACATGCACATACGTAGCAGCACAACTTGCAACTGCAAAAATATGGAACCAGCCCAGATACCCACCAATGAGTGCAAACAGAAAACTGTGATGTATGATGGAATACATATGTATGACACACACGTGACAAAACATGTGACATACGTATGAAGGAAGACATGTGTAACATGCCTGTAACTGAAGACATATGGCACATGTGAGGGAATACATGCTATATGTAACAAATGTAACAGAAGACATGAGATGAGATTAAAAGCATGTGTGATGTGACAAAAAACGTGTATGACACGTGAAAAAAGACAAATGTGACGTGTAATTAAATGACATGACACGAAAGACATGTGTGACACTGGTGACACATGTGACACATTACTGAACTGGAACACATGCAAAACGAGTGCTATAAGAAATGTGTAACACATGGGACACATGCAACAAAAAACACGTGATGTGGAAGACACATGTGAAATACGTAGACACGTAACTGACATGTCAGAGACATGTCTGACACATTACTGACACATAAACAACACATGACACGTTATCAAAATGTGATGGACGTGTGACACAACTGACATGTGATAAAAACATGTAACTGACATGTGCATGAAATATGACCAACAGGAGACATGGAGACAAGCGTGACACATGACATGTAACACGTGATAGACACGTGTGATATGACCAACACATAACACATGTGACACATGACATGACTGGCACGTGTGATACGACAGACACGTGACATGTGACTCGTGGCTGACATGTAACAGACATGACTGACACAACATGTGAACATGTGACATGAACACAATCAACATGATTGACAATCGAAATGTGACTAACACATGACCAATGTGACCGACAAGTGAGACACACATGTGACAGGTGAAGTCTGACACATGACATGTGTGTAACATGTGACAAGTGTGTAACAATAACTTACATGTACCTGACATGTTACTGTAAGACATGACCAACAGTGAAACAAGTGACTAACATAACTGACACGTGATACATGATCAACATATGGCCAACACGTTTGAGACACATGACTGATGCAATTGACATGATTGGCACGTGACTAACATCACTGATGTGACTGGCACATAATTGGCACGTGCTTAACATGAGACCAATATGTAATACACAAACTATCAACACATGATCACATTGATCACAAATGATCAACACGTGGCATACGACCAAAGCTTGACTAAAGCGTGTCTGACATGTGACCAATACAACTGGCAGGTAATTCACACATGACTGACATGTTTGACATGTGACACGTGACTGAAACTACCACCTGACCAACACGTGACTGACATGCGACTGACACATGATCATGTAATCAACACGTGTGACACGTGACTTGTGACCAGGGCATGATTGACACGTGACCAAATGACACACTGATATGACACGTGATTGACATGACTGGCATGATGCAGACATGTGAATGACACAACTGACACATGATCCACACATGACCAACATGACACTTGAGTGATCAAGACTATCTACAAGTGATCGTCACGTGATCAAGTATGACACATGACTAACACATTGTTGACACGACCAACATGTGACAGGTGATTCACATGATTGACACAAACACATGATCGTGTTTGACACGTGTCTGAGGCAAGACCAGTGCTTCATTGACACATGACTGACACGATTGGCATGTGACCATCACACGTGATTGGCACGTGTCCAACATGACTCACACGTGATCGACATATGATCACCCAATCACGTGGTTGACACAGACGTGACCAACATGATGCAACAGCATGATTGACATGTCACCAACACAACTGACATGTGATTGAAACATGACTGAAACATGACCAACAGTTTGAAGTGACACGATTGACAC
The DNA here is from genome assembly GCF_008728515.1 of Papio anubis. Taxonomy (NCBI): domain Eukaryota; kingdom Metazoa; phylum Chordata; class Mammalia; order Primates; family Cercopithecidae; genus Papio; species Papio anubis. Next base: position 86,620,099 of record NC_044979.1, on the reverse strand, counting down.
CAGTGGCATGTGATCAACACATGGGTGAAATGTGACCGATGCTTAACCAATGACTGACATGTGACCAACATGTGTGACACGTGACTGACAAGACGGACACGTGATTGACCTGACAAGACTGACATGTGACCAACACGTTTGACATGACTGTCACAATTTATACGATTGAAATGCATCCAACACATGACTGATATGTGATTGAGTCATAACTGACACGTGATCAAGTAAGCAGCATATGTGACACATGACTGACCCATGACAAGGACGTGACTGACGTGACCAACACATGACATGTGATTGACATGGGACCAACACGTGACAGGTGACAGGCAATTCACGATTGGCACATGACCAAAATGTGACTGACGTGATTGTCATGTGATTGTGATATGTAACACATAACCGATGCCTGATTGACACATGACATCACATGTGATTCACACGATTGACATGTGACACGAGACTGATGCAATTGACAGGACTGGCATGTGGTCAACATGCTACTGACACAAGATCAACATAATAGACATGTGATCAACATGTGACATGACCATGTGACCAGAGCATTGACACTTGACATGTGACTGACATGACATGAGACTGACACGATTGATGACATTTGTGACACAACTGACATGACTGAAATGACTGGCATGTGACCGACACATTTGTGACATGTAAAACTCACAAGATTAGCACACGCCCAACACGAGATGGAATCAACACATGATCCCAACACGTGATCGTGATACATGGCCAATGTGTTACCGGAAATTGACATGTGACCAACATGACACTTGACACATGACATGTAACTGACAGCTTGTCACAAGTGACTAACAAGCAATTGACATGATTGTACATGACTGATACGTGATCGTCACATGATCAACATGTGATGCATGACACCTGATTGACATGTGACAAACGTGACTGACATGATTGACACATGATCACTATGTGATCAACACGTGTATAATGGGAGTGTTGTGGCCAACATATAACATGACATGGCTGACATGATTGACAATCGACATGACTGACATGTTTGACACATGATTGACTCACAAATGACACAATTGGAAAGCAATGAATACATGACACGTGATTGATGTTATCGGCACGTGTCCAACAGGTGACTGATGTAATTGACATGTGATTGCATGTGTCCAATAGATGGCACACATGATCACGTGATCAACACGTGTGTGACACTTGACTGGAGCATGGCTGACATGTGACCCACGATTGCCACATGATTGCCACATGATTGACGTGACTGACATATTTGTGACATGTCACTGACATGATTAGAACATGATACATCTCCAACACGTGACCTGAGATTCACACAATCAACACGTGACTGTCACATGAACATCTGTGTGACATGTGAATCGACATGACATGGAGCGTGATTGACACTTAACCAACACGTGACTGACATAATTGACAAGTGGCATGTGACCAACATGTTTGTGTCATGTGACTGACCCGATTGACAGGATTGGCACGTGACAAACTGGTTACTGACACGTGATCACTCGTGATTGTCATGTGATCAACACGTATGACACGTGACCGATGCCTGACATGTGACCAACATGTATGACACCCAGCACATGACTGACGTGATTGACATGACTGACATGTCGACATGATTGACACGTGACTGACGTTTGTGACACATGATTGACACGATTGGCATGTGACCGACAGGATCACACGATCACGTCATGATTGACATGACTGACATGTGAGAAAACCAACTCGTGACACATTACACATTTGTGACACGTGACCAACACGTGTGTCATGGCACATGTCCAATATGTGCAATGGAAGATGTGGACACGTGCTCAACACATTTCTGACCCATGCCTGACACATGTGTGACATTTATAACAGTTATACATTTGTAATTGCAGTTTTAATTACAAAGGATACAACTGCCAAATGAAGACACATAGGGTGAGGCCTGTGGGAATCCTAAACCTTTTATGCCTTGTCTCCCTGTACACCACCCTTCCAGCACAGCCCTGTGTTCAATAACCAGGTACTCTCCTGGACCAGGGTCCAGAGTTTGAGGTTTCATGCTAGAGGCATGACTAATTCAATCACTGGCCACCTGGTTGAACTCAATCTTCAACTCCCTTCCTGTCCCCAGAGGCTGAACTGGTTCAAAGCCTCTAATCACATTATTTCATCTTTCTAGCGACCAGCCCCCTTCCTAAATCATGTCTTCTCATTAGCATAAGCTCAGGTATAATCCAAGGAGCTCATAAACAACAGACTCTACTGTTACTTCAAGAATCCCAAAGATTTAGAGTCTTCCTCCCAGGAACTTGGAATAAAGGGCAAATTCTTTATTATTTAACAGACTGAAATGCACATTTAACATGGGAATGAGGTAGTCACAGGTGACTTTGGAAAGAATGGTCAGAGGAAAAAGTAGCCAGACTGCTACGATTTATAACATAGATTAGGGGTATGGAAGGTGAGAAATGTGTAAGAAGTCGATCACCAACAAGAGCATAAAATGACTAGAGGTGCTGGAGTACAAAGCTGAGGTAAGAAGGATGTACAAGTAACTTAGAAAATGCCTTCTCCCACCAGGAGCAATACTTAGGAGGTTCCTTTGCTGATATAGTCTCATTTGAGTTATCCTATTGTTAGTGTTCTTAGAGTCAATGTAATATTTAACCTGTTGGTCCTTCTTAAAATTATTCTCACTTACCTTTGATTTCTCCACATTCCAATTTATTTTACTCTTTCCAACATTTCCCTTATAACAAAGTCTTCATTGCCACTTCTTTATCTGACTTAATTATGCAGAAATATACAAGTCATTCTGACTTAGAAAAGATTATGGACCTCTAATTTTGGTAATATGATAGACCAGGTATCTTGAAACACCTCTTTCACTAGAAAAAATAATAATAACAGTATAGGAGAGAATTTTACAAACAGCCTTTTAAGAGTATGTCTGGACTTAACCAATCACCTAAGAGTAAAACAACCTGATAGCTAGAAATCAGAGAAATAAGACGGCAAAGATGCTTTCAGTTAAAAAGAGGCTTTAGTTTTAACAGACGAAAAGAATGAGGACTAAGATCTTGAAGGTGTGCTACTTGGTTATAACTGTAATTTCCACACTAAGACCCATAAAAGGCAAAGTCCCTCATTTAGGTAGTTGGGGCAAGGGAAGAGAGACAAGTGAAGGAAAACAGCAAGCAAAATTATCTTTGCTTGGGATCTCAAAGGGCAGGGACAGTTTTCCCTGAGAAGTTATAACAATAAAGCTTGGCTTCATGTGAGTTTAGAGTTTCATTTAACATTACCACAGAATCTATAAAACTTCAAGCCAAGAATTAATGTAAAGTTGTTCCAAGTTAGTGAAGCCCTTAGGATCCCTGGCAGAAAGAATAAAAATCCATGCCTCAGAAACACACCCTTATCCCATGTTCACAGAACTCCTGATGATAAACTCTTGCCAAACATGGGCTTACAATCCAAATTATAAAACAAAGGAGGAAACAAATTATGAACAAAAGTAAACAGAAATGAAGAGTTAGTGAATTAAGCTACCAAGAAGTACTATTGGCTATAGTGTATAAAGTATTATGTTCAGAGCTTAAAAGGCAAAAGAAGATAAAAAACAGAAAGGAGATTAATCATACATTATAAGGGACAAAATGGGACTCCAAATAATTTCAAAATGTTGGTTTTAAAAGTCCTTAAACAGGATATTAGACAGAGCTAAAAAAAATGAGAAATTGGAAACAAGTTACCTAGGATGCAGCATACAAAAACAGCAATATGAAAGAGAACTTAGGACACATGAAGACTGGATAAGAGTGTATCATACGTACAGTATACATAAGGTGAGGGGAAAAGAGTTGTCAGGACCAGAAATGAGACAGAATCAATATTTAAATTAGATAATTATTCAGATTTTTCTAGAGTAAAATTATGAATCAACTTTCATAAAGGACAATAGATCCAAAGCAAGGGAAAAAGTCTATATAGACACATCAGAGAGACTAAACACATAGGAAAAATAAATTATCTCAAAAGCATTCAGAGAGAAAAGGCAAATTACTTTCAAAGGAATACAATTAGGTTGGTTAGACTTCCCAAAAGCAGCATAAAAGCCAGGAGTCAGTGACATAACCTGATTTCAAAATAGTGAGGGTGGGGGAAAGAATTGTAGACTTAGAATTTTATACCCAGAAAAACTATCATCATTAATGTAAGACAGATATAATCCTGATGGAATTTGGTCCCGACCTTATGGAAGCCATCTTGCCTCCCTGTTGGGCCTGACAATGTAATATAGGCAAAAAATAAAACTGGGCCCTTGTGACACTTTTGAGCTCTACAACCTTAATTGCCAGTCTTAATCGTGGACATCTGAGTCTCTTGAGGCATTCTCTTTACCAGTTTAAGTTTTTTTAATTAAGCAAAATGGAACATAAATTAAAACAGAGTTATTGTTAGCATACATAACCCACCCCTCCCTAAAGATAATCACAGCGTAGCTTGTTCAGAAAATGTGTCTGAAAGGGACCTTTAGGTAGAACCTGAAAATTAATACCTGTGAAGAAAAATCATCAGTTAAGGAGTCTGTAGAAAACTAAGATAACAAAAAGCAATGAGTTAAAAGGAGGCATGGAAAACTGTCTGAACACTGTGTGACTGTGTTTATGTTGTTATGATTGTAAGTCAGTACAGTGTGAGAGAACTGGCAGGACATAGTGCCTGTAGTTAACTGAGAATACTGGGACACTATCCTAATTGTTTTAAGAAAATTTAAAATAAACCAAAGAGGTTACAGGATGTCTGCAATGGACAACTACATGACTAATAGCAGACTCTCCCAGATTAGCTGAATCTAGCCTTGGGCTCTTTTACAACTTTCAAAGTTGTAGATAACCAATAGCAATGCAAAACAATTCTTACCTATAAACATGCAAATAAATTATGTCTACTGGAGTTTCAATTGACTCTCCCATGAAAAAGTCAGTTTTCTATTTTAATTCAATTCAACATCCCTTTTTACTTTGTATAAGTGTTTTTCCGGATTCAACTTCAAACCAGTTGTAACATCTGTCTGGTTCTCTCATTAATAAACTTGAAAAACTTATTAAACATGGATGTATGTAAAACTCATGATTTTACCCTTTATGTTTTAACACCAACAAAAACAAGGCAATATTTCTAAAAGAAACCGTATATCTGAGGTTTACTTAAACAAGTTGTAACGTTTTATTCTGAACCAGCTTCTTAATCAAACCAGAAAATTACAGATTTCATTGAAATATAATTTGTTTCATTTAAGATGCATTATGTGAGTAAACCTTACAAATTATATTCCAAGAAACAATCTAATAGGTACTCCCTCAAATCTGCAAAAAGTAACTGCTATGTATTTTAATATGTTCTATTAAATCACATGTAAGACAATGATATCCTTAGAATATTAATTGGAACAAGATAAAAGGCTTCTTTTGTCTTTTAAGACATACTACCAGAAGAATCACTTTATGGACAATATCTCAGAAAAACTTTCTGCTTATTACTCAACAACAACAACAAAAAATCACAAATGTGTGCAATTATTATAGTGAGTTTAAGTGAATTTTCCAGAAGGTAACCCAGGCAAAAAAAAAAAAAAAAAAATTGTATATATGCATTGGAATGAATGTTGGTCTACCAAATTGTATTGTCATCCCTAAGAACTTTTCCAAATGTGCAAAATGTACTCAAATTCTTAAGTTGAAAATCCTTTGCTTCTTTATGCCTTCTCACCACCCTTGCAACTGATTACCTTGCCTCTACCATAATTGAGCTGTCTGGAGAAGAGGAAGGAGTCAAGGGGGAAGGCACAAGAGCCAGGGGAAAGTTTTGTGGTCATTAATGGTTCCTGGACCACAAGTTTCACTACCTTAAACACCATTTATCCTTTTGTTTAAAGGCAAATCAAAATATTTCATTTGGTCTATGAAATTCTTATACAGTTTTAAATTTAAAGTGAAATTCATGTTGCAGAAGGAAGAGATGAAGTTAGGGAAAATTTCCTATGGCAATTCAAATACACATGTGTTATTGAAGTTATAGACTGTGTTTCCTAAATAGGTTTTAAAGAGGAGAAAAAAAAGAAAAGAAAACTTCTGGGCACCCAGATGACTAGGAAGGCTTGCCTCCTGTTGGTCTATAATCTTAAAGGAAACTATTACATAGATGTTATAATTCATCTTAAAATAATACCCTTTAAGCACTTAGTATTCTAATAGTTAACATAATTTCCAATCCTAAAATAATCTTACAAGTATTAGTTTCTATATTTTCACAGGTCGGGAAAATGGACTCAGAAAGTTAAAAACACGACATCACTAGTAAGTAAAAAGACAGATTTGGGCCTAGGTCTGTCCAACTTCATAGCCTATTTCTATTATACAATACCATGGTTTGGCAATAAATTTCACTAAGTCTCCAATTCAGACTGCAAACAAGTTTAGTATCTATTATCATATTTACGTAATTTTACTTGGTAATAGAAGGGAAAAAATAAACATGCTCCAAAGATTACAATAGGTCTTTTGCTATCCTGTGTTTATTTTGGTGAAACAAATGGAAACAATTGTCATCTCAAGATGATTTACTCTAAGGGCTATGAAAATCTTATATAGTATATACTAGAAAACAAACCACTTCTGAAACTTTAACACAAAATTGAGTACAATGGACCACATTATACATATCCTATACTTCTGAGAGATTTCTCAGGTATTTTAATATAACTGTCTTTTAATTTTCATTAAAGTTTCATTCATATCTATAACTGTAATAACTTTAATACATTCTTCTCCAAATACCTCATATCACATTATGGTAGATAACTATAGCAAAAGATATGTTCCAGAACAGTCTCAATATATAAAGTTCCTACAACCAATCACCATAACATCTTTAGGTCATCATGCACATTTTAAATAATTTGACATTTAAACAGAATTGAATCAAAATTCAGCAAATGAACCACACTACAGTGTTTGTCCCTTCTATCTAGTCTCAAGTAAAAAGACTTACCCCATGTTCCTTAGCAGCTGTGACAACTTTAAGGAGGACATCTTCCTCAACAAATGGTCTCACTGCATCATGGATAATCACTACTTCTGGCTTAGAGAGTTTAGAGTTGAGCTGATCTTCTGCCAGTGCTTTCAGTCCACTGAAAATTGACCTGTGGCGGGTCACTCCAGCTTCGACCAGTGAGATGCGTTCATGCTGATACTTCTGAATAATACTTTTCATGACTTCCATGTTCTCTCCAGTTACTGCCACAACAATGTCCTTTATCCAACATACTCTAAAAGGAAAGTATGTGTATAATTCATAAGTTAATTCTTAGACAACTAAAGTAACAGAAAATTGAATCACTAATATTGGTATATTTACATAGGGAGATTAAAAGCTGCAAGTGAATAAATCAGTTTTATGTATTTTTATTAGGTCCAGTAAAGAGGTTGATGAAAAAGAATCAGTGAGTGTTTAACACTATAGCTCTAGACAGTGTTTCGTATTATGTAGAATATCCTATATGACACAGTATATGTATATAGTATATAGTACTACCAGATGTCATTTTTTAAATTTGAATAATTAGAATATCAGATTGTATGAAAAATAGCCTATAGTAGGAATATGCTTTTAAATTTTTCCAAATACTTTTCCCTTCAATGAAACAATTCAAAGCACTTTTGACATCCAAAAGTTGACTGTCTCTTTCAAGAATTCCACCGAGATGGCAGCCAACCACTTGAACACCAACAAAGCTGGAAAACTTAGCTAACACAAGCCTTGCTAAATATGTACCTTAAATGGGACCATCATAATTAATATTGTAGCAATAAGGTTTAAGTAAAGTGGAAAAGCTTACAATTCATGAAAGATGATTGTTCTATTGAGTCATATATAAAACAAAGCCATGTTTCTCTTCTAAAACATGCTCAAGACAGAGTCTCACTCTGTGCCCCATGCTGGAGTACAATGGCACCATCTCAGTTCACTGCAACCTCCGCCTCCTGGGTTCAAACGATGCTCGTGCCCCACCTCCCAAGTAACTGGGATTACAGGCACCTGCCACCACGCCCAGCTAATGTTTGTAATTTTTTTTTAGTAGAGACAGGGTTTCACAATGTTGCCCAGGCTAGCCTTGAACTCCTGACCTCAGGTGACCCACCCACCTTGGCCTCCCAAAGTGTTGGGATTACAGGTGTGAGCCACTGGGCCCAGCCTGTAAAACATTTTCTTAAAGAAGGACCTACTGACATACTAGACTGCAAGTAGTCCACATTACTGAGTTGCTGCTGCATTAGAGTCTGGTAGACTTGTCTGGAACACCAGTGCAAATGGAGGCAAGTGTCACTGTAGACTCAACATACCACAGCCCAAAAGCCCAGACCAAGACAACTATCTCTGACTCATGATATCAATTCTGAATAAAGAATTAATGTTTAATTCTTAGCCTATGAGATCCTATACTTTTCATGCTAAAACAGTTAAGTCTTTAGAATCTTTTTAAAGACATGGAAGGGCCTGAATATTACTGCAGAAAGATGATCTTTACTGAGAAATGAAAGTGAACATTGGGCTGCTTCACTCAGTAATGTCTCCTACCTCTTGTTATTGAACAGACCCTTTCCACAACCCAAAACCCCATTCTGCCTGTAGCTAAAACAAGACTACCCTGATGAACAAAACCAAGAGCTACTTTAGAGGTGACACTGCCTTTTCATTTGAAGCCCATTTCTTTAATAAATTTTATTGAGCACCAATACATTATCAGCATCAGCTGGGCACGGTGGCTCATGCCTGTAATCCCAGCACTTTGGGAGGCTGAGGCAGGTGGATCACTTGAGATCAAGAGTTCCAGACCAGCCTGGCCAACATGGTGAAACCCGTCTCTACCAAAAAAACAAAAAATTACCTGGGTGTGGTGGCACACAACTGTAATCCCAGCTACTCGAGAGGCTGAGACAGGAGAATCACTTGAACCCAGGAGGTGGAAGTTGAAATGAGCCAAGATCGTGCCACCGTACTCTAGCCTGGGCAACAGAGCAGGACTCTGTCTTCAAAAAAAAAAAAAAAAAAAAAAAAAAAACTTATCGAGGATACGATAGAAATAAACCCTCAGAACTTACAGACACGAAACAAGAACACCTATCAACAATTGCAAGCCATGATCATCATAATGAAGAAGTCCACATTCAAACAACAAGTAGGCTGAGTAGCTAAACAGTCTGGAGGCGGCTTTGGGGGCGTTCTACAAGGAAAGGGAGTTTGCATTGAGACACAAGGGATGGGTGGCAGGTAAGCAGGCAAAGGGGCTAGGAGAGAGGGAGAGGACTGGTCCAAGTAAAGGCCACGGCAAGGTCCTCATGGGCTGAGAGGAAGCGGAGCTGGAGTCCCCCGAACAAGGAGAAGGCCGCATGCAGAGCCTGGAGACCCAGGCAGGAGGTAGGCAGAATCCTAGGGGTTTTAAAAACTTTAATCCTAAAAAGAGGATAGGCAGCCATAGAAAAGCTTTAAGCAAGTGAGTACATTCAGGCCAAAAACCAATACTCACTCATCACATTCTAATAGCAGTTTTTGGTAAACAGAATAATGAACCCAGAAAGATGTACACTTCCTTACTCATGAAACCTATGACTATGTTACCTTAAATGGCAAACAGGACTTTGCAGACGTGATAAAGGATTTTGAAACAGGGAGATGGTCCTGAATTATCTAGGTGGATCTAATGTAATCACAAGAGTCCTTATAAAGGAAAGGAGGTCACAGGAGAGTCACTGGAGAAGATGTGATGACAGAAGCAGATGTTAGACTATTGCAGGGCCCCAAGCCAAAGAGCATGAGTGGCTTCTAGAATTTTGTTTTTTGAAACAGAGTCTCTGTCACCCAGGCTGGAGTGCAGTGGCGCAATCTTGGCTCACTGCAACCTCTGACTCCCAGGTTCAACGAATTCTCCTGCTTCACCCTCCCAAGTAACTGGGATTACAGGCACCTGCCACCACACCTGGCTAAGTTTTGTATTTTCAGTCGAGATGAGGTTTCACCATACTGGCCAGGTTGGTCTCTAACTCCTGACCTCAGGTGATCCACCCACCTCAACCTCCCAAAGTGCTGGGATTATAGGAGTGAGCCCCATCCATGGCCAGCCTCTAGAATTTAGAGAAAGGCAAGGAAATGGATACTACCCCAAATCTTCCAGAAGGAATGCAGTTTTGCCAACACCTTGACACAGCACAGTGAAACTAAATTGAGACTTCTGACCTCCAAAATTTTAAGAGAATGTGGTTTTAAGCCGTTCAGTTTGTGGTAATTTTTATAGCAGCAATAGGAATCACAAGAGCATAAAGTTTACTCTGCAGGGAGGAGAAAGGATTCAGCAAAGAGAGAAAGGATGCAGAGACCAGTTAGGAGGTGGCTGCTGTAATCTGGGCAATGCAATGATGGTCACTTGGGTACCAGGTGGAGCTGGCATATGGCGTTTTAGAGATAGTCTATTCTAGAGGTAACCATCTACATGAGTCAGGAAGAAAAAGTAGCAAAATAAGACAAGTATCACATAATAATAGGCAATATAAATTAAGCACTCTGTCTTAAACATTTTTTATATTTTAACTCTTGTAATCTTTACAATACCTCTACACAATCTCTCATACAAGAGACAAAAAGATCAGAATATACAAAGACGTTACTTTTTTCTATACTACCATCTTATGCTAAAAAAAAATGAAGCAGTAAGAAATTTTTACCATTTTTCAAAATAATACATCATTTCATTTTATTTCCTCCTCTAGAATTAGGCTCCATCATAGAGACAATGTCTGCTTTGTCCATTGCCTTACACCTAACTCCTAGTGGGTGCTCAGTACATTATTTGTTGAAAATGACTCTAGTCTGTCTCATCTACCAGGGGCAGTATAACATCTTACAACACAGCATAGTCTCAAGGATTATGAAAACAAAGGAGGCTCTCATTACCCCGACTAGCTACAAATATATAAATAAATCTAAGAATGAAAACAGCATTCCCTATGCACTGTGATTTTGTTGATTGTTTTGTTTCTAGGTATTTGACTCTGTGCTCTAATTTCTAGGTCCTAAGGCCCCTCGAGAGCTAAGATTACTTTCATGTTTCACACACCTTGGGAGGATTTTAATCACAATCAAAAATAATTCAATTCAGAACTCCAAAGAACAATCTGTAGTAATCTGTACAGGCAATGGAAGTGATTCTGGAATAAGACTAAACATGGGTTGTTCTTTGTTTTGTAGTCCATTTCCTAGGCCTTTCATTGCAAATTTAGCAATTGCAGAACTTACACTGCACTCACAGTTTCAAATTAAAGTTACTAGCAAGTGGTGAGCGACAGTTCTTCAATCCCTCTTCAACGTGGGATTTCCCAAGGTTCTGGCTCCACTGCCACAGCTGTGACCCAGACGGTCATCTCTACCATAATTTACTGCACTAGCCCCTTAGTTGTTCCCTCTTACTCTTCTTATCCCAATACAATCCATTCTCACCACTTCTAGATGATCTTTCTCAAGCACAAATCTGAGGTCATCCCCTGCTGGCTCTTGGGCAAGACCCTTCAAGACCTGACCTCAGCCTACTTCATGCACATCACTTGGTCTCTTCCCTGCCCTCTTACTGTCACACCCAGTGCTCCCTGAAGGGAAGGCAATCTCTCACACTCAGGTATTTGCATGCGCTGCTTACCTGGCCTGTCAACACTGTCCCCATCCCTCTCTCTTCCCTAACTGCCCCACCTCCCTGCCGGCCCTGCCCGAATCCTACTTACTCATCAGTTCTCAGTTCAGGGATGGCTCCCTCCAGGAAGCTTTCCCTGACTGCCATTCTGCATACAACATCCCCGCTTCTCAGTTTGCAGACTGCTTATACACATAGAGTCTTAAGGACTATACTGCACTCTGTTTATAACTTTATCTTCCTCACTAGGCTGCCAACTCATAGAAAGCAAAAACTATGTCCCAGAACTTACCACATACTCAACTTTCAGTAACATAGTAGAAATAACACCTAAAACATATGGAATGTTTGCTAGGTACCAGGCAATCAATATGTAGACTATTTCGCCTGCAATATCTCAATATCCATATCAGCTCTATAAAGCACATTATCATCATCTCAGCTTTACACATGAGGACACAGGCAGTAACCTGCCCATAATCACACAGCTCAGAGACTAAGGGACCAAGCTGTGACCTCCAGTCTGACTTTGGAGCCTATAACTTTAGCCTCTGTAAATAATGCATCAACACTGTCTCTGAGAGGAAGGTGGAAAATCCAGGAGAGAAAAAATCATTTTGGATCATTGTGTCTACAGCACTTCATTTATATTAAGGTTGAAACACATAACATTCCTGCTTTTATAATCAAAAGCGTTCAAGTTTCTTAAAATTTCTTGTAACTCAAGCAGAAGTAGGCATTCTTTCTTGTGTTCATTTAGTCATTCAACAAACATCAATTAAGTATCAAACATTTGCCAGGCACTATACTAGATACTGGTGAATCAGTAATGAACAAAGACTGACAGAATTCCTAACTTCTCAACCACGTGTCAGTAAGTATCTGTTAAATAAATAGGAGAATGCTTGAATAATTAGGCATAAAAACTGCTCTTAGATTTACAGAAAGCTACTAAAAGCATTTCATACATACTTCAGCTGTTTATTAGTGTGACATGTTCCCTTTTTAATATAGGAGTTATAAGTACGTATTCAACTAAATCAGTAGTATTTTTAAAGGAAAGATTACAACTTGTCCTCTAAACTATTTGCCTGTTACTTATTCTACCAGAAAAAAATGGTTAAACTTTTAAAGAAATCAGGTTGCTGCTTTTTAAAGAAAATTTACATTGACTTAAAATGTTAAAATATGATGAAGAATTAAGAGGAAAATAGGATAATACTTGACATAAAGTAATCATTCAAATCTATTCAATGAATTAACTCCCAATTTTACTAGATTGCCTTAAAATAACTCAAATTCTCTGTTCCATCAGAGAGAAAACAGCCAAAGTAGATGTAAATAATTACAAACAGACACTTATGGCCTTACATTATTTCAAACAATTGTATGAGACTCCAAACAGAAAATGGCATTTTAAACCAGTATTTCTCAAACTGTCGATTTTGGGTCCCATTAGAGTGTCATAAAATCAGTTTATAGTAAGTTTTAGACCAACATTGTTGGGTAAATGAAATGGAAATAGAACAGAAAAATTAAAATGCATAGCACAGAGATAGGTTGTTTTCAAGAATTTTCTTTCAAATGTGTGTGAGTGTATAAGTAAATATGTGTTTGTCACTGAGCCATGAGGCAAAAATGTAATTCTTGTAACAGGTCACAAAGTTTGGAAAACACTGTTTTAGAACACTCTTCAGAGATAGCAGGCTTATAAAGCTATTTTGGTCAGCAATCAAGCATACACCTAGTACTTGCAAGTCTTTTTAAGTACTGTTTGTATTTCTAAGGATTTATTCACATTCTTTTCTAGTTATAGAATTAAAAGTCTTTTACAGTATTAAAATTTAATAATGTAAAATCATGGGACTGAAAAAGACCTTAAGTACCTCACACAGTGCCTACCGATCAAATATTTGCTGAATAAAGAGATCTAGTTTACCTCTTAACTGAGGACAAGTCCACACCAAACCCTCAGCAGCCTAATTCTGTCAAGTTCTCCTGAATATTTCCTTTCTAGCACATTCCATAGACAAATAGGAACCTAGCCTTAAGCTCTATTACACCTACAGACATTGAGGAAGAAACATAATAACTCAAAAGTTATTTTCTCTTGGAATAACAAATATTGCTTACAGGAATACTCGGCCCAGACAGTTTTTAACAGATCAGTTGGGAACAGAACATTTTAACAAATGCTTTATGAAACAGATGGGAAAGATCAGTCCCTGTTAACACCTCTGAAAGCCCTCTCATCCAGTCTGCAGAGTTTGGCTGCAAGGGGACAGTGGCAGCTGCTGCTCATTTCCATGGCAGCCTGCACGGAAACTTGGCCTCTGGATTGTACTGTGGACATAATTCATAGATCTCTATGTCTCCATACCGACCCTGACGTTTTAGCAGCAAAATATTGAATTGGCATGATAGGGCTGGCTCTTGGATTACCTTTGCAATGTCAAGCCTTCCTACTATGGCCCATGAAGGCTGCCAGTTGTCAGGCTCAGCCTACCTGCCTTAGTCTTATCACTTATTTTTAAGGTGTTCCATGGGGTCTTTTGGAAATGTGAAACTGACCTCTAATCATCTGATCTATACAAAACACAAGTCCCATGACTCAGACTTGACCGTTTTATTAAGGAAGCCTTGAGACAAAATTTTAAGTCAAATTCATCTAACCACGCAACTAAAAGCATTCCTTTCTCATTCTGAACCTCTAATACAGTTAATCACTAAGAGCTATCAACACTAGCTCCTAAATATTTCTGTCTTCTCTACTCCATTCCTGTTATCTCAGCCTAATTCAAGTGATCAACATTGTTCATCTGGGCTAACATTTATATCTTTACTTGTATATCTTGTTCAACAGAATTTGCTGTGGTTTTCCAAAATCTAGGACAGAATATGCAAAAGTACACAAGAAAACAAATTGAATAAATGAAGAAAAGTTTTTTTGAAAAACTAAGCTAATATACTGAAACACACACTATGGAATCTTAAACAATAATGAAACATAGACTTTCATTGATTTCCAACCCCAATCTCAACCTGAAGATTTAGTTTCCATAATATAAACACATACAGATCTACAAAACTGATTTTTCTCCCCAAAATTTACCTGGAGTTGTCTGACTCAAGGAGACTAATTCGCTCTAGCCAAACTGAAAAGATTCTGAAACATGAATCAGTGCCAATAGATTAACACACAATGATACACACGACTATCATAAGGTCTAGAATACTTTCTAATCAGTGGAACAGCACATTTTCCTATAGATTTATAGGGGAGGCCAAGTCATAACAAACTTTGAAAGCATGAAACCATCTAAACGAAAAAGTTACCTTAAGCATTGTCCTCCATCTAAGAGTTCGAAAACCTCATGAACTATGAGGAAAGCCCTGCCAGACCTTGTTCAAATCCACTTTCAGGAATTCCCACCCCCTACCCAACTCATCACCAAGTCTGAATAAGCATGGCCGAAGTTTGCCTTTCTTACTCCCTTTCGTTGTAGTTGTCATCTTAGTCTATTTTTCAGCTATTTCAGGTTGACCACCCCCAACCCCAACACACACACACACACATACATACACACACACACACACACACACACACCCCATGACGCTTTCCTTGTATATTTAAACCAGAAATTAGATTACTGGCAGGAATTTTTGCCTCCTACAACAGATCCAGGGAATACATTTTTTAAAACAGTAAAATCTAGATACATGAATTTATAAATTGTGAGTGAATGTTACGGTTTAATTGTCAGAGGGTTTATGCCCCTGCCAACACCACCACTGTCATCTGATTTCTTGGAGCAATATATCCTTACAGAAACTCAGGTCACAAAGCAATAGTTATCTAAGGGATTAGTACCCCTAATCTCAGTTTCTTGTTAGTAAAAGGTGAAAACTAAAATTCCCTTTAGTTTATAACCTGGGGTTCAATAATTATATTTCAGTTCAGTTAAAAAGCCAAAACAACTTTTGAAATCCTAGAAACATTTTTAATCAACTTCTGAAAGGGTCTAGTTCCCAGCATAAAGTAGAAATGAGTTGTTATGTGATCCTTCCTAGTAATATCCATATGCACAATTCTGGACTACCATTCTTTAAGATTGGAGTATATTAACCTATACACACATTCATATATACTAATACGTATGTCTATACATGTACATGATGCTTAATCATAATATACAAATATATCCACAAACAACATAATGTTGATATATTAAATACTTAGCTGTAAATCTCCATTTTCTCAGAGCCTTTAGCCAACAGGCCTCAGATAGTGGTGGGTTCAGAGGTACTTTTTAATCTCATTTAATCTGATAAGTAGTTTTCTAAGCAGTTTCAATGGCACAAAGTAGAACTTGACTAAACTAAAAGAACTTTTCTGGTTTTGTCAAAAGGAAAATGGACAAGCAATCTGAAGTTCCAGTCAATTCACAAAATGGATTTCTTTCAATGACTCCTCCAACTCCTTGATTTTAGAAGAATAACTACTTTAATATATGGCATGTCTGAAATGTTGAAAACTTCCTTGAGTCATCTACCTTAGGCACTAAGGATCTCATTGTATCAAAATGTAGTCTCTCTTAATTCCCCCACTGCCATAGAGCACCTAACTCACGTCATTAGCTGTGCTAATTCTCAGCCAGAGAATAAGCCTCAGTATCTGTTAAAGATCTGGGAGTTTTACTCTTCCTTTTCAAGGATTCAATCAGGTGTCCCCTTTTCAGTGTTCTACTCCACCTTCAGAGATACCCTGTGCCTCTGATGCCTATACTTTTTCAAGGTCGTATAACTTTAATCATCTTACTTCCTAAGAAGTTCTACCTGAACTGAAGTTCTACCTGAAGGCTTATGTTTTAGCTTTCCTGGGTTCATTAAATCTGATTAGGTTACCACCGTGCTGAGTTTATTAGTACTTCTTATCTGCTGCGCTTCCTCTCATTCTTTCTCGCTTCTGTAGGTATACATTTTTAGCTCCTTTAGGTGGGTCAAGGAAGTAGTGGAAACAAATGTATGTGTAAGTGGCAGTCTTTAACTAGAGGCAAGACTGGTCATGCTTCTTCACAATTCCCTATCCAAATTTAGGAATTTGGGGCCAAAGTTCAGAAGTTTCTCCCTTTTCTTTTGTAGTCCCCAATTAGATTTTGTTCAAAATTCCAAAAGACAAATCAACCCATAAGTTATTTTCGACGGCAGTTTGAATTTCTTAGGTGAGATATTTAAAAAGTACTCACAATTTCTCAACCCTCTATTAGTGAGATAGCAAAAGTTTGGGCAAAGAAAATCCTTACTTATGAGGGGCAAATAAAAAGAATTTTGAAGTCAAATTCAGGGCATCAATTTCAAACTATACTATAAGGCTACAGTAACCCAAACAGCAAGTACTGGTTCACAATAGACACAGCCCAATGGAACAGAACAGAGAACTCAGAAATAAAGTTGACAAAAAAAGGTAATTTTGGGGAAAAGGCCTCCCTATTCCATAAATGTTGGTAGGATAGCTGGCTAACCATATCCAGAGGAATAAAACTGGACCCCTACACCTCTCACCATACACAAAAATTAACTTGAGATAGATTAAAGATTTAAATGGAAGACCTCAAACTATAAGAATCCTAGAAGAAAACCTTGGAAACACCATTCTGGGGATCAGCCTTGGGAAAGAATTTCTAAGTCCTCAAAAGCAACTGCAACAAAAACAAAAATTGACAACTGAAAGCAATTTAAACTAAACAGCTTCTGCACAGCAGCCAGGTGCGGTGACTCACACTTGTAATCCCAGCACTCTGTGAGGCCGAAGCAGGTGGGTCACCTGAGCTCAGGAGCTCAAGACCAGCCTGAACAGCCTGGCCAACATGGCGAAACCCCATTTCTACAAAACATACAAAAAAAATTATCTGGGCATGGTGGCACATGACTGTAGTCCCAGTTACTTGAGGGCCTGAAGTGGGAGGACTGCTTGAGCCCAGGAGGTTGAGGCTGCAGTGAGCTGAAATCCTGCCACTGCACTCCAGCCTGGGTAGCACAGTGAGACCCTATCTCCAAAAAAACAAAAGAGATTCTGCACAGCAAAAGAAACTATCAGAGTCAACAGGCCTTTGCTTGAGAGTACAAAAACTAATATCCAGAATCTATAAGGAACTTTAAACAATTGAACCAGCAAAAAACAAATACACACATTAAAAATGCACAAATGACACGAACAAACACTTCTCAGAAGACAACATACAAGTATCCAACAAACAAAAAAATGTTCCACATCACTAGTCAGAAATGCAAATCAAAACCACAATGAGATACCATCTCACACCAGTCAGGATGACTATTAAGAAAAAGTCAAACAAACAGATGCTGGCAAGGATGCAGAGAAAAGGGGAACATGTATACAGTGTTACTGGGGAAGTCAATTAGTTCAGCCACTGTGGAAAGAAGTTTGGAGATTTCTCAAAGAACTGAAAACAGAACTACCATTCAACCCAGCAATCTCATTAGTGGGTATATATCCAAAAGAGAACAAATACTTCTACCAAAAAGATGCATGCACCATGGTCATCACAGTGCTATTCACAATAGCAAACACAGGGAATCAACCTAGGTGCCCATCAATGGTGGACTGGATAAAGACAATATGGTATGTATACACTATGGAATACTATGTAGCCATAAAAAGAACAAAATCAAGTTCTTTGCAGCAACATGATTGCAGCTGGGGGTCATTATTCTAAGCAAATTAACAGAGGAACAGAAAACCAAATACCACAAGTTCTCACAAGGGTACAATGGGTACTCATAGACATAAAGATGTCAACATCACACACCAGGGCCTAGGGTGGGGAGGGGGAAGCGGGGAGGGATGGCATTGGGAGTTATACCTGATGTAAATGACGAGTTGATGGGTGCTGACGAGTTGATGGGTGCAGCACACCAACATGGCACATGTATACATATGTAACAAACCTGCACGTTGGGCACATGTACCCTAGAACTTAAAGTATGAAAGAAAAAAAAAAAAAGATGTCAACAATAGACACTGGGGGTTATTCGAGGGAGGAGGGAGGGGGCAAAGGTGAAAAACTATTCAGTACTACACTCATTACATGGGTGATGGGATCAGCCATACCCTAAATTTCAGCATCACACAATATATCCAGGAAATAAACATATACATACACCCTCTGAATCTAAAATAGAAGTTATAAAAAAAATCAAATTTGGGGCATCACATACAGCTCTTGAAAAACAAGAAATGACATTCTCTCAGAATAACCTAGATGACTGACAGTGGTGACACCCATTGTTTTTCTTATTTGGGACAATGAGAACTGTAGTTTCCCTTTAATAAGTAAAAAGCATGCATAATTTCTCAACAGAGCAAACAAGTAGTCTTATAAGGCATTTTATACTTCCATGTCCTTTTCCTTATTTGAATTTGTATAAATTATCTTTTTTAATGAAGTGACTGAAGACTTTTGGCACCATACCCTAAGAAAACTATCAACAGTCTGTAGGGGTGATCTTTTACAGAAGGAGATAGGGGCTTTCACTTGGCAAACGGCCAAGCAGCACCCACACACTGCTATAAAGCAACCTTTCCAAGGACTTCCTAGGATATACCCAAAATATAATCATGTTCTATAAGTTCTTCAGACATAATAGTGATAAAAATGAGCCATGAAATATTTCAGAATGAAAATTTTGATAAGTTGCTATTGCTATTAGGATTTTGTGACTGCTGTTATCAATTAAGTAAAAGTGGAAGACAAGCGTTTTATTTTCCATAAACAAGGCCTTTCCAAACATTCTTTTCCCTTAAAAGTGAGTATTAGTCTGTTTTCACACTGCTACAAAGAACTGCCCAAGATTGAGTTATTTATAAAGGAAAGAGGTTTAATTGATGCACAGTTCAGCATGGCTGGGGAAGCTTCAGGAAACTTACAAGCATGGTAGAAGGTGAAGGGCAAAGAAGGTGTCTTCTTCACAAGGCGGCAGGAAGGAGAATGAACACAGGAGGAACTACCAAACACTTATAAAACTACCAGATCTCATGAGAACTCACTATCAAGAGATCAGCATGGGGGAAACCAGTCCCATGATTCAATTACCTCCACCTGATCTCTGCCCCGTGATTCAATTACCTCCACCTGATTTCCTCCTTAACATGCAGGATTACGGGGATTAAAATTCAAGATGAGATTTTTGGGTGGGGACACAGCCAAACCATATCAGTGAGATTTTTAGTGTCCACCTATCTTAGGCTGCCTCAGAAGATGACAAAAAATTCAAGTTAATGCAAAAGTTTTCTCCATGGGAGAAAAGTTTAGTGTAAAAGTGACTATAATCCCCTATAGCTAATTACCAAGCAGATAAAGATCCTGCTGGCCAAGAACCATTGTGTCCCATAGAAATGCCTGCATATATGAGCTATGTTGTCACGATGTTCATGGCACTGGAATATTATAGGTAAGTGGTTCATGAAATGGTTTCAGGGACCCCTCCCCCCATTACCCAGAGAAATAGAATATTGCAACTGGAATCATTTCAAAATTTGAGTTTCAGATGTAATCTTTGGGAAGATTACATAAATCGGTGATTATGGCTCTTTACACTTCCATTTTTCAAACTCCAATATTCAAAAAGTAAAATAGTCATATGAGAATCTGAAACCGCCTTTGTGAAAATTATAACTGAGGAAATTAGGACAGTGAAAGATCAGTCCTAACTGACTCCATCTTGCTTCTAACCATTAAGCTGTCCTTGTTCATACCTTGGCGTAGGCCGAACTAACCTTCGGAAGGAATTTAGTTTACGGTTTGACTCAAACAAAATTGATAATAGCCCTTTCCCGAAAAGACCCCCTTCTTGCCTGGGGACCAGTATGCCTTCATTGGACTAACAAATTAGCTACAAGATTAGAAATTACAGTTTAGGGGTCATGCAGCCTCTGGCTGCAAGAGTCTGAACCTCTCCAAATTGCTCCTGGGGATAACATCACTATTGTAAAACCTAAGGTCAGTGCTTGAGATATTTTACAGACCCTTCTCTCTCCATGAATCAGCTGACACCACCCAGACCAGTAATGTGTCTCAACCAGTTCTGCCATCCCACCCAGGAACAGAAGACACCAAGAAGACCTCACTTGGACCCCCATCTCCAAGCTGACCAATTAGCACTCCCCACTTCCCGAGTCTCTAACCGCCAAATTATCTTTAAAAACTCCGATCCCGAAATGCTCGATTTGATAATAATTTTGAGTAATAATTTTCTGAGCAATAATTTGAGACTGATTTGAGTAACAATAAAACTCCAACCTCCCGCACAGCCGACTCTGCGTGAATTACTCTTTCACATTGCAATTCCCCTGTCTTGATAAATCGGGTCTGTCTAGGCAGGGGCAAGGCGAACCCGTGGGGTGGTTACAAAACAACTTGAACCTTTTGGCTTTTGAAGCATATGTGAGGGTTTGCGTGGGGCTCCTTACTGGAGAACGTGCCACTTCCCTTGGACTAGAACCTCACTAGCTCGGTTTTCAAAACCTCCTGCAAAGGCTGTGTATGCTAAAGGATGACATCTATCTTGAAATGCAAGCGGTTCGCATCAGTTCAAGGCTTCACAAACTACCACAGCTCCCCACTGGCTTCAGAAAAGTTCAGAACTATGTGGATATTTGTAATGCCGCTGCTTCCCACCCCTGCTCCCCCGCTCCAAGCTCCACCTCATTACTCAGGGCTAAAAACAACGTAAGTTAATATTATAACATACCCCTCCATTTCACTTCCTCAGCTCCTCACTACTGTTCCCCTAGTCCTCCCTATCCCATTCCCTCTGTCTCCTTCATTTCCTCAGCTAGTTAACTTCAGTGCCTTTTCTAAGATAAAGGGGGTATGACCTTTATCTTAGGATTCAGGATTAAAGCCCTTTCCACCATTGAAAGGTTATTAAATTCTGCTCCTCTCCCCTCCTGCAGCACCTAGTAATTAGCGCAGTCTGTCTCACAGAGGGTGCTTGGTAAATGAATGAAAAAACCCAACACACACCCTGGAAACAGGTGTGCACGTACAACTCAATCCACGCATGCGCGGAGGCAGAGCCCCAGGACCGCGAGACTATCCGCACAGCTTCTCTTTAGGCCCCACAGCCAGAACTCCAAATTGCCTAGTAGCAACCCATGCACTCTCTAATCCGGCGCCACACGCCGGGCCTTCCCCACCATCTCATCTGCTTGGGAACGTAAAGGGTTCTGTGGGGCAGCTGCAGCTTTTGTGCCCATCTGTCTCCAGAGCTTCCCATCTCTGGAACGCGGGAAGGAACAGAGCTCTAGCCTGAATAACTGAGCCCGGCCCGGCAGTTCCCGAGGTGAAAGTGCCAGCGCTAGAGCAGCGGCAGGGCGGGGAGCGGGAGGCCGGGCCCCAAGGAACCGCGGGGCTAGCCCAGCTACGTATTACCTTTCCAGGGCCTGTAGGGTGTAGCTGATGAGCGGTCTCTCCAGGATGGGGCAGAATTGCTTCGGGGTGGGGACACCCATCCTCTCCCCGCACCCCCCGGCAGGCAACACGGCTGCCACGGCGAGCGAGTGGCGCCCGGACTCTGTCCGGGCCGCGCTCTGCAGGGAGGCGGAAGCCGCGTGGTCCGCGCCGCGCTGACCACTCAGGCAAGGACCCGGCTCCGCGGGCCCGGAACTGCCAGGCGGCCCGGGCTCCATGGCTGCGGGCGGAGCGGCAAACCACGCTAGCCCCGGGCCGATGCGACCCCGCGCTGCTCCCACCCTCGGCCGGGGTCGCGGGGTGAAGGGCAGACCACGGAGAGGGACGCGGAGCGCGCAAGCAGAAGGCGCCCCCGTGAGCCGCCGGAGCCTCGCTGTTGCTGCCCCGCAGGGGACGATCCCGACAGCCGCGGCAGCAGCTGAGGCTACCGATCTGCCCTCGCGGCGCGGCTGCGGCCTCCGCACCCGGGCCCAGCGCCTCCGGGAGGGCTGACTTGCCCGCTCTGCGCTTCCCCCGGGCAGGCCCAGCTGTCGCCGCAAGTGGAAGTGTCAGCATGCCCTACATATCTAAAGATCGCAGATACTTAAGGGCCATGAGCATGCAGGAGAGGTCAAGCCCCTGTCCCATTCCTCCCTGCTTTAAAATTTTGGAAGAGATTGAGATTCAAATCACGGGATGGGACGTAGGGTGCGTATGCACCTCGGTTGTCTGAATTTCATTAAGCTCCGGAGGCTTCCTGGTTCCACCTGGGGTAAAGACAGATGGATTAGCAACTGTTATTGTGGCACATCAATAATTCAAACTGTGGTGGCTCTCAAACTTGTCTGCAAGTTGGAACCACCTGGGGAGCGTGTCCTGACACGCTCAGAGATTGGGATTTAATTGGTCTAATGTGCACCGACCGGGCTTTGGAATGTTTTTAAAGATCCTCGGGTGATTCTGATGAGCAGGCACGTTTTGGAACCATAGGGCCAAAGCGATACTAATTGCTGAACAATTGATACACCTTATGTCATTTAGTCCCTAGGAGAACTCAACTTCTGTCATTTCCCTTTTTACAAAGGGGAAAAGAAGTTAAAATGGTTAATTTATGTAAGATTGCACAATTAATGGCAGAGCAGCCTTAAGGTCCTCGTATAGAAGTAGGCCAAAGTTGAAGAATTCCAGGCCTAAAGCATATGTTACCTTATTTAGTACTCTTGTTGCTGGTGAGGTTTACCATGAAAGTATAGTGAAGAATTTGGAGGAGAGTACTATTGCATTAGTCCCTGGAATGTAAACTCCATGAAAGCAGCAACATTTTTCTTTTGGCTTGGGTTGTGTGTGTGTTCCCAGCTCCTGGAATGTAACAGAAGCTTAATATTTATTGAATGAATTGCTGATTAAATAGATTAATGATCATTAAAGTGTATAATCTTCAGTAATTCAGTCTTAATCCAGTGGTTTATGATTCATTAGAAATAATCTTTTTAAACACTGGAAATGTTATCCAGTTACAGTATTTATTACAATTTTTATTTTTACCTATTTTCTCAGTTGAGAGCATACAAAATGATGTTTTCTGCTTTTTGTTTAGTCTTATTGAAGCCATTCTTTCACTTTTGTTACTTTTATTATAATTAGCATTTAGGTCCTGTGCTAGTTGAGGTTTGTTAGGCTAATAACTCTTAACTGAAAAGTAGTTGCCATAATATACTTCCTTGTAATTTTTATTGCTATTGTTCCTTTCTAACTTGATCTCCAGGTCTCTCTCTTAAGAGTGGCCATAAGCCAGAACAGTCACTCTTCAGGAGAGCTCTGGCCCAGAGAGGAAAGCTAGGTTCTGGTGTGCAGGTCAGATGCCAGAGGAGGCAGCACACAAAACATGTAAAATAATAGGTGCATTTTATCACTTACAGATTCACCAGAGAATAAGCCTGATGGGAAGTCTGGAGATAACAGGACACCCAACCAGCAGGTGGGGAGCAAGAGAGAGGACCTGTGGGGCTATGTTAAGGTCCAAAAGGCTTTATCCCTTAGGCTTTCCAGAGGGGGTTGTGGATTGACTAATGAAAACACCAGCAAAGGGGGAACTTGACTCTGGTGTCGACCATTGGGTTTTATCATGGTTAGCAGCTGCGGGATGTGTTGGGTTTTTGGTCATGGAATGAGGAACAAGTATTCTGTATCACAAGGAGGGGAAGTTTTAAGTAAGCCACAGGTGACGTGATACAACTGGGTTTCAAACAGCTTATATCAGACCTAAAAATGAATGCCCAGGCAGCAACTATATGAAACAAGTTTGGCACATTACTTGACTTCGTAGCACCACTACCACACCTGTATCAAGCATTTAAATGTTTGTTGACTAACTGGGTGGGTGAATGAATGAGTCTATGAGAGCAGGAAGGCAAATCAAGTTAGTATTTCTATTAATATTGATCTTTAAACCTCCCTTTTTAATCTAAAGGTGGAGTTGTTATAAAGGTATTCTTCCTTAACCTTGAGCAAAGAAAAGTAGAGTAATAAAGCTCTTGTTATACTCATTGCTATAGAATAATTTTATATAATTAAACATTGACAAATTTTAACTAGAATCGTATTTAGTTTTGTTCTTAGAGCAGATATATCAATTTAGATCTTACATGAATCCTTAGATCCTTATATCTTACATACTATGTATTAACAATGTCTAGCAGACCAACTTATAGGGAAAAAAGGGCAGATTATAGTATTCATTCATATATACAGTATGAGGCAACGTTTTTCTCTGTGTCCTTTTTATATAAAATAATTAGTTCCATGTTATGCATACTTTGGGGTAACAGATGTAACTTCGTTGTTACTTAATACCAAGTTATAGCAGCCACATTATGAGAATATCTTCTCTGCATCAGGCATGTGAAAGTATATATCCTGAAAAGTGAAATCCTGTGGGATCCATTGGTAATAACCATTCTAAGATATCACTTGAAGAGTTTAGAAAACATAAACCCCAACTGAATAATGAAGCAGAGCATGCAGAGTTGGAAGTTCTTGGAGTCATTTCTGTGTTGAGCTTCCAGGTAGGCAAAATAATGGCTCTCCAAAGATGCCCATGTTCTTATCTCCAGAACATATTAATAAGTTACCTTACACTGCTAAAGAGACATTGCAGATGTGATTAAGTGAAAGATCTCAAGATGGAGGGGAGTAGCCTGGATTATCTAGGTGGGCCCTATGTAATCTCTGGCATCCTTGTAAGAGAGAGGTCAGAGTTAGACAAGGAAGTATGAGGATGGAAGCAGCTATCAGAGTGCAGACAGGGGTGGGAATGTAGGCAACTTCTAGAAGCTGGAAGAGGCAAAGAAACAGGTTTTTCTCTTAGAGCCTGTAGAATAACATAGCCTTGCCACCTCATTTTCAGATTTCTGATATCCAGAACTGTAAGATAATATACTTGAGTTGTTTTAAGCTGCTAAATCTGTGGTAATTTGTTATAGCAGCGAGAGGAAACTAATAACAGGCTTCACATTGAGGAAGATTCTCATTTGGACTATAATCTCCAAATGAAGTTATACGTAGTTAGAAATGCAGTAATATGATTGAAAAAATAAGGCACTGTTCATTCAACTTTATGTCCCATTACTAGACCCCCAGTATTGATTTTTAAAATAAATCCTTTGTCTTATGAATTTAAAAATGTATTCTAAATGTTTAAAGTATAACTTTGTTAAATATATACCACAATTTCATAAGCTGGCTTTGGCATGCCTTTAATTTTTTAAAGTAGTCTCTTTCTAAGAGTAGTTTTAGGTTCACAGCAAAATTGAGAGAAAGGTACAAAAATTCCCCATAACTCCCTGCCCCACACATGCATAGCCTCCCACATTGTTAACATCTCCCACAAGAGTGGTACATTGGTTACAACTGATGAACCTACAGTGACACATCATTATAACCCACAGTCCCTAGTTTACATTAGAGTTCACACTTGGTGTTGTATATTCATTCTATAGGATTGATAAATTTACAATGATGTGTATCCACCATTACAGTATCATGCAGAGTAATTTCACTGCCCTAAAGTCATCTATCCTCTGCCTATTCATGCCTTCCTCTCCCCTAATCCCTGCCCAATCCCTGGCATCCACTTATCTTTTTACTGCCTCCATGCTTTTGCCTTTCTCAGAACATCATATAGTTGGAACCACACAGTATTCTTTTCAGACTGGCTTCTTTCATTTAGTAATATGCATTTAACTTTTCTCCATATCTTTTCATGGCTTGACAGCTTCTGTCTCTTTAGCACTGATTTATTTTATTTTATTTTTTTTGCTGGATGTACCATGATGTATTTATTCATTCACCTACTGAAAGACATCTTGGTTGCTCCAAGGTTTGGCAATTATAACTAAGCTGTAATAAACATCTCTGTGCAGGGTTTTTTAAAATTTTATTTTAAGTTCCGGGGTACATGTGCAGGATGTGCGGGTTTGTTGCAAAGGTAAAAGTGTGCCATGGTGGTTTGCTGTACCTATCAACCTTTCACCTAGGTATTAAACCCAGCATGCATTAGCTATTTTTCCTAATGCTCTCCCTCCCCACTCCCCACCTCCCTACAGGTCCCGGTGTGGTTCCGCTCCCGTGTTCTCATTATTCAGCTCCCACTTGTAAGTAAGAACACGCAGTGTTTGGTTTTCTGTTCCTCTGTGCAGATTTTTATGTGTACTAAAATTTTCAATTCCTTTGGATAAATACCAAGGAGAAAGATTGCTGAATTGCCGGGCGCGGTGGCTCAAGCCTGTAATCCCAGCATTTTGGGAGGCCGAGACGGGCGGATCACGAGGTCAGGAGATCGAGACCATCCTGGCTAACACACTGAAACCCCGTCTCTACTAAAAATACAAAAACTTAGCCGGGCGAGGTGGCGGGCGCCTGTAGTCCCAGCTACTCGGGAGGCTGAGGCAGGAGAATGGCGTAAACCCGGGAGGCGGAGCTTGCAGTGAGCTGAGATCCGGCCACTGCACTCCAGCCTGGGTGACAGAGCAAGACTCCGTCTCAAAAAAAAAAAAAAAAAAAAAAAAAAAAAGATTGCTGAATTGTATGGGCAAAAGTATGGTTAGTTTTGTAAGAAACGGCCAAACTGTCCTGCAAAGTAGCTATACCATTTTGCATTCCCACCAACAATGAATCAGAGTTTCTGTTGCTTCACATCCTCACCAGCATTTGGTGTGTCAGTGTTCTGGCTGTTGGCCATTCTAACAGGTGTGCAGTGGTATCTCAGTGTTGATATAATTTTTATTTATTTGATGACATATGATGTTGAGCATTGTTCATATGTGTATTTGCCATGTGTATCATATTTGGTGAGGTGTCAGAGTCTTTGGCCCACTTTTTAGTTGGGTCATTTGTGTTTTTATTGTTCAGTTTTGAGAGTTCTTTGTTTATTTTGAAGAACAGTTTTTTCTCTGATATTTCTTTGGCAAATATTTTCTTCCAGTCTGTGGCTTGTCTTTTTATTCTCAACAGTGTCTTTTGCAGAGCAGAAATGTTTAATGATAATGAAGTCCAGCTTATCAATTGTTTTTCACAGGTCATGTCTTTGGTGGTGCTTTTAAAAAAATCATCACCTAGATTTTTCTCCTATGCTATCTCTTAGGAGTTTTATAGTTTTGTGGTTTTTTTAGGTCAGTGATTCATTTAGGTCTGTGAGTTTTGAGTTAATTTTGTAAAGGGTATAAGGTTTGTCTAGATTCTTTGTTGTTTTTCCACGTAGATATGCAGTTGTTGCAGCAACATTTGTTGAAAAGACTCTTTGCTTCATTTTACTGCCTTTGCTTCTTTGTCAAAGATCAGTTGACTATATTTATTTGAGTCTAATTCTGGTTTCTTTATAATGTTCCATTGATTCATTTGTACATCCTTTCGTCAATACCACACTGTCCTGATTACTGTAGCTTTTTATATGTCTTGAGGTCCAGTAGTGTCTGTCTTCCAACTTTGTTCTTCTTCAGTATCGTGTTGGCTATTCTGGGTCTCTTGCCTCTCCATATAAACTTTAAAATCAGTTTATCAATATCCACAAAATAACTTGCTGGTATTTTGATTGGGATTGCATTGAATTTATAGATGAATTTTGGAAGAACTGACATCTTGACAATATTGAGTCTTCCTATTCACAAACATGGAACATCTTTACTTAGTTCTTTTGTGATGTCTTTCATCAGGTTTGTATTTTTTACTTCTATGGATCTTGTACATATTGTCTTAAATTTATACCTAAGGATTTCATTGGGGGGTTAATGTAAATAATATTGTGTTTTTAATTTCAAATTCCACTTGTTCATGACTGGTATATAGAAAATGATTGACTTTTTTGTATTAACCTTGGATCCTACAGCACTG
Source organism: Papio anubis (assembly GCF_008728515.1). Lineage (NCBI taxonomy): Eukaryota > Metazoa > Chordata > Mammalia > Primates > Cercopithecidae > Papio > Papio anubis. Next base: position 86,591,461 of record NC_044979.1, on the reverse strand, counting down.
CTATAATCACTTATTAGTTCCTGACATTGTCTTTACTTTTTAATATGCACAGAAGTGTACATTAAATGAAAGTGGCTCTCATCTTTATATCTGAAATACCTAAAACTTACTTTTTTGTTTGTGTGTTTTACATGTTAGCATACCTCTCTGGAGTACTGGTCTTGGAGATTTCTTTTATTAGAAAATTTTAGTTTCCAGTGGGTAAATTTTTTTTAGTATTAACGCAAATGTAATTAGCACTACCAGTCATACCCCTCCTCCCCAGCTACATTATTGTTTTAGTACCCTTTCTAGAGATTAGTTGGGGTGTTTCTCATCAGTGCTAATGAACAGCTTAGTGGTTCATCCTTTAACTCCATTGAAATCAGAGCGAGAAGAAGTAAATTAACATTCTACCATGGGGCATCCCCATCATTTCTGGCAGTCTATGAATTCTAATTTCTGATTTGCTATTGTGTATCTTATGTAAATGGTACAGTCTATTAACTTCTGACCTTTAACTCATTTTTATACATAAGAACGGTGACACTCAGAATTGAGGTCTCTCTGCAGATAATGCAGACTAAACAATACCACATGACAACATCATTATTACCTTTCATTTTCATAATATTTCTTGCAAAGTTATTGTCAATTGTCTCTACCATCCACTGTGCTTTTCCTGTATAACTAAAAAGGAAGCAATGGTGAATATTTAGCCTTAGGACTGAATTAATAATACTAAAGTTTAACTTTTCGTAAGAAGCACCTGGAACAATGGTTTCTATGTAGTATTTTTATGTATTTTATACAATATAATTTACATAGTATGTATTATATAATAATCTTAGAAAATATATTCCTGGCATCTACTGACAGAAATTTCTATTAAATGCCTCCAGAGTAGGCCCAGGAATCTGATTTTTGATATACCTCCATAGGTGATTCCAATGTAGTTATGAGCCAGACTGAAATAAACAGTGAATTTAAAAGAATTATACCCCAACTCACTTTATATTCAATACATTTAATTTCAGTACCCAAAGCAAAATGCATGTAATATATTAAAATACCATATAAAAAATGAATAGAAATTTATTTTAAAATTGTGTAATTCATTAAACTGTTTCATTTCCTTGTTAATTTGTAAGAAGGGAAACACAAGGGAAAAATATTTAAATACCAGAAAAGAATGATGGAAGAGAAACAGAAAACCAGATCATCCCCTGGTATTTCTACAAACGTGTCATTTTGTGTGTGTGTGTGTGCGCGCACTTAGAATTCATTTTGCCTTGTAAAAGCTGTCATTTAAAAACACAGCATCCTCTGAGAACCATCAAAGGCAGTATCCTTGACCACAGCTTAAATAGAATAGAAATTGTTGCCTGAAACTGCTCTGAGCACAGAACTAATGCATGCAATTCAACTGAGGATGCCACATTGGAAACCAAAAGAGGGTAATGACCCCTTGCACAAGGGACAATGTGACAGAGATAATATCTTTGAAAGTTTTGTTTAGGAAACAAATCACTAATCTGGAAATGGTGGTGGCCAGCCTTAATAATCTGTGGAAGAGAGGAACATATGGAATCGTTAAAGAAAAGCAACAGCTACAAAAGGTAGATTTGTCATTTCTGCAAGAAGTATATTGACAACAGCTGTTTATATGCATTTTAACCTTGACTCATTGCTAAAATAAGATTCAAAGAAGAAAAAAAAAATAGGCTTTAAGATGCAAATGGTCCAAAGGAATTCAAAGTCATATCTTTTATCTGAGCGATAAGAAAAAAAGAATGCAGACATTGTGCATTGTGACCACAGCCACCGCCCCCATCAACTTGCCAAGCACAGAGTAAATACAGGAAATGAGCTGTCCAATAGAGTCTGAATTTCAGACATCATTGCTTTATAGTGCCTTACCCATGAGGGCACCACATCTTTATCTTAAGTAGATTGAAAGGGACTATGGTAGGGTAGAAGCACAAGGGGTAACATGGAGAAGGGAGAGAGAGAAGACTGCGACAGTCTTTTCATATAATAATATAGTCTCTTCAGTGATGTCCAAAAGATATAAACAAGTTTTGAGTTTTACAAAAAAGAATGTTTCATTGCTCTCTAGCATGGAATACTCACTGGGAAAGACCCTCTCTCCTTCCCCAAGAAAAAGAAGAAGAAAAAAAGAATATACAGAGTCTGGGAAGATGCTGTATAATCTACTTAGGAGAGCAATAAACTACACCGTTTTGGACAATGAAGACTTAGTGGTGACAAAAGGACAATATTTTATGTGGAAGTAACTTGCAGCAGATTGCTAAGAGGAATAAATGAGGTCACTGTGTTGTCTCTACTGTACGTGCATAGAAATAAGTTAAATAGAAATTAAGTACTCTCTTTTGTGACCATTGCTACCACTAATTGGCTTAAGACATAAATGAAAGAATAGATGAATAATTGAAAGAATGTTAAACTTACCATTGAATATAAACATAAATCAATAAAGAACAATTTATATGTACTCTTCAGAAAAATTAGAGTGCTTGAAACTATTCACAAAATAAAAAGTTTGTTTTGTTTTTAAGTTTGTACAGACTCTTCTCACCCCAACTTCTTATGTCTTTTCACCTCTCCTACCACTTATCCTTGAAAGAATTCAAGATCTTGACAAGTGATTAAAATGCAAACCAGAAACTTCCCCCTTTATCAAATATTCCTTAGTAATTATTCTCTCTTAACTTCATAAAAATATATGATTATTAACTGCTATAGTACAATAACAAAAATATACATGAAAGTAGCCAACACTGGTCTTGGGGGCAAAGTTATCAAATTTCATTATGCTTGTCTTGGTTCTCCTGGCCTCTCGCCTTTCTATAGTCTTTTTATTTTTCCTCACTACCTCCTGAATTGGGTATGTCACTATCAGCTCTGCTGAACCGGAATTCACTTGTGTCTTCATCTATGAACTTAATCCTGCTAGTCCTGACCAGGACAGACAGCTTCACTTTGTGAATAGGGCGAATCTTGCATTTATCTCATTGCCTAGAGACATGTCTTACTATTCATGGGGTGTACCCACCACTTGCAACCTTTTTCCCAAACTTAACCTCATTGACCCAGGTCTTATAACTGGCTCCTTCGTGCAATTTCACATCTCTCTTGCATGAAGTAAGACACAACCCCAGTTTGACTGACTAGGCTTGAGTCATCAGAGGGTTGACTTCTGATTAATTGGCTGAAGAACTGCTATGGAAGGATTAATCACATACAAACAGGATATCACCCCTTGACTGGCTTTAATTGTTATTCTTGTGACTTCTGATGCCTAGGTCTCCCTGGGATACTCTACAGGCTGGCCTTGGCTTACTTCCCATCCCCACCAGCCAGTGCTGCTAAGATCTGAGATTGCTCATGTTGTGACACTAAGGCCCTCCTGCCCCTACTTAATCTGGCTCTCAAGAAAAATCTAATCTTTTCATTTATCTTCAAGAATAAGTAGTTATAGTTGTTTGAGACATCTCCACTTTAGTAAATATAAGAACCATAATTGCTATGATTTGAATATGTTCCTTAAAGTTGATATGTTGAAAACTTAATTGCCATTGCAGTAGTATTAAGAGGTTAGGCCTTTAAAAGTTCATTAGGTAATGAAGGCTTTGCCCTCATGAATGGATTAATGCCATCATCATGGGAGTGGGCTCCTGAAAAAATAATGAAATTTGGTCCCCATTCCTTTTCTGTCTTATATGCTTACTTCTGCCTTTTGCCTTTCTGCTGTGCAGTAACAATCAACCAGATGCTATTACCATGTTCTTGGATTTCCCAGCCTCCAGAACTGTGAGCCACATAAACTTCTATTCTTTATAAATTACCAAGCCTGTACTATTCTATTCTAACAGTAGAAATACACTAAGACAATAATCTAAAGGCTTGATATTCTAACCCTGGAAATTTCCAAGGCCTGGGAATAATGGCAAGAAGTCAAGAAATATACCTTACACATGAGCCAGTGAAAGACTCATCTTAAAAATGATTCATTCTTTATATTTGAGGGGATGATCAAGGGTAAATATGCTCTGTAACTGATAAATCAGATTAAGTTGTGGAGAATAAAAACTATAACGTTTACAACTTTTTTCAATTGTCCATTACTGTATAAAAAACCATTCCAAAACTTAGCAGCTTAAAACAACACCATCTCATTGCTCACAGTTTTGTGGATCCAGATTTTAAGCAGCACTAAAGGAAACAGCTCATCTCTCTTTCACATGGGGTTGGCTAAGGTAGTTCAACTGAAGCAAAGGAGGATCCAAGATAGACTCCTTTATAGGTTGGGGTCCTTGGTGTTGGATGTTGCCTGGGGCATCTCAGTTCTCTTCCACATGGTATTTTTCTCCAGCAGGATAGCCTGATTTTCTTTATAGTGAATGATTTCTTTAAAAAACAAACAAACAAATTCTGCCAACCCCTCTTAAATGCCATGCCCCAAACTAGCACAGTGTCAAATCTGTCTCATTCTTTTGGTCAAAGGAATTTACAAGCCCAGACAGAAATCAAGAAGAGAGAAAGTAGCTGCACATCATGATGAAAGGAATTTTTACAGAAAATGAAGGAATTATTAATGGCCATCTTTGCAGAGAATCTTCGACGGGCACTGAGATGGTTAATTTTGTGTGTGAACTTGACTGAGCACAGGATGCTCAAATAGCTGGGTAAGCATTATTTCTGGGTGTGTCTGTGAGGGTGTTTCCAGAAGAGATTAGCATTTGAATTTATAAGCTGAGTAAAGCAGATATTCCTCCCCAATGTCGTGGGCATCATCTAATGTGTGGAGGGCCTGGATAGAACAAAAAAGTGGAAGAAGGTTGAATTGCCTCTCTGTTTGACAGCTTAAGTTTTACATTAATCTTCTTCTAACATAGGACCTCCTGATTCTTAGGCCTTCAGACACAGACTGGAATCTACAGCATTGGCTCTCGGGCTATCCAACCTTCAGACTACATGACCAGCTTTCCTGGGTCTCCAGTTTGCAATCAACCTACCCTGGAACTTTTCAGCCTCCATCATTGCCTGAGCCAATACTTTATAATAAATATGTATCTTCTTCTTGGTGCTGTTTCTCTAGAGAACCCTAACTAGCATAGGCACCAAACACCCATTTTAATAATCCACTTGTCTTCAGATCACAGCAATATCTACTCAAGAGATACAGACTCCATTGATTTCCGGCCACAGGAGGGCAGAAGAGTCAATAGGTATTCTTTGGCCTTCCTCCCAGGAGGGAGGTGTCAAAGAAATTCAGAGTGATCTGTACGGCCCTATCTGATCTTTGGAATCATTTATTTCTACAGGCTGTTTGCTTTTAAGGTATCAATAGCTGTCAGAATCCCTCTTCTTTGCCATCATAAAATCCCAAACTAGAGTTGAAATATTAGCAAAGAGAGTATATGTTTAAGAAATTGTTTCTGATACTGATGACCCTGTTGTTATATATCCCAAGTGATACACAAAGAACTGATTTTCAAGATGTGACAACATTTAGGTCTCACTTATAAGTGAAGCTCTCCTTAGGACCATACTGTATGGACTAACACTTTATTATTAGAAAGAGAAATGGTAGCAGTGAGAATTTCTTCATATTTGTAATTTTTTAAAATTTCAACCATGCATATTAAATGTAACTTTAATCAGAGTTAAAACCATTTCACATGATGATCTTAATTTACAAGTCAACAAAACTACAAATATGAAGGAATATTTGCAATAACAGAGATTAAAAGCAATTAATTTATTTGAAAGTCAATGAACAATTTTTTTTTTCTTTTTTGGAGATGGACTCTCACTCTGTTACCCAGGCTGGAGTGCAGTGGCGCAATCTCGGCTCACTGCAACCTCCACCCCCCAGGTTCAAGCAATTCTCCTGCCTCAGCTTCCCAAGTAGCTGGGACTACAGGCACGCAGCACCATGTCTGGCTAATTTTTTGCATTTTTAGTAGAGATGGGGTTTCACCGTGTTAGCCAGGATGGGCTCAATCTCTTGACCTCATGATCCACCCACCTCAGCCTCCCAAAGTGCTGGGATTACAGGTGTGAGCCACCGCATCCAGCCCCAGTGAACAATTTAGAAGGTGGCTTTTATTACCTCAAAGCTGAAAGTTACAACTCTGAGTATTATAATTTTTTGTGGCCATCTACTTTAAGAGAGAGAAATGTCTACAAAATGATATGAGCTTTTTTTCCTCTACCTACAGTTGTATACTCAGAAAACCAGGAATTTCTGAACATTAAAACTACACTATGTTGGAAAGGGAGCCAAAAAGCTCAATATCTACTAGAGATGTACAAACTTTCTTTAACAGAAGCCACCTACTTATCAGTTTTTGATAAATAACCCACTGGCAGTAACAATAGGAGAAAAACAATGTATTTGGCCTAATGTTCTATCATGTGGACATGGGGTCCCACTTCAACGAACTTGTTTATCTGAGTTAAACCTCTCATTTGAAATCATGGGTGCCGTATTTGAATTGTCAATTGCTTTTTTATATCTTGGGACTGGAACTGGATTAAGAGTCCTGTATTTTAGGAGACTTCTCCCTACTTACACATCCTCTGAAGAGCATAAGTAAATGTGCTGGCCAGAAATAATGGAAGAAACCATCAACAAATGGGGGGAAATCAGATAGAGTCATGGTGTCACTTTGACTTTTGCCATTGCCTGCTATATTCCAGCTTCTGATTCCACTGGAAATGGAAGCAAAGAAAGCTCATGTAGTAATAACAGCAACTAAGGCAACAGTAGTTTTACACTGATAAGCTAGACATTTTGAAAGTAAAAGGCTGGCACATAAACTAAATTAGTAGTTCTCAGCTAGGCTACACATCAGAATCATCTGTGGGGTTTTTACAGCTACAGATGCTAAATCAGAATCCAAAACAGGGAAGTGAAAGTGCTTATTCCAATGAAGATCTTTATTGATAGTCACCATACTAGATTATCTACAAAGGTGGAAAACCTGGTCTGATTTAACAATTTGTAATTGATGAAGGTGAACAGAGTGTGATATAATGAACTGAGTACTGAATCAGAGAATAGGTCTAATTTTACTCTGTGAACAGAGTTATTGAATAATTTTAGCTTATTACATGTATCACATGTCAGGCACAGTATTATGTGTGTATATCAATAATTCTTTCAGTTCGCAATGCTTTGTGATACAAAGATTATTCTTGCTCCTTTTTTACAGATGTGAAACCTGAAATTAGTGATTTGCCAAAGGAAATGATGGCTATGATCCCAGGTCTGTCTAACCTATACTTGTCTCCAAAGGATAGGACAGTGTTTCTGTTCTCTCCATAGTGAGATTCAGCCTCTTTAATGCCTCTTTTAGCAAAATATTACAATAAACTCTTCTCCAATGAACAGTGAGCAATGTCTCCTTGAGCAGATTTTCTTGGATGAAATGAGATGAGGCAACTGAAGAAGGCATTGAAAACTATAATATTCCTTAGAAATTAAGATTTCTTCTCATCTTGAATAATGGCTCTTACATCATCCTAAAGTTTAAAATACTTTTTTTCTGAAAATACTTGTTTCTTCATTTCATTACCTTACTTCAACATTTTCCATTATTACAAAATGTTTATTTCAAAAATTGTCTCAAAAATGTTCCAACATAAACCACCACAATTTTTCCTCAGTTGAAGTGTAATATAAATAAATTGAAATCAAGTTTTCTCTTCATTGTAAAAATATTCCCCAAAATTGCATAGTAACTCAATTTTTAATCAAATTTGTTATTGAATTTTGGAAAAACTTTTTAAAAGTCTTAAAGTTCAATTAGTTTTTCAAAGAGCCCGAGTATAGCACAAAAACATCGTTACTCTTACAAAAACTGAATTTTTATTTCCCTAGTAATTTGCCCTGGCAGACTTGGGGGTCAAGGACCCTGTGTTGCAAAATTCCGGTAGTTACCATGTCCAGAAGATATACTGTAAATTATGGTTCCAGAAGTTGGGTCATATAATGGTACAAATGGAAACTTTGATTTATTATTTTGTTGCTTCTTGTTAACTAATTTTAGAAGACTGAAGGTGGGGGTGTCCATGCTTTAGATCCTTCAAAGAAAGGATTAAAATTTGTTCTTGCTCTCTGGTAAAAACTACTCATTGAGCTAACAGCTAAGAAATTGAATTTCAATATTATCATAAATTTGAAGTGCAAAATGTTTCCTTGTGAAGTAGGAGTTTGGGCAAAGTACAAATAAGTAATTAAAATTGTGCTCAACTGAAGAGTTTGTTGTGGAGGGAAACGTGATCTCTTCTTCCTGAATGGAAATTAAATGTTTTTATAGAGTGGTGCCATTATTGTGACAGTGCAAATTATATTAATAGCTAATAGAGAATTCAAGTAAAATGTTTCTAAGTTATAAAGGCCCACCCCTTTTAACTGAGTTTTGTGTGATTGTCACATGAATAAAATAAAATCTAAATGTTTCTCATCTTTTCTGGTGGAGCAGACATTCATTTATTCAAAATTTTCTCATTTTTATCATTGGCATTAAAGGTTTTTGATGGTCGGGTTGTCCAAAAAGCTGAAAAGTGTAACCCAGAAACAGACTGGTAGGAGTGAGTGTGAAAACTTGCATCTCACTAGTGTTTAATAGAGACATTCATAATTGGAATCTGAAGATCAGATTTTTCTAGATTGCTGATTATCCACCCAAAGCTTAACAGACACCCAGAACTCATTGCAAGTATACCTACTCACATCGACTGTCCTCCTTTAAATACTTGTTTAAAATTTATTGCTTAAGGAGTAAGGAAAGGATCCAGTTTCAGCTTTCTACTTATGGCTAGCCAATTTTCCCAGCACCATTTATTAAATAGGGAATCCTTTCCCCATTTCTTGTTTCTCTCAGGTTTGTCAAAGATCAGATGGCTGTAGATGTGTGGTATTATTTCTGAGGACTCTGTTCTGTTCCATTGGTCTATATCTCTGTTTTGGTACCAGTACCATGCTGTTTTGGTTACTGTAGCCTTGTAGTATAGTTTTAATTCAAGATGGATTAGAGACTTAAATGTTAGACCTAATACCATAAAAATCCTAGAGGAAAACCTAGGTAGTACCATTCAGGACATAGGCATGGGCAAAGACTTCATGTCTAAAACACCAAAAGCAACAGCAGCAAAAGCCAAAATTGACAAATGGGATCTCATTAAACTAAAGAGCTTCTGCACAGCAAAAGAAACTACCATCAGAGTGAACAGGCAACCTACAGAATGGGAGAAAATTTTTGCAATCTACTCATCTGACAAAGGGCTAATATCCAGAACCTACAAAGAACTCAAACAAATTTACAAGAAAAAAACAAACAACCCCATCAAAAAGTGGGCAAAGGATAGGAACGGACATTTCTCAAAAGAAGACATTCATACAGCCAACAGACACATGAAAAAATGCTCATCATCACTGGCCATCAGAGAAATGCAAATCAAAACCACAATGAGATACCATCTCACACCAGTTAGAATGGCGATCATTCAAAAGTCAGGAAACAACAGGTGCTGGAGAGGATGTGGAGAAATAGGAACACTTTTACACTGTTGGTGGGATTGTAAACTAGTTCAACCATTATGGAAAACAGTATGGCGATTCCTCAAGGATCTAGAACTAGATGTACCATATGACCCAGCCATCCCATTACTGGGGATATACCCAAAGGATTATAAATTATGCTGCTATAAAGACACATGCACACGTATGTTTATTGCAGCACTATTCACAATAGCAAAGACTTGGAATCAACCCAAATGTCCATCAGTGACAGATTGGATTAAAGGAAAATATTTCTAAAGAAAATAACAAAAGAATAATACAAATTCAATAGTGGAAACTATGCGATCTCCAGGAACATGAAGAAAAGCCCACGGATTGGTCGAGTGGATTCTTATTGAATCTTCAAATGTGAAATTCTTTTCTGTGCAGTTTGAGGAAAAGTAATAAATTATTATACAAAGAAGCTTTTTAAAATCCATTTCCTGAGAAAATTGTTGTTGTGCGCACAGATGGTATTCTGAATTTTGTTGTTCAGAGACCTGGCCTTGATTCTAACACAAGTTTTTGGTACATAGAGAATTTTAGAAGGTAATTTGTTAATTAGGTTTGAATGAAAATTCATGAAAGATACAGCAGGATTCAGCCAGTGACAGAATGAGTCTCTGGGGTGTTAATTATGTACCTTTTGCTTTGATATCCTACACTTGACTGTGGAGATATGTAATATTTAAGTGTTAATCTCATAAGGGAGATTGAGAAGCTGTATTTTTTAAATGTCTGTTTAACTTAATTGAAACAACCCCTCTCCCCATTTTTAAAGATTCCTGTTGCTTATCTGTGGGGAGCTGAATATAATAGCTGTAAAATTAAAGAAATATGACAGGAATTCCAATTCATAATTCATAGCCTGCCTGTACCCCACATGCATTAGAATAAATAAGACTTGTACTGTCAACAAGTTTGGGCTTTAAGTACTGAGTTAACAGGGATAAGTGAAGAAGATGAAATTTTATGAAGTGTCTTTTCTTTATATCCACAAAGCATTACAACTCTCAGAAGTTTTATTTCCATTTTTACAGTGTAGTTCCCCATTTCTTCTCCTTTCCTGCCTTCCTCCCTGGCTGTTTTTGCTAGTTGTTTGGTTGCACCTGGATTGGATTTGCAGATAAGGAAGAACCTCAGGGGGAACCTCATGTCACACTGGGTTTTTGGATAAGGGGCGCAGTGGGCACAGGGAGCAAGGGGTACAGTAGAAAGATAAGAGGGCATAAGTTTTGTTTTTTGTTTTTTTTGTTTTTTTAAATGGAGATTTGAGGAAAGGGGCAAGGAATGAAAAGCTCTCAGGAGGGTGAGTGAAAGAACATACGAAGAAAAATAATTTATAAAGCGAGATGAATAGGGATTTAAAGATGAAGCTTTGAGTCAGAAAGAGCTGACTTGTTACTTTAGTGAAAGTATTTGCAAACTATCATTTCTTATACAAGTCAGTTGCAAACCACAGTAGCAAAGTGGCACATCTCAGTTATTAATGAAAACAAGATCTATATATTTATGGTATTTCATCAGAGAAAGTAAATTGACAATCTTGATGATGGATTTGGAAAGCATTTAACTCTTCAAGGTCACGTGTCTTCCTACTTGTCATATTTCCCATGTTTTTTTTTTTTTTTCTCCCTCTTGCCCTTTTTTTTTTTTTTTTTTTTTTTTTTTACTTCTGTCAATTATTCTACTAGGTAGGTTCATATAGTCATGTCATTTTCTTTGGTTCCATTTTGGAAAAATTATGAAGAGCTGTAGAAAAAAATGATCCTGTGACGTGGCTGGGATCTTCTTTGAGTATATTTGTTACCCCCAGAAATTTCATTCTCAACCATTAGCCTAAAAGCATAAATTAGCCTAAAAGCATAAATTACTTTTATCTGTTGTTCAGTTCATATATATGGCAGTTTATAAGTGTTTCTAGTTCTGTAAGTTTCTGTGAGTTTCTTTAAGACTAATGAGTATAGTTATATAAGGTTAGCAGTGGTTATAGTTTCAGCCACATTTTCTGTAGCTTTTAATGTTCTTTAGTTTTCTAGCTTTTGTCAATCTGATGGTTGTATGTTTATTTGTGTTTTAATTACAGCTACATTGCTAGTGAGGATGCAGCTTTGTATGTTTGTTTATGTTTGTGTTACTTATTGCTGTGGTCTGAACGTCTGTGTTTCCCCTAAAATTCCTGTTGATACCTCACCACCAAGGTGATGGTATTGAGAGGTGGCACCTTTGGGAGGTGATTAGATCATGAGGGCTCTGCCTTTATGAATGGGATTACTACCCTTAGAAAAGAGGCCTGAGGGAGCTTGTTTGCCCCTTCTACCATGTGATGATGCAACAAGAAGGTGCTATCTAGCAGGAATGGGTCCTCATCAAAAACCGGATCTGAAGCCTTGATCTTGGACTTCCCAGCCTCTCATATTGTGAGCAATAAATTCTTTTTATAAACTATGCAGTCTGAGGTATTTTGTTACAGCAGCCTAAGTGGAGTAAGGCACTTACTAACATTTTAATATGCTTTAATGTATTTTGTCCACTGTCTTCTGGGTGTCTTATCTTTTTCTTGTTGATGTGGTAGGGTTTTTTATACATCCTAGATACTATTTTTGTCTTGGTCTTACAGGTTACAAATATATTTGAATCTGTTTGTCAGTGTTGGCTTAAATACATTCATATATTACTTTGTTGCCAAATCTGGAGTCGAAGGTCTTGTTTAAGTTGTTGTCTGTATCATTCTATTATCGTTGTATTTTATTCTATTTTTCCATTTCACACTTAGGCCTTAAGTTTGTTTGGAGGTCATTTAAAAATATTCTGTGATACAGGGCACCTGCCTTTTTCATCTTTATAAAGAGAGATTTTTCAACATCATTTATAAAATCATCCATTTTTTTGACTAATTTGTGCCTCTATTATGTTGCCAACTTTTTATATATATGTAGATTTATTTCTGGGTTCATTATTCACTGTCTCCTGTGATACCACCATATTGTTTTATTTTCTGTTAATTACTTTCAAGATTATCTGTTTTAGCACGGGTTCCCTAGCAAATAGAGCCTTAGGCAAGGCTTAAATACTGATGTAAGATGATGATTACAAATCTGGCCATTATTTCACAAACACAGCTGGTCATTTCATCACATGGGGACATATTCAGACAGGCTTATCCAAAACTGTTGTATTGTTACCTCCAATGTACTGTTCTAAGACTCAGAGTTCATCTGGCATCTCCCCCTGTGTTAGCATTTCCCCCAGAGGCAGTGAACTCCTGGCTCCTTCAGTCACAGGGAGAAGCCAGATCCCATGACCTATATCATGATTCTCTGTCTCCAGAGGAAGCTATGAGTAGAAACCAGAGACTCTGGCTGCTGTCCTCAGTTAAAGGACTATGAGGTCCCACATGCAATTAGTCACTCTGGTAAAGGGGTCCTAGGAGACAGATGAGACCAAGGGAAACTGAGGCAAGGAACAAGATGTGACTGATACACTTGGTATTGTATCGACCTTTATATCTTTTCTATACATTTGAAATCTTATGTTAAGTTCCCTCCAGTTGGAAGATTTTATTGGAATTCTTTAAGATTTTAAATTGATGTGTCTCTCACAGTCTGGGAGACACATCAACAACAAGTTGTTGTTCAACATTTGTTATGTGAGCTGGGTGATGGTTAATAAAAATCAAGCCATGACAAAAATTACTCCTTGATTTGCTTGAGGGGCAGATTTTAATTTACTAAAATTTTCAGGAAATAAGCAATCTCGAAACCCAAGAGAAGTCATGCTTTAAATCCAGATGTTTTGTGGTGCTTAGGCCACACTGCACATTGATTATATGGCAGATAATGTTGAGCATTAGTTCATCATTGAACATTACCTGTGACATCTGCATCATGCCAATTTCACTGAGCAACCTGCAAGTCTCCTGCTTCTACACAACATTTTACACACTGAAAACATTAGTTGAAATAAAGAAAAGCATGCAACGCATTGCTGTGGGATTTCCTTACCAATCGAGACTCATAGAAAATAAAATTGAGTTCTTCAGATGCCTCCATTCCTTATCTATCTGGACAAAAGGCAACATACACATACCAACTGCCAGGGCAAACCTTGGGTTTGGACGCTAGGATGTTTTGACTTTTAAGAATTCATTCATCAATTGATCAAACTTATTTTAGATTTGAAATTATTTTTTAAGATGTTTGTCTTTTGTGGCCAGTGCTTTTAGGATGGACACTATTATTATGACCTTTGAGGTATAAGTACCTGAGGCTCAGATGCTCACATTTTATGCCTTAATGTAAAAAGACACAACTTTAACTTTCAGGCACATTAAGTGTAATGGCTGTATTCCAATAATTATTTCCTGCCCTCAGTACATTTTATAACTGAAAAAGATCTACGGATTAAGTTGATGTCTTTACATTTTCTTATTTATGAAGATAGTACAGTTCATTCAGATCTCTTACATTCTTTGAAGGATTTTTTACTTTATATTAGTAATTTCTTAGATTAGTTTTTATCTGTTCTAATATGTTATTTTCTATCACATTTTCTAACTGACATTTGCTCTTACAGCATTTTTCTGTCAGGTATATTGAACTTATAGCAGGCAAATTTATTGAACTCTGGTGTTGTTTCTATTTGAATTCTAAGTTTTCTACTCCCATGATTGTATTGTCTGCAATAATGACAAATTTGTACTTTTTTCCCACTGGTCCTTATTTATTTATCTTTGTTGCTTTGGCCAGGACCTCCAGTATCGTGTTGCAGTAATGGGGTATGTTTTTCTAGATTCCATCACTAAAGAGACTGTTTCATTTTTTAAGTATAATGCTTGATGCAGGGATTTTTTTGATAAAGACTTTATCAAATGTAATCTACCTTTAATTTTCACTTTTCTAAAAAGGCTTATTTCTCTAAAAAAAAATCAAATAGCTATTGTGCTTTTTGAAATCTTGTCCTTTTCCTACATGTAGCTCTCATGTTACTTTTTTCTTTTTGTCTAATGTGAATTAGCATTATAGACTTACTGATTTCAAACTGCCTTTGTGATTCTGGGGTGAATACTGCTAGCTGCAATGTTTCAGACTACTGGATTTAGCTACCTGATATTTTATTTGGGATATTTTCCCTCTGTTTAAGTGAAATTCTTCTTTTCATAATTTGCTGTCCTTGACTTTCAGTGCAAGACTGTGCCAATCTTATAAAATGAGTTGGGACATTTTTTGTTTGTTCTTTTTGGGAAACACTTTTAAGATAGAGTCATACCTCGTTATTGAAATTCCAATAGAGCTCCTCAGTAAGACTTTCTAAACTTGGAGCTTCTTTAGGGGTTGGTGGGGCAGGATAGAGGAGCAGCCTTTTGATGGTGTTGATAATTAACATTTCAATTTCCATAATGGTTATTGAATATCTAGACTTTCTCTTTTTTTCTGCCGATTTTGACGCTTTGTATATTTTTCTAAAACTTCTGTTCTTTTATATTCTCAAGTTTATAGGCATGGTATTTTGTTTTAATTAAGACGTATCTGTAGGGGACGGGGAAGGGGAGATGAAGCTGGTGTTGGAGGAAGAGAAATGATTATCAAAAGCAGAAAAACTGAGACAAACCTCTGACAAGCATTATCAAGCCAAAAAAAGGAAGAGTAAAACAAATACATCTTGAGTTAAATACATAGATCATTCTTTAAATCTTTCTTAGATTTTAGTAAATATATTCTAAGCCACTAATTTCTTATACTTAATACAATCAGAATTTCTCTAACATGACAAATTGAGATACAGTGCTTTCATTATCTTGTAGCCTGTATTTAATAACTTTCTCTCATACCTCAGGTGTCCAGGCAAATAATTCTCTCCTTTGTTTTATAAAGTTAAATATACATATTTTCAAAGCGTAGATAATTTCTTATCTGACACACTGCTATGGTTTGTATGTGTCCCTCTAAAATTCACATGTTGAGCTTAAACTCCAAAGTGATGACCTTACGAGTAGGACTCTTTTAGAGGTGATTAGGCCACAAGGGTTCTGTCTTCAATGAGATTAATGTCCCAGGCATCAGAGCTGCCCAGCCCTTCTACCTCTTCTGCCATGTGAAGACACAGTGTGTGTTCCTTTTTGCCCCTCCACCTTTTCTGCCATGCGAAGACACCATGAGAAGATGCTTTCCCCAGACACCAAATCTGCTGGGACAGTAATCTTGGACTTTCCAGCCTCCATATTGTGAGAATAAGCTTCTATTGTTGATAAACTACCCAGTCTGTGGTATTTTGTTGTAGTGGTCTGAATAGACTGAGACATGCACTCTTTTAAAAAGTTACTTTGTAAACTTGTGATGAAATATATAACTAAATCTACAGTTTTAATTATTAAGTGTGTGGTTCAGTGGCATTAAGTACATTCACACTTTTCTGCAACCATCATCTTCAGAATATATCTTTCAAAACTGAAACTTTGTGCTTATTAAATGGTAACTCCTCTTCCCCTCTCTCCCAGCTCCTGGCAATCCCTATTTTACTTTGACTCTGAGTTTGACTGTTCTAGGTGTACCTCATGTAATCATTGTATGTGACTGCTTATTTCACTTAGCATCATGTCTTTAAGGTTCATCTATGTTGGAACATGTGTCAGAATTTCCATTTTTGGGCTGGCTGAGTAACATTCCATTGTGTGTACATACCACATTTTGTTTATCCACTCATCTGTTAATGGACCCTTGGGTTACTTCCACCTCTTGGCTATGGGGGATAATGCTGCTAATGCATATGGGTATATAAATCTGTTGGAGTCTCAGCTTTCAATTCTTTTAAGTATATTCCTAGAAGTGGAAATACTGGAAAGTATGATAATTCTACTTTGAATTGTTTGAGGATTTGCCATACTTTTTTCATAGTGGCTGTACCATTTTTATTTCTATCAGTAGTTCACAAGGGTTTCCAATCAGTTTCTACACATCCTTGTCAATAGTTACTTAAAAAAAACAAAGTAATTGTCCTAATGGCGATGAAATGGTATCTGATCGTAGTTTTGATTTGCATTTCTCTAATGATTAGTGACGTTGAACATCTTTTAATCTACTAATTGGCCATTTTTATATATCTTCTTGGGAGAAATGTCTATTCAATTCCTCTGCCCATTTAAAATTGGGTGGTTATTTTTTTTTCTTTTTCTTTTCTTTTATTATTATTATTTTTTATTATACCTTAAGTTCTAGGGTACATATGCACAACGTGCAGGTTTGTTACATATGTATACATGTGCCATGTTAGTGTGCTGCACCCATTAACTCGTCATTTACATTAAGTATATCTTCTAATGCTATCCCTCTCCCTTGCCCCCTCCCCACAATAGGAACCGTTGTGTGATGTTCCCCTTCCTGTGTCCAAGTGATCTCATTGTTCAGTTCCCTGTGTAGTTATTTTTTGTTGAGTTTAGGAGTTCTTTATGTATTCTAGGTATTAACCCTTTTCAGGTATGATTTATAAATATTTTCTTCTGTTCCAGAGATTGCTTTTTTCACTGATATATCCTTTGGTGCACAGAATTCTTAAATTTACATATGGTTCAATTTATTTTCTGTTGTTGCCTATGCTTTTGGTGTTGTATCCAAGAAATCACTGTCAAGGTTAGTCATGAAGATTTTGCCCCTATGTTGTCTTCTAAGATTTCTATAATTCTTGCTTTAACTTATATTTAGGTCTTTGGTCCAGTTCGAGTTAACTTTTATATACGTCATGATGTAAGAGTTCAAATTCATTCATGTGTATATGGATATTCAGTTTTCCCAGCACCATTTGTTGAAGAGTGTTTCTCGTCCATTAAATGGTCTTGGCGCCCTTGTCAAAATTATTTGAACATATATGTGGGGGTTTATTTCTGTACTCTATTAGTCTATAGGTCTCTCTTTACTACTACTACTTCAACTACTACTACTTCTCCTCTTCCTCCTCCTCCTCTTCTGTTGTGATTAGTGTGATTTTATGGTACCATGTGAAATGAGGAAGTATGAGACCTCCAACTTTGTTCTTTTTCAAGACTGCTTTGGTTATTTGGAGTGATAAAGTACTCCTTAATGTAATTGACTCTTACCATATTTTCTTTCTTCCTTTTGTCTTATTATCTAGTGTAGTGTCCCAAATCTAATGGATGTTTAATGAATGTTACTATGAGACTTGATGACTTTTTAATAGTATAAAATACCGCATGCTTTTAAAACAATTTATTTTCCTCATGTACTACAGAATAGAAAACTGAACTTATTGTAGAATCCTTAGGTATCAATACTACTTTCTAAAAAATACTTTTTATCCTAGTTCACACTTGTTCTGTAGGAATCGTGTCTTAACTAGACATGAACATCTGTCTTTAGGCTAGACAATTTCTAAAAATGCAGTGTGGATGAAGTCCAATTGTAAACATCTAAAGAACAACAGAAGACAAAAAATAAAATGGAGGACATAGAAGCAGAGGCTAGAGTGGGGACACCAACAATAATAGAGTTGTTACTTCCTTCCTATGGCTTGTCCTGAGTTCATGGTATTGTATTGGAAAAGTAGGATTCTGGGGTAAAAAGACTTTAGTCTGAGAGATTACTGGAAATCTCAAAGGCACAAGATTGCTGTTTATGCCTTTCTGATAAGAAAGTTAAAATGGAGAATAAAAGAGAAGAGGCATATAACACTTACTGTCTCATAAGCAATAGGTAAAAGGTTCTCTTGGCACTGTCAAAGGATTTTTGTTTTATCTTCTAAAATCCTGTTTTTTGTTACAGACTTTGGCAAGGGAGGCTCCTTCTCCTGAGTAAATAAAAATTAACTGATATATATATCTTCTCTTGATTATTTACTGCAAGAATCTGCATCTTAAATTAGGTTCTCGCTTCTGGAGGATGGTCAGGAGGGGACAAAAGTTAGAAGGAAGTTGAGAAGTGACACAGATGGACAATAAAGAATTAGACATAACTGACAGTTAAAACTGCTGGCTTTGCACACCAGTATCCAAGCAATGCTCTGACATTCTTCCAATGATGACAATGTTGACTACCAAGCAATTCAATGACGACAGTACTTGTGATCACACTGTGAATTACTTGTGTACTAGTAACAATGCCATTATTTTGGGGGAGAAATGAAGTTTAAAATGAAAAACTTGCATTAACTGGGTGTGGTGGTGCTCCCAGCTACTCAAGAAGGAGACTGAGGTGGAGGATCACTTTGAGCCCAGGAGTTCTAGGTTACAGCGAGCTCTGACTGCACCACTGCACTCCACCTTGGGTGACAGAGCGAGACTCTGTCTCAAAAAAACACAAACCAAAAACCCAACATAAAGATTATTAACTGCTAATATTAAAGCATTTTCATGAACTACTTTTGTAGAAATTAATCAAGTCTGAAATAGTTTTGTGGGATTCATACCCTACAAAATTACATGCCCTTCAACAAGAACTTAGACATTATGGATTTAAAAAATAAAAATCTATTTTTTTCCTTACATTATTTCAAAGTCATCGTTTTACTGACATTCTTTGTGGGCCTTAATATCTTGAAAAAACTTGATGTTTCAGGCTGGGAGCTAAAGATGTAGTTTTGCATTATATGGACAATTTAGAAGACTCATTTTGAATGCTTTTGACATTAATCAATTTCTTACTTTTTTAGAATTAGTAGAAAGCAATTTTTTCAGAATATTTTGGACAAGTGGAATTTATACTATTGAATGCCAAGATACCGGTACATTTGCCTCAAGTAGGTACTCTGAACCATGAAATAGTGGGAGTTTTCTGCTTATAGTATTCTTCAGATTCTGTGTCAAGTCATTATCCAAGGTTTTTGATTCCTAGTAATGACAGAATAGCATGCCCAACCCTTTGGATACAAATTATAAACTGTGATATGTATTTTATGGATGGGTGAATGAGGGTGGCAGGATAGGTTTGACCTATTTGTATAAAGGCAGTTAAGAGTGAAAGTAGGCAAAAATCAGAAGGGATTTAGCTTGTGAAAGGTAATTGTACTGGGTAAGAGCTACCTTTATATGTTGTACCACTTAATCACTTCCCAGCTCCAAATCCACCCATTATTGCCTGCTGGACATCTCTTTTGCTTAAGACGTCTTAAGCTTCATCACTGGAGGGTGCCAAAGGGACGCTGCGGGAGGAGGGGGCTTCTTTTCCTGATTCTGGCATGTTTCCATCTCTGCTGGCTCCACAGCTGCCATGGCCATGTGTGTGGCACTTGGTGGTGTTTACTTTCTAGCAGGTTTTCTCTGCCAATCTGGCCTGCTGTTCTCTGCCTGCCAGCTTCTGCCTGTGTACACCGTTGTGGAGATTTTCCTGCTTGCCAGTCCTGGCCTGTGGCTCTGTGCCTGCCAGCTTCATTTTGCTAGTACCTCAGCAGTAGACTTCCAGCTTGTCAGACCAGTCTGTCATTCTGTGTTCAGCCTCAGGCTCCTTGCCCATCCAGTCGGGGGCTCCCAGGTTGCCAGGCATTTGCAGTTTCTGACACAGCCTTGGCCTGCCGTCCACGCACCAACTCTGGCCCACCTCAAGCCATGAAACTTCCCTGCCATCCGGTGGGCTGCAGCTCAGACATGGAGAAGGTATGCTCCTTCATCAGGTACTCCCCCTCAGACTTTGGATATCTCTGAGTCCTGTCTTATTCCTTCTCAGCAATAAAACTACCATAGTTAACACTTTATATGGAATCTTTCCTGTTGAGATTATTGTGGCATTTATGACTCTTGACTGAATGCTGAATGATAGCTTTTCTCCCAAGGTCATTTCACAGTTCCTGTAGTGACAAGGCAGACAGCTACTATCTTTTTGTCCTGTGAAGTAGGAGCTTGCAGCTGCCAAGGTAGCTGGAAATTGAGGGGGATATCCTAGAATAGTGGAGCTACAGAGGAGGGAGGCTGCACACGTCTATAAAATCCCCTAAAGGTGACCCAGGTTGGTGGCTCATGCCTGTAATACCAGCACTTTAGGAGACCGAGAAGGGCAGATCACTTGAGGTCAGGAGTTTGAGACCAGATTGGCCAACATGATAAAATCCTGTATCCACTAAAACTACAAAAATTAGCTGAGTATGGTGGTATGCACCTGTAATTCCAGCTACTTGGGAGGCTGAGGCATGAGAATCTCCTAAACCCGAGAGTTGGCGGTTGCAGTGAGCAGAGATTGTGCCACTGCACTCCAGCCTGGGTGGTAGAGCGAGACTCTGTCTCAAAAATAAATAAATATCCCCTAAAGGCTTTGCTGACTCCTGAACTGTGTACACAGGGGGCAATATTCTAAGGGACTCATGGGAAAGCATCCACCTTCCCATGGGAAGGTGGAAAGAGAAAAGCAGATACTTCAGCAGCTGCTGAGGCGGAGGAGAAACAGTTTGGAGTTCAAATCCTGCTATATTAATGGGAGTTTGATAAACATCTTTGGCTTTTCATTGATATCCCAGAGAACCACATTTTAGGAGTGAAGACCACTTCCCAGGACACACTCAACATCCTTCAGAGAAAGTTAACAGAATCTCTAAATGTAAAACATCATTTACAGTGCTCAGTGTGTAGTTAAAACTTATTAAATATTGTGACTTGTGCTAAGAAAATAGGTCAATAGAAAAGGACCCAGATGTTGGAAATGGCAGAGTAGTTTAAAACAACTACGATGAATCTACAGGAAAAGGTTGATATCATGTATGAGAGATGAGGAAATTTAAGACAGATATGGAAAGGGTAAAAAATGGCAATCCCAGAACTGAAAAATGTCCTGAATGTGAAATGTAGTGGATCTATTGGCTGTGATTAACAGCAGGTTGAAGAATGAATTGGGGAACTTTATGCAGGGTTCCAAGAGAACAAAGTAGAAGCTGCCTGTCTCCTTATAGCCTGAGCCAGACCTCAAGCAGCATCACTGCTGTTGTACCACATAGAGCAGAGCAGTCAGAAGCCAGCCTGTGTTTAAAAAGAGGAAAACCAGATACTCCCCCACCTCCAAAAGCATTTGCGGCTATCTTTAATCCACCACAATCATAAGAGCAGGAAATGTGGAATCAGACAGCTTTGAGTTTATTTATTGTTGTTGATGTGCTATATTTCTGAGTTGTGGTGTTTTACCCAAGAAAGAAGGTAGTACCTTCCTTGCTGGGTTGTTAAGGAAGTATGTAGAAATAGAAAAATGAATACAACTTACATGTTAATAATTTTATTGTTTGGCTTAACTTGTTCAGTGCCTAGTAAAGTATTTATATGTAGATAGTTTTAGATAAGTTTATAAACATTAATTTTTTTCTTTCATGATTTTGGGATAAACTTGGAAGCAATCTAGAATTTTTCTCTGTAAAATTTTTTTTTTCCAGTTCCACTTACCCTTTGTTACTTAGCTTAGCTATGGCATGTAAGTTGTCAAACCAGTAAGAAGGTATTGTCACCACTGTCACTGATCAAATCATCTGATCTTTTAGAATTACTTAGAGTAGTGAAGAGCTTGCAGTGATAGGAGGTAATCAGTGAACACAGATCTTTATACTGTAATAATGAATGAGAACCATCAGCAGATGCCTACTCAAGCCACTGTTCTGGTGGGTGGCCCCTTTGCTGGGTTAACTTGCCCTGCCACCCTGCTATCTCAACACCCAAACCTGTCTACTTCAAGCCTGTTCTACCAGTCAGTGGTGGTAGATGCCAGAAGAAATGAGGATGTTGGAAGTCCAAGATGGCTACCTTTTGTTTCTAGCTAAGTGGTCTTAAGCAATAATGGTCCCAGACTTTAATTTCTTTGGGACTACTTCCACATCTGTAACTGAGGAGTTTAGACTAAAACACTTTCTAACTCTGACTTTGACTGAGAAACAAGTAAAGTGCTGGGTAAAGTAATGATTATCCAAAAAGCGTTGAGTAGAGACTAAAAAGACATACAATGGTCATTTGGTTACATGAGCACAATAGGCATGAGATATGAACAACCAGAACAGACTGTACTGATGGAATGATGCAGTTAAAGTACATGATGAGTTGTAGCGGTGAAGACATTGGCTGGGTCAATCACTGTAAGGATGTCTTAAATTATGATGGAGAAGAAACAGTTGCTTTTAAAGAGATATTCTTGATTTATGTGAAGGGAAAGGGAAACTTGTTCATTGACTACCCACTCAGTAGAAGCCATAGTGATTGGTAAGTGATATTCCCATTTTTAGTTAAGAAGTCAAGGTAGTACATGAGGTTAATATATATTAAATGGCAAAAACAAGATAAGTTAGTCTGATTACAATACCTGTTATGTTTCTTGAAGCTGATTCTTACAACATTGGCATGCTTTATTTTTGATACATTTTGATACTTGTCTATAAAAGATACAATTACTCATGTAAATATCTTTTTGATTAGGTTTGGTAACCTAATATGAAAAGGCTAAGGAATATTTTCTTGCTGGTTAGTTGGGAGTATATTTGGCTGTACATTTTTATAACATATTGTCTACCTTTATTTGTGTGGTTTTCATCTTTCTGGTTTAACTTCACTGTTTAGTTTTAATGTTGAATGTTTTTTATATACATGCCTTAGGGGAATAAATGTATTTGAAATATATATTAAAAAAGATGACTAACTCCATTATTTTCTGATGGCTGCATTTCAGTGAGGAGGTTCAGGAAACCTCCCATTAAGTATATGTGTTTAATGACACTAAATTCCTTTCTTGGAAACACACCCTTTTCTTAGCCACAGTTGTCTTTGGGGTAATAATAATAATAAAAACTGCAAGGAAAAAATTTATATCCACCATTGCTCAGAAGAGCTCAAATGAACTCTTCTATTTTTCTCTTCTAAAATAATCTCAAGTTTCTTTGTAAGTTAAAATTTTTTTTTTAATGTCCAAAGCCTCATTAGGCTGATAAAGATAGGTTACATCATTTTGTGCAGTCTGTGTGTTCCCTACCACATAATATTAAATGGAATTAAGAGTTTTAGGAAGTCAGACTTTTCTTTTATTGGAAGTAGGCTAGTCTACTTACTGCATACCTGATTCTGTTTGTGGAATGCATAAATGCCCTTTGTTTTCAACCATATTACAAATCATGTTATATCATGTCCTAGTGCTAATACAAAGCAGAATAATGTGATAAAAGTGAGCTATATATTGAATGTTGCATTTTAAATAAACTTCAGTTTTTATTATGGCTTTATTAATACATATAAAATAATTAAATTATTTTTGATAAAAGGAACATTCTTGCCGTCATTTGTTTCCAAGAGAATATTGTCACAATCAAATTGTGTACTTACAATGTGACCTGACAATATTATTTTCAGTAGGACATTTTAAAAACTGAACTCAATTTTTTTTCCATCAGGTTTAATTGATAAATAGTAAAACAATTTTTTTATGGTATAGCTGCTTGATTCCTTTTATAAGTTTGGTTATATTTTTTTGATAATTGTATATATGTATGTGGTACAATGTAGTATTCTGATGTGTGTATTCGTTGTGGAATGATGAAATCAGGCTAATTAATATACCCACCACCTGAATTATTGGTAGCGAGGACAAATTAATTTTTTTGAGACAGAGTCTCGCTCTGTCACCCAGGCTGGAGTGCAGTGGTGTGATCTCGGCTCACTGCAACCTCTGCCTCCTGGGTTCAAGTGATTCTCCTGCCTCAGCCTCCTGAGTAGCTGGGATTACAGGCATGCTTCACCATGTCTGGTTTTTTTTGCATTTTTAGTAGAAACAGTGTTTTGCCGTATTGGCCAGGCTGGTGTCTAACTCCTGACTTCAGGTGATCCACCTGCCTTGGCCTTCCCAAAGTGGTGGGATTACAGGTGTGAGCCACTGCACCCAGCTGACAAATTAAAATTTAAACTGTTTGTTAATATTCAATGTATTATTAACCATAGTCATCATGCTATGCAATAGGTCACCAGAAGTTCTTCCTCTTATCTAGCAAACTTTATACCCTTTGACTAACATCTCACCCTTCCAGCCTCTGGTAACCACCATTCTATTCTTTGCTTCCATGAATTTGACTTTTCTGTTTTTATCTTTACTTAATGTTTAGAAACAGGGCTTTGCTCTGCCACCCAGGCTGGAGTACGGTGGCTCAGTCATAGCTCGCTGCACCCTCTACTCCTTGGCTCAAGTGATTTTCTCACCTCAGCCTCCCGAGTCACTGGAACCACAGGCAGTGCCACCATGCCTGGCTAATTTTATTTTCTAGTTTAAACAGAGTCTCTCTATATTGTCCAGACTGGTCTTGAACTCCTGGGCTCAAGCAGTTCTCTCTGCTTGGACTTCCAAAGTGCCAGGATTACAGGTGTGAGCCACCGCGCTTGGCCAACTGTTTAAGATTACAAGTATAAGGGAGATCATACAGCATTTGTCTCTGTCCCTGGCTTATTTTATTTAGCATAATATCTTCTAGGTTCGTCCGTATTCTTGCTAATGACAATTTCCTGCCTTTTGCAGGCTGAAATAGTACTCCATTGTGTGTGTGTGTGTGTGTATGTGTGACCTTACTTAAATCCTTGTGACCTTTGGTTGCTTAAGTTGTTTCCATATCTTGGCTAATGTGACGTCCTGCAGTGAATATGGGAGTGCAAGCATCTCTGACATATTTATTGATTTCAATTTCTTTGGATTTATACCCAGAAGTGGGATTGCTGGATCATATAATAATTCTATTTTTTGAGGAACCTTCATACTGTTTTCCAAAGTGGCTGTACTAACTTACAATATTACCAGCAATGTACAAGGGTTCCCTTTTTGCCACATCTTCACCAATGCTTCTTAGATTTGCTATTATCAAAGATGAAATGTAACAGTTGTGAGATGATACCTCATTATGGTTTGAATTTGCATTTCTGTATTTAAAGATGTTGAGCATTTTTCTTTTCATATATATCTGGCCCTTTGTCCTTGAAAAATGTCTATTCAGGTCCTTTGCCCATTTATTTGTTTTTAATTATTTTTTGTTTTATTTATTTTTAAGTTCTGGGATCATATTCAGAATGTGCAGGTTTGTTACATAGGTATATACATGCCATGGTGGTTTGCTGCACCTATCAACCTGCCATCTAGGTTTTAAGCCCTGCATGCATTAGGTATTTGCCCTAATGCTCTCCCTTACCTTGCTCCCCACCCCCTGACAGGCCATGGTGTGTGATGTTCCCCTCCCTGTGTCCATGTGTTGTCATTGTTCAACTCCCACTTATGAGTGAGAACATGCGACGTTTGCTTTTCTATTCCTGTGTTAGTTTGCTGAGAATGATGATTTCCAGTTTTATCCATGTCCCTGCAAAGGACATGAATTCATCCTTTTTTATGGCTTCGTAGTATTCCGTGGTGTATATGTGCCACATGTTCTTTATCCAGTCTATCATTGATGGGCATTTGGGTTGGTTCCAAGTCTCTGCTGTTATAAATAGTGCTGCAGTTAACATATGTGTACACGTGTCTTTATTGTAGAATGATTTATAATCCTTTGAGTATATATCCAATAATGGGATTTTTGGGTCAAATGGTATTTCTGGTTCTAGATTCTTGAGGAATTGCCACACTGTCTTCCACAATGGTTGAACTAATTTACACTTCCTCCAACAGTGCAAAAGTGTTCCTGTTTCTCCACATTCTCTCCAGCATCTGTTGTTTCCTGACTTTTTAATGATCGCTGTTCTAACTGGCATGAGATGGTATCTCGTTGTGGTTTTGATTTGTATTTCTCTAATGACCAGTGATGATGAGCTTTTATTCATATGTTTGGCCACATAAATGTCGTCTTTGGAGAAGTGTCTGTTCATATCCTTTGCCTACTTTTTGATGTGGTTGTTTGTTTTTTTTCATGTAAATTTGCTTAAGTTCCTTGTAGATTCTGGATATTTGACCTTTGACAGATGGATAGATTGCAAATATTTTCTCCCATTCTGTAGGTTGCCTGTTCACTCTGATGATAGTTTCTTTTACTGTGCAGAAACTCTTTAGTTTAATTAGATCCCATTTGTCAATTTTGGCTTTTGTTGCCATTGCTTTTGGTGTTTTAGTCATGAAGTCTTTGCCCATGCCTATGTCCTGAATGGTATTACCTAGGTTTTCTTCTAGAGTTTTTATGGTTTTAGGTTTTACGCTTAAGTCTTTAATTCATCTTGAGTTAATTTTTGTGTAAGATTTAAGGAAGGGGTCCAGTTTCAGTTTTTCTGCATATGACTAGCCAGTTTTCCCAGTACCATTTATTAAATACCAGATTTCTGGTATTGAAATCTGTTACTGTGTTACAGTTCATTTCCTTTCATATCTCTTAGTGTTTGCTTTATACATTTAGGCATTTAGGTGCTCTGATATTGGGTGCCTATATATTTAAAATTGTTATATTGTTTTTGATGAATTGTCCCCTTTATCACTATATAATGGTTGTCTTTGTCTCTTTTTACAGTTTTTGGCCTAATGTCTGTTTTCTGAAAATAGTGCTGCTGTTCTTGTTCTCTTTTGGTTTCCATTTGCATGGAATGTATTTTTTCATCCCTTCACTTTCAGAGCGTTCTTTAAGATGAAATGAGTCTCTCACAGAGATCATATAGTTGGACCTTTTATCCGTTAAGCCACACTCTATGCCTTGTCATTAGATAATTCAGTGCATTTAGCTTCAAAGTAATTACTGACAGGTAGGACTTACTAGTGACATTTGTCAATTGGTTTTTGGTTGTTTTACAGGTCCTTGGTTCCTTTCTTGCTTGCTTCACTTGTGGTTTGATGGTTTTCTATAGTAGTATGCTTTGGATCACCTTTTAAAAAATCATTTGTGTGTCTATGATAGGCTTTTGTTGTTACCTGAGGCTTACATAAAGCATTTTATAACAGGTTATTTTAAGTTGATAACTTAATTTCGATTGCATATACAAACTATGCTTTTAGTTCCCTTTTATGTTTTATGTTTTTGATGTCAAAATTTACATTTTTAAATAATTTGTACTCCTTAAGAAATTATTCCAGCTTTAGGTGATTTGAATAGTTTTGTTTTTTAACATTTACACTACAGATATAATTGACTTACTGCCATTACCGTATTAGTGTTTTGAATTTGACAATGTACTTCTACCAGTGAGTTTTATGTACTCATATGTTTCATGTTACCAATTAGTGTCATCTTCCCTAAGCTGAGGAACTCCCTTTAGCATTTTTTATAAGGTAGGTCTACTGGTGATCAACTCTCTCAGCTTTTATATGAGAATGTCTTTATTACCTCTTCATTTTTGAAAGATAGGATTCCTGTGTATACTATTCTTGGTTGACATTTTTTTTTTCAAGTTCTTGAAAATATCATTTCACTCCCTCCTGCCCTGAAAAGTTTCTGCAGAAAAAAATCCACTGATCGGCCGGGCGCGGTGGCTCAAGCCTGTAATCCCAGCACTTTGGGAGGCCGAGACGGGCGGATCACGAGGTCAGGAGATCGAGACCATCCTGGCTAACACAGTGAAACCCCGTCTCTACTAAAAATACAAAAACTTAGCCGGGCGAGGTGGCGGGCGCCTGTAGTCCCAGCTACTCAGGAGGCTGAGGCAGGAGAATGGCGTAAACCCGGGAGGCGGAGCTTGCAGTGAGCTGAGATCCGGCCACTGCACTCCAGCCTGGGTGACAGAGCAAGACTCCGTCTCAAAAAAAAAAAAAAATCCACTGATCATTTTATGGGGGCTCACATGTCTCTAACAACTTGCTTTTCCCTTGCTGCTTTCAAGATTCTGTCTTTAACTTTTGGCCATCTGATTCTGATATTTCTTGATATGGTCTCTTTGGATTCATCTTATTTGGTATCTTTTGGATTTCCTAGATCTGGATTTCTCTCTCCTTTTTCAACCTTGGGAATTTTGTTATTATTTTTCTTGAATCAGTTTTCTGTTTCTTCTGTTTTCTTTTCTGGCATGCGGATAATGTATGTGTTCTTCCACTTGATGGTGTCCCATAAATCTCACAAGTAATCTGTACTCTTTCTCTTTCTCATTCTCTTTTTCCTTTTGCTCCATAGGTTGGGTGATTTCTGGTGATCTTTGAGTTCACTTTGAGTTTCTTCTGCTCGATCTAGTCTGCTGCTGATTCCATCTATTGACGTTTTCAGTTATTTTCTTCAGCTTTAATTTCTGTTTGACCTGTTTTTGTACTTTGTCTTTTGTTACTGAAATTATCAGTTTTTGTATTGCTTTTCTCACCTTGGTGAGCATCTTTATCACCATTGTTTTAAATTCCCTGTCAGGTAAATCACATATCTTCACTTCACTCAGGTCATTTCTTAGACATTTATCTTGTTCTGTTGTTTGTAACGTATCTCTCTGCTTTTTCATTTTCTTTGACGCTGTTGTTTTCTGCATATTAGGTAAAACATCTGCCTCTCTGTCTTGTCAGACTAATTTCATGTAGTGAGAGGATTTGTAATTCATCTGGCCAGGGATTTTAAGGTACCTCTTGATCTCATGTTTATCCAGACTGCTGTGTGTTTTTTGTGGACCTCCGGGAGGTTAGGATGTGCCACATCCTGGCAGTACTCTGATACCTGTAAGGTAGAAGCCAAGACCCTCTAGATGTAGCTGAAAAGGTTTAGGTGTTGGATGGTGTTCTACTTTCTTCTGTTTTCATGATGAAGCTAAGCATGCGTATTTATCTCCCATTCTCTGCATCAAACCAGGGAGAGGATATGTTACAAATATTGTACTTACATTCAAGTTGCACCCTCTGATCCTAGGGAGATAGCTCTGGTCCTGTTGTATGTCCACCTCTTTGTCCTCTGTGGTCTAGGGCTGTTCAGGAACACAAAGCCCCATTGACTTCCAGAGATAGGTTGTTAAGGAGACAGTCCCTTGGGTGGGAGCTAGCTCTAGAAGTGTGGTACTTGGTGCATGGATAAACCCTTAAGAAGAGTGGGTAGACCTGAAGTAATCACTGGGGTGAACCAGAGGAAAGGTTTTAGGAAATGTGCAGTGCCCTGGCTCAGGTTGCTGAGAGGTTACTGTTTGTCTGCTTTGTTAGCTCCCAGATGCAAGCTGACTAGAAGCCAGACCACTAATTAACCACTGAAAGAGTGTGCAACAACCACCTTCCAGAGAAAATGAGAGTTCTTTTCTGCACTGTTCTCAAAGGGCATAGCCCTTGTATTTTCATGTCTAAGACTACCTCTTGGTTTGGTGCTCTTGGGGAGACGCTCATATACCTAGTCCCTTCTGCTTCCAGAGCTAGGAGATTTATAGGATGCGTTACCTCAGGGTGGCAGCTGTGAAAAATTAGGCACAGAATATGTACGTAAACCTCTTCCAGGGTGAAATAGGGAGCAGCAGTTTTTGAGCACTTTCTCTACTCTCAGGGGATTAAGCCCCTGGACATGCTTGTTTACTCATATAAAATTGCTGCTTTTTTCTGCAGTCTAGAGAGACTTGCTTATTGTGCTCTCCTCTTGAAGAGTTAAGAATTTTAGGATGTAGTTTCTGAAGTGGAAGCAGTAAAAGTTGAGCATTCAGTGGATGAACAAATTCTTTTCAGGAGAAATTAATAGACCTGGAGTTAATAGCTGGAGTGAGCTGAGGAAGAAGGCTTAGGAAGTGCTGATATGCTGCTCAGGCTGCCAGCAAGGCATTATCTAGCTGACCCTTTTTCTCCTTGATACAAGCTAGTTGGAAGCTGGGCTGTGCCAGGGAGCTACTGGAAGAATATATCATAAAGCTCCTTCCAGAGAGAAGCAGGGAGCTGTTTATAGTCCCTTCTCTGCACTGCTCTCAGAGACAGAGGCCCCCGGAAGTGCTTTTGTGCCTGTAGAAAACCACCTTTTTTTTTCCTGTGGTCTGGAGAGTCTTTAATCCTCTTCACTCCCTGCATTGGTGAGTTAAGAGCCAAGTCATAAGGAAACTTAGGTTAGGGTGCTATATGTGGTTCAAACCCTCTTTTCCACAGGGAGAAGCTGGGTGCTGGGGATTCTTTCAATTTTATGATACAGCACTTATGGCAGAATCTGTGCCTGAGTGTGCCTCAGCTTTTTCTACCCATTCAATGTGGATGTTTTCTCAGTTGCCTTATTGGGTAGGAGACTTGACTAATGTCTGACTTTATATAAGAGAATTCATCTGTGAATAGATGTCCATTCACTGTGTCCATGGGTGAAGGGGGAATCTGGAGCCTCCTGTTCTGCCATATTGCTAATTTTACTATCCCTGATTGCTTCTTCACTATGCTTTCTGAACCTTAAAATAGTGGCATTATTTAAAGTGGCATGAAAACATGGTGGAACTTTATTCAGTTTGCACCTAGGTAAAGTGGATCTTGACTGAGGCAAGAACAACTGATAACAGAAGTCCTTGGTTAATTTTTTGTTCACTCTGTAAGTGGTAGACTTGAAATAGGACAAAGATATACTTATTGATACTAATGTTTTGATAATGCAATAAGACTTTAGCCACTTAGGAAAAGGGTGAATATCACAGTAATAGAGTCATAGAATTTTGAAACTAGACTGGTTGAGCTTCTTGGTTTTCCTACTTGTTATATAACTGTTAGCAGGTTATTTAATGTGTCAATCTTACTTTCCTTGTCTGATAAATAGGGCTGAAAGTCATATCTTCCCCATGAGATTGGTGGAAAGTTTGGATGAGCTAACACGTTTAAAGCATATAGTATTATGCCTGATATTGGAAGTATTTATTAGTTATTATGGATAAATGCTCTCAAAACTCCATGGCATAAAACAATCATTCTTAATCACTTGTCTGTGGATTGACTTGGTGTTTATTGACCTAGAGTGGGCTTGACTGGGTAGTTTTGCTTATAGCTGCCGATCTGCCTGTGCTTGGCTTTTTACTGAGGGTTGTACACAGGACTGTTTCTCCTGGAGCCCATGCTGAAAGAGAGGTAGCTACCTTGGTGAGGTTTTTATAGTAGTGGAGGTACAAGAGATTAATTGGACAGATGTGGTTTTTCATGAGGACTAGGCATGGAATGTGCACGCTGCCAGTTCCATTCACATTCCTTTGGACAAAGCAAGCCTGTGACAAAGCCAACATCAGTACAGTAAGCTGGTGTACCTCATATCTATGAGACAGGGCAAGGGTATGAGTACATTATTCTACCACAGAGAAATAAAACCATTGTGAGAAATAATTCAGCCTACTGCAGTAGTCAACAAACGCTAGCTGTTGCCTCTACTAATTATCATAATTTTTCTTTTCTTTTTCTTCTCT
This sequence comes from Papio anubis, assembly GCF_008728515.1. Taxonomy (NCBI): domain Eukaryota; kingdom Metazoa; phylum Chordata; class Mammalia; order Primates; family Cercopithecidae; genus Papio; species Papio anubis. The sequence goes on along the minus strand of NC_044979.1, from coordinate 86,559,695 downwards.
TGCATGAACACAATGGGTGCTGAACCTGTAACATTCTTGTGGTTTTAACACATTGCAAGCCTGACTGACTACATCTTTTTCTCAACTGACTCAGCTCTTTTCCTTATCCTGCAGCTTAATTTCCACCTTTTAGATCACAGCTTAAATAGAAACTTCTTAGGAAGCCTTTATTGTTATTCCTCTTATTTCGTTTTTAATATTCTTTTACTTCCTTCATAGTACTCATTTCCATTTGTAATTATCTAGTTTGTTTTTACTTGTCTGTTACCTTTATCCTTTTTAAATATGCAGTCCATGAAGGCAGGGACTTTATCTTGTTCACTGTGTCATTCTCAGGGCTGAGCAATGGTGCCTGGCGCTGAATAGCCACTCAGTAATTATTTTGTTCCTATAAGAAGGAAACATTTGGAGAAATTATGAAAACAGCTTTTATATTTGAGATAAAATTATCTTTTCCAGTGTGTCTCATTTTGGTGTATCAGTTTATTACAGGCATTTACTAAATAACGCCTTAGAACACTTACATATACAACGAGACTTTGAGAAATGTTTTTATAAGTGAATTGAGCAATGGGTAAACAAAAGTTTTTATAACTTAATGAGGCAAAGAATGAAAGGAAATCGTTTGGACTCTGGAGGATAAAACCTGAATAAATGTTCTAGTTGTAGCTGCAGAGTTCTATACTTTTATAGAGTCAATTTCCATGTATAAAAAGATAATTCTACCTCTTCAAAAACTCTAAAGGATTGAGAGTGACATTATAGCAGAGTTGCCAAACTAACAGCTTGAGGGTCAAGTATAGCCTCCAGTATGTCTGTATATCTACATATTTTTTAGCTGAAAATTTTTAGCATAGGAATTCATTTTTTCATTAAACAATGTAAGATTCAGCAATACTGGATTCTTTTTCCTGTGTGCTGTATTGTTACATAAATTCCATATTTATATACTGTATACCTTTTAATATTTGTATTATTACTCTTTATAGTTGTCATATAGATCAGGACAATAAAAGGGCTCAACCGAAAGTACATTTATATAATCATTTATATTTACTTATTTGTTTATGTGCTTACTTTTGCTGGTCCTCTTTATGTAGATTCAGGTTACTGTCTCATGTCTTTTCATTTTAGCCTCAAGTACTCCCTTTGGTATTTCTTGTAGCACAGGTTGACTAGCAACAGATTCTATCAACTTTTGCTTGCCTGGGAATGTCTTAATTTCTACTTCAATTTTGAAGGATTATTTTGCTGGAATAGAATACTTGGTTGACAGTCTTTTATCTTTTAGCTCTTTGAACATCATCCCCCATTGTCTTCTGACTGCCATGATTTCTGATGAGAAGTAAGCTGTTAATCTTACTGGTGAATGTTGTGCATGATGAGTAGCTCTTACTACTTTCAAGATTCCCTTTTTTATTCCTTTGACTTTTGATAGTTTGATTTTCATGCATTTATATGTGGACCTGATTGTATTTATCCTGCTTATAGTTTGAGCTTCTTGGGTATGTAGATTAATACTTTTTCATCAAAATTGGGCAGTTTTTAATTATTACTACCAAAAATTATTTCTGCCTCCTTCTGTGTCCTGTCCTTCTGGGTGGTTCTCCCATTATGGATATTTTGGCGTGCTTGATGATTATCCACAGCTCTCTGAGATTGTTGTTGTTGTTGTTGTTTTTTGGTCCTTCTATTCCTCAGTTTGTACAATCTCAGTTAGCGTATCTTCAAGTGTGCCAATTCTTTCTTTTGACTGCTCAAGTGTGCTGTTGTGCCCATCTAGTGGACTAGTCATTTGTATTGTACTTTGACTCCAGAACTTATACCTTGCTCTTCTTTTTCAAATAATTTATACCTTTTTATTAACATCTTCTAGTTGATAGGGCAACTTTCTCATGCTTTTAAGTCCTTAAGTTGACTGAATATATTAGAAAAAGACTATAAATAGGCTCATTCTTTTTTTTAATAGACAAGGTCTCATTCTGTTGCTCAGGTTGGCATGATCATAATTCATTGTAGCCTTGAACTTCTGGGCTCAAGTGATCCACTCAAGTAGCCAGGACTAGGCACATGCCACCATATGTAGCTAATTTTTTTTTTGGTAGAGATAGGTCCTTGCTATATTGTCCAGGCTGATCTGGAACTCCTGGCCTCAAGTGATCCCACCTGCCTTGGCCTCCCAGTGCCCTGGGATTACAGGTATGAGCCATCATACCTGGCCCAAGTTATTTTAAATAAGTCAAAATTCTAGGTTTCTGCTGGACAGTTTCTCTTGACTGCTTTTCCATCCTCTATATTGGCAATATGTTTCTGCTGCTTTACCTACCTCCTGGGTTTTTATTAAAAACTGAACATTTTCATTAACATAATATGATAACTGTAAAAATCAGATCTTCTCTCCCTAGGATTTAGTGTTAATTTTGTGTTGTTGCTCTTTAACAACTTTCCGGAACTAATTCCATAAAGTCTGTTTTCTTTGTTACATATGGTTACTGAAATCTCTTCTAGATTAGCTTGATGGTCAGCCATGGTTAGACAGATTTCCTTTAATAACTGGAACTAATAACTGTCCCATATTTTGCCTAGGGGCTCTATGCATGTGTAGGGTCACACCCTTAAATCTCAGAGAGGCTACTAACAACTCTTCTTTAGTCCTCACTTTGTATATGTGCAGAGACACGTGGTCATCCAGAGGGGAGAGCATATGGCTTTCTGAGGTCTTTCCTGGGCATGTGCACAGCCCAATGCATGGATGTGGCATTTTCTAGGAATTTTCCAGGAATAGGTTAGAGCTTTTCAAAGTCTCCCATGAACATCTCATTCCACAGAGTTTCCTTTTAAATGTTTTGGTAAGCTTGTTGTGCGCCTCAACTGTGATCACCATCTAATGCAACTGTGATGTTAAACAATTACTGCTGACTGTTTTTGCAAATGCCTCCAAGAAAATGCTACAATGGGAAACAGAGTCAGGTCAAGTAAAACATATCTTGGGAAATAGATTTTGCAGGGAACTTCCAGACAGGTCGAATATGGCACTTATCTGGGAACTGGGACATGGAGCAAATCCAACCTTATTTTGCTTTCTTCATTGGCTACTAGGCTTCTGGTTTTACTGTGATTGTACAATGTTAGCTTTCAAGGCTCCCTTCAGATTCAGAAGAGTTGGGAAGTGGAGAGGAAGTGGTTTTGTTGTAAGGTTAATTAAACTGGTACAACTTCAACTATTACCAGTGTTCAGTGTTTTATACCTGAATAAACATCCCCTAGATATTGCATGCTTTTGGTTAATTTCAGATTTCTGGAAAAAAATGATTTTGATCATTTTTCCAAAGTTCTCATGACTTTTATGGATGAATTTTTGGAACTGCTTACTAAGCCATTTCTGCTGATTCAGTCCCCATAAAATGTAATTTATTATTTGATTTTCACATGTTTGGCTTTGTGCATGTGTTATTTATGTATCTATTTATTTATTTTTTGAGACAGGATTTCACTTTGTCATTCAGGCTGGAGTGAGTGCCACCATCTTGGCTTACTGCAGCTTCTACCTCCCAGGCTCAAGTAATTGTCATACCTCAGCCCCTTAAGTAGCTGGGACTACAGGCAGATACTACCATATCCAGCTAATTTTGTATTTCTGTATTTTTTTGTTTTTTTGAGACAGCATTCATCCTGTTGCCCAGGCTGCTCTTGAACTCTTGGGCTCAAGTGATCTGTCCACCTCAGCCTCCCAAAATGCTGGGATTACTGGTGTGATCCACTGTGTCCAGCCTTGTGCATGTTTTTAAGTCTCACTTATTCCTGAGGTGAGGATTATCAACATGAAATAAGAGCCAAATACGCAAAGCTTTGTTATTGACTTTTACATGCCACATCCATTGTTGCTTATTTGAAATTATATTTCAGTACTAAATACAAATATTTTAAATATTTCTTTCCTTTAGTTGGGAATGTCTTTTCCTAAAATATAAGTTTGTGCCTGTTTTGACCTTTTAATTACCATTAGAATAATGATTTACCTGATCTCTTAACTTAGCATATTTTCTCCCATGTCATTTTCTCAAATTAAATGTATTATTTTTACATTAGAGAGAATTAGTGGTTTTTTTTTTTTTTATTTCTTAGGTGCTGTTTAAGCTCTTATTCACAAGATGTCTGGAAACAGTAACATTAATGTTGAAATAAATTGAAGCATACACCTTCATTTATGGAACTGAAAATAAAATTTAGGACACAGAATCAGAGGGTCACTTGTGAAGTATGGGTTGGTTATTAATACCTAGATGTTATGGTTCTCACGAAACCCATGATTAGAGTTTTATAAGGTGTGTGGGTGCCTGCGTGTGTGGAGGGAGTACAGAAATCAGTATGTGCAACAGAGACCAATACGCACAGAGTGAGAAACCAATAAATAGAAAGGTAGCCAGAAATAAATATTGTGACACACTCCACAGTGGGGAGCAAAGAGGGAAGGAGGGAAGAAATGACTAGAGAAAGAAATAGAAGACAGACAAGGAAAGGGAGGGAAGTCAGACAGCAGATTCTACAGAAATAGTGGAAAAGCTACTTTTCCTAGTTGCTCTTAGAAAGGAAGGTTAAACCATCGCTTCCCAGACTCTGTTACATGGAACATTATTCTCGAAGATATTCATTGTGGAGATAAATCTTATTGTAAAATATATTTGAGAAGTGGTAGACATAATATCCCACATTTGAGTATTCAGGATACATGTTATTAATTAAAGGCCCTAAAATAAACTTGAAACTTGTTTAAGCTAGCGTTTCCCCACCTTATATGTATACACAGTCCTTTCTGTGGATGGCAGCTGGTAACACACTGAGAAAATAGGGCTGCTCTGCACAACAAACAGAAGGACTTGTAGGTAATTTTATTCACTTATTTTAATTTTTCATGTCAATTAAATATGAAAGGAAAATATGGATAGGCAAGAAGTAGTGGCAATTAAAAGTCAATATTGTTTATTTTTTAAAAGCTTTGTTTTAGAGCAATTTTACAGCAAGATGGAGGAGGTACAGAGAGATCCTTTATGGCCCCTTTCCCTCTAGGTGTGCATAGTCTTTCCCATGATCAATATCCCCTGCCAGAGTGGTACCTGTTTTTTTTTTTTTTTAAAGCATTGAACTTACATTGATACATTATTATCATTATCACCTAGCGTTTATAGTTTAGGGTTCACTCTATGTTTCAAGGCTTTGAACTAATGTATAATGACATGTATCTACCATTATACTATTACATAGAATATTTCACTGCCTTAAAAATTTTCTGTGCTGTATTTACCTTCCCTCTCCCCCAACATCTAACAACCTCTGATGATTTTACTCTCTCCATAGCTTGCCTTTACAGAATGTTATAGTTGGAATCACACAGTATATAACCTTTTCAGATTGGATGCTTTCACTCAGTAATATGCATTTAAGGTTTCTCCATGTTTTTGCATGGCTCCATAGTTTCTTTTTAGAAGTAAATGATATTCCATTGTCTGGATGTACCACTGTTTCTATATTCATTCACCTACTGAAGAACGTTTGGTTGCTTCCAAGCTTTAGAAATTATAAATAAAACTGCTGTAGGTTGTTGTGTGCAGGTTGTTGTGCAGGTTGTTGCAGGTTGTTGAGTTTTCAACTCTTGGGTAAACATTAAGGAGTAAGATTGCTGGATCGTATTGTAAGAGTTTATCAAGTTTCCCAAGGAATTGCAAAACTGTCTCCAAAGTGAATGTACTATTCTGGATTCTTGCCAACGAGAGGGTTTTTTTTTTTTTCCCCCTCCACATTATTGCCAGCATTTGGTAGTTAATGTTGTGGATTTTGGCCATTTGTATTATGTAAACTATTATCTTACTGTTTTACTTGGATTTCCTGAATGACCTATGAGCATCATTTTTATATCCTTATTTAACATTTGTACTTCCTCTTTGGTGAGGTGTCTTTTAAGGTCTTGGGCTCATTATTTTATTTGGGCTGTTTTCTTATCGACGAGCTTTCAGAGTTCTTTGTGTTTTTGTGATAAGTATTTTACCACATATCTTTTGTGCTTAGAATCTCCCAGTCTGTGGCTTGTCTTTTCATATTTTCTGTGGTGTCTTCTACAGAGCAGAAACTTAATCTTTATTTAGTACAGTGTACCTATTGTTCCTTTGGGGTTTTACCTAAAGTTATAGCCATCCCTAAGGTCATCTTGGTTTTTCTCCTTTGTTACCTTCTATGAGTTTTATAGTTTTGTATTTTACATTTAGGTCTGTGATCAGTTTTGAGTTAATTTGGGTAAAAGATGTAAAGTCTTTCTGGACTTTTTTTTTTTTGCATCTGGATGTCCAGTCTTTCAGCACAATTTGCTGAAAAGATTTTCTTTGCTTTATTGTATTGTTTTTGTTCCTTTGCCAAAGTTGACTGTATTAATGTGGGTCTATTTCTGGGCTCTCTGTTCCTTTCCTTTGACCATTTTTTTTTTTTTTTTTACCAATACCACACTATCTTGATTACATTATTTTTGCAACTTTATAGTAACTGTTGAAGTCTGGTACTGTCAGTCCCTTGACGTAATAGCTTACTCCAGTTCTTTTTGTTGATGCATTTACATTTTCTGCATAGACAATGATGTCACCTGTGAAAATGAGTGCAAATGAGTTTTATTTCTTTCCAATCGGAATATGTACTTCTTTTTCCTATCTTATTTCATTAGCTAAGAATTCCAGTATGATGTTGGAAAGGAATGGTGAAAGGGGAAATCCTTGCCCTGTTCCTGGTCTTAGCAGGACTGCTTTGAGTTCTCACCATTAAGAATGATGACAGCTGGGTGGCTCAAGCCTGTAATCCCAGCACTTTGGGAGGCCGAGGCGGGTGGATCACGAGGTCAGGAGATCGAGACCATCCTGGCTAACATGGTGAAACCCCGTCTCTACTAAAAATACAAAAAAACTAGCCGAGACTACAGGCGCCACTGCCACCTCCAGCCTGGGTGACACAGCGCGAATTTCCTCCAGATGTTCTTTACAAAATTGAAAAAGTTTCCTTTATTCCTAGTTTGCGGACTTGTTATCATAAGTGGGTGTTGGATTTTTATCAAATATGTTTTCTCCATCTAATGATATGATCATGTGATTTTTTTTCCGCCTTCAGCCTATTGATACTATGGGTTACACTGATGGATTTTTGAATGTTGAATGAGCCTTAAACACCTGAGATAGATCCCCCTTGGTCATGGTGTATAGTTCTTCTTATACAGTAGGTTTAATTTACTATTATTCTGTTGAGGATTTTTGAATATATATTCATATATATATATTACAGAGCTATTGGTCTGTAGTTATTTTTTTTTCTTATAATGTCTTTTTCTGTTTTTGGAATTAGGGGAAAGCTGGCCTCATAGAATGAGTTAGGAAGTATTCTCTTTGCTTTGATATTCTGAAAAAGATTGTAGAGAATTGGTATAATTTCTTCCTTAAAAGTTTGCTAGAATTCATGAGTGAACCCATTGGGGGCTGGTGCTTTCTGCTTTGAAAGATAATTGATTTAATTTCCTTAATAGACATTATATCTATTCAGATTTTCTATTCTTGTGAATTTTAGATTATGCCTCTCCAGGAATTGGTACACTTCATATAGGATTATAGGTTATCAAATTTGTGGGCCTAGAGTTGTTTATAATACTCCTTTATTATCTTAATGTCAATGAAATCTGCAGTTATGCCCTTTCTTCCATTTTGGTATTAGTAATTTTTACCCTCTTTTTTTTCTTAGCCAGGTTATTTTTTCTTAGCCAGGTTAATCTATGTTGAAAAAAAGCAATGAGAGTGGATATTCTTGTCTCATTCCTAATCTTAGAGGAAACACTTTCAACTCTTTGTCATTGAGAATGATTGTTAGCCATTGGCTTGTAATATATAGCCTTTATTGTGTTGAGATATATTCCCTATAATACCTAAACCATTGAGTTTTTATCATGAAAGTGTATTTTGTTAAATATTTTTTCTTCATCTATCAATATCATATGACTTTTATCCTTCATTTTGTTAATGTAGTATATTACATTTATTGTTTTGCCTATGTTGAACTATCCTTGCATCCCAGGGATAAATCTCACTTGGTCATTGTGAATGCTTTTTAAAAAATGTGTTTTGAATTTGGTTTAGTAATATTTTTTTCTTTGGTACTCTTACTATCATTTCCAATTGGTTTGCTAATATTTTGATAATTTTTGCATCTATGTTCATTAGGAATATTAGCCTATAACTTTGTTTTCTTGTAGTGTCCTTGTCTGGCTTTGGTATCAGGGTAATCCTAGCTTTGTAAAATGAGTTTGAAAATATCCTCTCTATTTGGATGGGCGGAGTGAGTTTGAGAAGAATTGGTATTAGTTTTCCTCTAAATGTATAGTGAAGTTCAACAGTGAAGATATCTGGTTCTGGGCTTTTTTGGGGAAACTTAGCACTGATTGCAGTGGCCTTAATTGTTATTGGTTTATTTAAATTCAGTTTGGTAGGTCGTCTGTGTTTGGGAATGTATGCTTTTTTCCTAGGTTATCTGATTTGTTGGAGTATAGTTGTTTTTAGTAATCTTTTATGATCCTTTGTATTTTGGTGGTATCAGTTATAATGTCGCCTTGTTAATTTCTGATCTTATTTGAGTAGTCTTTGTTTTTCCTAGTCTAGCTAAGGAATTTTCTAATTTGCAAAAAAACAGTTGTCAATTTTTTTTTTCCTATAGTTTTTCTAGACTCTATTTCAGTTACTTGTGCCTGGATGTTCCTTACTTTTTCTAAATTTTGGTTATGATCTACCTTGATATAGATGTTTAATGCTATAAATTTGCGACTTAGGACCCTCTGCTGCATCCTATAAGTTTTGGTATGTTGTGTTCCCATTTTCATTAGTCTTAAGGTATTTCTTGATTTTGTTTTCTTGATTTTCTTCTGTGACCTCTTGGTTCAGAACATGTTTCTTAATTTCCACATGTATCTAGATTTTCCATGATTTCAACTGTTACTGACTTTTAGTTTTATGGTATTGTGATCTGAAAAAATACTTAAGAAGATTTCAAGCCTCTTAAACTTAAGATTTGTGGCCTAATATGTAATCTATGGTGGAGAATAGTTCTTGCGCACTTGAGAGAAATGTATTCTGCTGTTGGATTGAATGTTCTGTACATGTCTGTTATGTCCATTTGATCTAAAGTATAATTAAAGTCCAATGTTTCTTTTTTCTTTCTCAATGGTCTGTCCATATTTCAAAGTGGGATATAGAGCTCTCCTACTATTACAGTATTGCAGTCTCTCTCTTCATTCAGATTTTTACATAATTGCTCTATGTATTTAGGTGCTCCAAGGTTGAATGCATATATATAAATTTTTGGTGGTCTTGCTATTTTAACCTCTATATTAATATAGAATGACCTTCTTTGTCTCTTTGTAGGTCTTGACTTTATCTATTTTATAAGTATAGCTACCCCACTACCCCGCTTTTTTGGTTTTTATTCATGTGGAATGTCTTTTTTCCATCCTTTTATTTTCAGTCTGTGTTCTTAACAGTAAAGTGAATCTCATTTAGGCAGCATATGGTTGGATCCTGTTTAGTTTTTACTCCAACCACTTTTGCCTTTTAGTTGGAGAACTTACTGTATTTATATTCAAGCTAATTATTGTCAGATAGGGATTTGCCACTGCCAGTTTGTAACTTGTTTTCTGATTGTTCTGTAGGTTCCTTCTTTCTTTTTTCTTGCTCTTTTCCTTTGTGGTTTCATGAGTTTTTTTTGTGGTGGTATGCTTTGATACTTTCTTTTTACATTTTATACTGCTATAATATAGGTTTTACTTTGTAGTTATGAGGCTTACATAAAATATTTTTATATTAGGCCTACTTTAAGGTGACAACTTGCCTTTAATCACATACAAAAACTCCTTGTGTTCACTCTCCCTTTCTATTATTTTGATGTCAAAATTTACACTTAAAAATAATTTGTATCTCTTAACAACTTACTGCAGCTACAGTTGCGTTTAATAGTTTTGTCTTTTAACTCTTTTAAAGGGGATTAATTTGATTTATATATCACCCTTACAATATTAGAGAATTCTAATTCTCTAATATTATGTATTATCTCTAACAATTATGTATTATCTACACCATTGAGATTTTTAATTCATGATTTTTGTTATTAGTAGCCTTTTTCCAACTTAAACTTCCTTTATCAATTTCTGTGAAACAGGCCTTTTAGCAACAAACTCTCTGAGCTTTTATTTTTGTGGGTAAAGTTTTAATTATGTTTCAGTTCAGAAGGAGAACTTTGCCATGCAAAGTATTCTTGTTTGACAGTATTTTTTCTTCAGCACTTTGAATGTATTATCCTACTGTATCCTGGCCTGAGGGGTTTCTGTTAAGAAATCTGCTGAAAGCCATCTTGGGGCTTCTTTGAATAACATTTCTTACCTGCCACTGCTTTGAATATTGTTTCTTTTGGTTTTTGATAATTTGATGAAGATGTGCCTTGGTGAATCCCTCTTTGGGTTCGATTGGTAATCTCTGAGCTTCCTGTATATGGTTATTGTCTTTCCCCAGATTTGGGAATTTTCAACTATTGTTTCTTTAAATATGCTTTCCAGACCTTTTTCTTTCCTCTTTCAGGAACTCCTATTATGCAAAGATTGGTTTGCTTGATGCTGTCCTATAATTCTCCTAGCCTACCTTTATTCTTTTCTTTCTTTGTTGTTATTGTTTTGCTCAGTTTCAAATGTCCTCTCTGTGAGTTCACTGTTCTTTTGCTTGATCACGTCTGCTGTTGAAGCTTTGTAACAAATTTTTCAGTTCAGTTATTGTAGTCTTTATCTCGGATTTTGTTTGTTTCTATTTCTTGGTCAGACTTCTCATTTTGTTCTGAATTGTTTCCCACACTTTAGTAAATTTTCTGTCTGTATTTCTTGTAGTTCCCTGAACTCTGTCTGCAGAGGGTGGGGGAAGGAGTCTCACTTTGTCACTCAGGCTTGAATGCAGTGGCACAAATACAGCTCACTGCAGCCTCGACCTCCCAGGGTCAAGTGATCCTCCTGCCTCAGCCTCCTGAGTAGCTGGGACCATAGTGCATACCACTACGCCTGACTCATTTTTTTTTCTTTTTCCCTATTTTTTTTTTTTTGGTAGAGATGGGTCTCGTTATGTTGCCAGGCTGGTCTTGAACCCCTGCACTCAAGCAGTTCTCCTGCCTCAGCCTCCCAGATTGCTGGGGTTACATGTGTGAGCCACTTCACTTGGCTTGAACTTCTTTAAGAGGATTATTCTGAGTTCTTTTTAAGTCATTTCATACATCTCTATTTCTCTAGGGTCCATTACTGAAGCTTTATTAGTGTATTTTGATGGTGTGATATTTCCCTGATTTTTCATAATTCTCATGCCTTTACATTGATGCCTGTGTTTGAGGAGATAGCCATTTATTTCAGATGTTCTTTTGTAATAGACCTTTAGTATTTAGTCTACAAATTTGGATGGGACCACTGATGACAACACCAGAGAGACAGAGCTTGGTGTCAGCTTCTCTAATTGGGCTTGGTTGCTTCCTGTGTTCTGATGTTGAGTAGTATTGCTGTGCTCTGGTAAAATCACTGGCTCAACTTTGTCATCAGTTGATGCTGTCAGCTGGGCACAGCAATCATCTGTGATTTGGCAGAGTTGTGTATATTGTCGTCTTTTTCTGGGCAGTACTGTTCAGAATCCGTAGTTAGGCAAGGTTGTGTGAAGGACTTCAAGGCTGAGTGAGGTCTTATGAAATTGCCACATAGGATGGGCAGGACCAGAGACTATGCTTCATAGATATGTGTGAAGTTTGGCTTGCTTTCTAGGTTAAGATTAAGCAGAGCACTGAAGTTTGGAGTAACAGCTCTGCAGCTAGGGTTAGGTGGGAGCAGATGCTCCCTCCATGGATATTCCCTAACCTGCTGGTACCTCCTACCTTGGAAGATATAACAAGAACACCAGGGCTTAGTTTGATTACTTCTCTACTACTAGGATTAGGTGGGCCCAAGTGCTCCCTCTGCAGGTAATCGCTGACCTGTAGTTGCTTCTTGACCTGAACGAGGACACTTGGGCTATGCGGGAAACTGCCTAGGGATTCCAGATGGGAAGACCCATGGACTGCACTTCAGTTGGCTAGTTTATCTGGTGTGCTGCCACTGTTGGCCAGAATGTAGAGCAACCACCAAGATCCATGAGTTGGTGGCCCTCACCCTGATTTTTTTTGTTTTTCACTGACTTCAAGTGGTCTAGCCACGTTTGTACTCCCAATGTTTCTTTTTAGACGAGACAGGAGTGAGCCCCGTGAAGAGTACTAGAATAGTGAGGAAGGTGGATGTCCGCCTCCAACTCACTTTTCCAAACGTCATAGAAACCATTGTGCCCGGGGAATTCTGGCTTGGGGCAGTGGTAGTATAGTCAAAGAGAGCAGTTTGATTGTGGCTTCTCATTTCTGTGGTCCAAGGGAGTGTCTCAACCTTACTGCCAAGTTCTGGGATATTCAGGATGGTAGTTTTTTGTCTACAGATAATTGCTATGTGGATTTCTATTTGTGAAATTGGGGGAGAAGCTAAAGAAATTCTAATCAGCCATCTTGCTGATGTCACAGATCCATTACATCCATTTTTTGCACTGATTTTATTGATTTCTTCTACTTATATTTGAATTAATTGACCCTTTTTGGTTTCCCATGGTGGAAGCTTAGATAATTTATTCTTTTCTAATACATGCATTTAATTTTATAAACTTCCTACCAAGCACTGCTTTTGCTGCATTCAGAAACTTTGCTAAGTTCTGTTTTAATTTTCATGAATTTCAAAAATTCATTTCTTTTACACATGTATTATTTAGAGGTGTTTAATGTCCATGTGTTTTAGGAATGTTAAGCTATCTTTCTGTTATTGAGTTGTTCTTTTAAACTTGTTAACAGGTTTTTAATGGCCTCAGAAGTGGTTTTCCTTGGTGAATGCTTCATGTGAGTCTGAGAAGCACATGTGTCCTGATGTTATTGGATGAAGTAGTCAATAGATATCAATTCTATTCTGTTGAATGGTGCTGTTGAGGTCAACTATATGTCTTTATGGCTTTTGTTTTGTGTGTATTTGCACTGAGTATGTCCATTTCTGATAGAAAGGTTTTGAGGTCTCTAACTACAGTGTATTCATCTAGTTCTTTTTGCAGGTCTGTCAATTTTAGCCTGTTTTCACCCTCTCTTGTTACGTCCAGACACATTCAAGATTATTAGCCTTCTTAAGAGTATCGACCCCTTTATGATCTTATAATCTTTATCCCTATAATTCTTATCGTGCTGAATTTGGCTGTGTGTGAAATTAGCTACTCCCACTATCATTTGATTAGTGTTAGCATGCTTTTTTCCCCCATTCATTTACTTTCATCTATGTGTCTTTATATTTAAAGTGAGTTTTTTGTAGATAAGAGTTAGGTTTTGTACTTTGGTCTGACAATTTTTCTCTTAATTGGTATATTTAGATCATTGAAATTTAATGTGATTATTGATATAGTTGGGTTAATGTTGACTACATTTTTAAACTATTTTGTAGATGTTGTCCTTGCTATTTTTGTTTTCCAGTGTTTTTCTGCCTTGTTTTTTAGTTTAATTGAACATTTTGTGACTTGTGTTTTCTTCTTTCTCTCTCAGTAATAGCTTTTTCCCTATTACATTCTTTTCATTTTTGCCATAGTTTCTAGTACACATTTACAACCAATTCTGTTTTCAAATAACACTATAGTAATGTGAGTACTTATAACAAAATAGTCTTTATCATTCCCTGCATCCCTTGTAACATTGCTGTCGTTAATTTCACTTATACATAAGTATAGATAAGCATGTATATGTACATATTTAAGAAGAAATACATTTTCCTGTTATTTTGAACAAACTTTCTTATACCAATTAAGAATAATAAAAATGAATTTTTATCTTTTTTTTCTCTGAAGCTCTTCTTTATGTAGATCTGAGTCTCTGACTTGTATCATTCCCCTCTAGATAGCTCCTTTTAACAATGCTAGCAAAGCAAGTTTATTGGCAAAAATTTTCCACAATTTTTGTCTGAGAAGATGTTTATTCCTCCTTTCCTTTTGAAGTATAGTTTCAGAGGATAGAATTCTTGGTGGGTATTTGTCCCCTCCCACCAAAAAAAATATTACTCAACAATCCTTCTTGCATGGTTTGTGAGAAGACAGATGTAATTATCTTTGCCCTTCTATAGCTAAGGTGTTCATTCCTCTGGCTTCTTTCCGAATTGTTTTCTTTATTTTTGATTTTCTGTAGTTTGAGTATAATATGCCTAGGTAGAGTTGTTTGGCACTTACCTTGCTTGTTGTTCACTGAGCTTCTGGGATCTGTGGTTTGCTATCTTACATTAATTTGGAGAAATTATCAGTCATTGTTCTCTCAAATATTTCTTCTGTTAATTTTTTTCTTTTTCAGGTATTCCCATTATACTTGTATGTTACACCTTTTATAGCTCTTAATTATTATATTCTGTTTTTTTTAGTCTTCATTATCTTTACTTTTCACTTTCAGCAGTTTCTATTAAGATATCCTCAAGCTCAGAGATTCTTCCTCAGCCATTTTCAGTCTACTAATGAGCCTATCAAAGGCATTCTTCATTTCTATTAGTGTTTTTGATCTCCAGCATTTCTTTTCAATTCCTTCTTTTTTCTTTTTCTTTTTTTTGTTGAGACAGAGTCTCGCTTTGTCGCCTAGACTGGAGTGCAGTGGCCGTATCTCAGCTCACTGCAAGCTCCGCCTCCCGGGTTCACGCCATTCTCTTGCCTCAGCCTCCCGAGTAGCTGGGACTACAGACGCCCGCCACCTCGCCCAGCTAGGTTTTTGTATTTTTTTAGTAGAGACGGGGTTTCACCGTGTTAGCCAGGATGGTCTCGATCTCCTGACCTTGTGATCCACCCGTCTCGGCCTCCCAAAGTGCTGGGATTACAGGCTTGAGCCACCGCGCCCGGCTCAATTCCTTCTTAAGATTTCCACCTACCTACTTAAATTTCCCATCTCCTTGCATACATCTAACTACTGGAATCCTTCGTATGTAGTTGATCATAGTTTTAAATGTTCTATTAATATTTGATAATTTCTACATTCTTGCTGTGTGATTCTGATCTTCTTCCTTCTATTTAAGCTGGTTTCTGTGTTTTTTGGCCTTTTACTATGCCTTGTAATTTTTTATTAACAGACAGATATAATGTATTGCATAGAAGGATCTGCGGTACATATACCCTTAGTAATGTGACAAGGTGTGGGGGTGGGAAAACATTCCATAGTCCTATGATTAGATCACAGTCTATTAGTGATCCTATACCTTGTAAAACACATGTTTCTTAATTTTTCCTTCAACCTTAAGTGGGACAGGGTAGCTAGAGTGTGCTGGAGTTGGGTATGTGGGTATGTCCCTTCTCCCACATGGAGGACTGGGTGGTTGGAGTTGGGTATTTTCTTTCCCACAGGTTCATTATGCTCTGATAAAACCTTTGGCAGTTTAGGCTCTGGCTCACTAGCGTCTCCTCAGGGTAGACCTTGCTAAGAAGAGCAGCCTCTGGAGTATTTAAAAAAAAAATTTATTTTTCCTTCTCCCTGCTTGGAAGCAGGAGGAAATTTTTCTCCCATATTAGTAGTATGAGAATCTGATCAAGCTCCTGGAGGTAAAACTCACAGAAGCATGGGAGCCCTCCTCTGTGACTGGGTTTTCCTGGAGTTTTTAACTTTCAGACTTGTCCACAGTGGGTCTCTAGGAATTCATCAATTACATTTGAGCTTTCCCTATGCAGACACTTGTTCCTCCAGTGGTTTCTGCTTCCATATGTTGTGATTGTCTGAATCTGCCTGTTTTTGTCTATGATTCTGGGGACAGCAGCTTGACCTATGACCTTACTTCTCTTATGGATATAAAAGGGAGTGGTTCATATTTCAGCAGTTCAGCATGTTAGGATGAAGTTGCGAGACTTCCAACCTCCTTATGTATAGCAACAAAAACTATATGTATTGACAATCTTATTTCAAATACTCCTCTGGAGAATGGAATCCACTCATTTCTGCTAAGCTGTGTCATACAGTTTGGATAATAATGAAGTGTTCATAAGCTTATAAAATGTAAATTCTGTATGTGTCTTAGAACTTTAAGAATACAATGAATTGGTTCTAATTGTTTTGCACAGTCTCTAACATATGGTAGTTGTTAACGTGTGTGCTATGTAATGAATGAATAGATTTCATTGTGATCTTCAAAGTTAGTTCCAGAGAATTTATCACTTACAAGAAAGCAAGCTAGATGGAAATGATATACTATAATTTTCAGCTCCCGATTCTCAGTTACTTAGATTTATCTTTTGAGATAAATTCAGGAAAGATTATTGAAAATGTCTGTAACAATCAATATTATGTGGCCTAATTGGATCTGAAAATCACACAGGCTTCAGGTAGTATTCTTTTCAGTTGTAACCAACATCATGATTCCTCTATACTTTTCCTTTTTACGTCTTTTGTGATTGTAGCCAAAAGAGAACTACATTTTATTTGGGCCTTTTGTTATTAATCAAAGATTTCTTATATATAATTTAAGGCCTACTCTGACCACGGAATCCTCAGCTTTTTGTGTATGTGTGTGGAGGATTGTTTACGTGTTTGTATTATAACTGCAATTTACTGATGAGAGGCAAAGATTAGGCAAGGTCTGATACAATACTTGTAAAGAGTCAGTTTTTCATATGTGTAGTTTAAAACCATCAGATTGACTTAAATATGTCTCCTAATTGTGTTTTTTAGTCAAATATTTACGAGTATGCACACTCTTTAGATAACCAAAGGCCTGATTGTATTCTGAAAGCCAGTTTCAGATGAAAAATTCCTGCAGATAATACATTAACAGATAATCTAGAGGGGAATATATTTTGTAGCTTCCAGGGCCTGCCCAGGGCTTTACATGAAATTTTAGTAAGAATCTATTTTGATATTTCTGGAATGTAACTTGAATGTGCTGTTTTTTCAAGGGGCAACCTTTCATTTGTAACTTCCATTTGTCAGGCACAGGTAGAAATGCTAGCAATGAAGTCATCTGTAAAGGAAAAAACTCATTATCTTAGTAGCTCCTATTGCCACCACCAAATTAATTTAAGTGTGGGGTCTTGAACAAGCCCGACTTGCCTCTTAGATATAATCAGTAACTAAAATTGCCTATGGAAAAATCCCCAAGTTTTATTTCATTTTAATGCTGTACCTTAAGGACATTTGTGAATAATAAGGTTTCTGGTAAGATTTCTAATTTTATGAATTTTGCCATTGTGGAGTTGTAGTGTTACTTGTCTTAATGATTTAAGTCCAGGTGTTATGTACAGTCAAGAAAGCAGTTTTCAAAGGGTCCATGTTTCCTCCTGTGGCCCAACTGTGTGCTGGTATTTGATAGTTGGCAGGCTATCATGTTTAAAAAAACCCCCAAATTGCCATATATTCTCTCTCACAGTGCAGTAGTAAGTATTCCATTATGAAAACTGGAGGCCGGGCGGGGTGGCTCACGCTTAATCCCAGCACTTTGGAAGGCTGAGGCGGGTGGATCACTTGAGGTCAGGAGTTCTAGACCGGCCTGGCCAACATGGTGAAACCCCGTCTCTACTAAAAATGCAAAAATTAACTGAACGTGGTGGCATGTGCCTGTGATCCCAGCTACTCGGGAGGCTGAGGCAGGAGAATCGCTTGCACCTGGGAGGCGGAGGTTGCAGTGAGCTGAGATCACACTATTGCACTCCAGCCTGGGTGACAGAGTGAGACTCTGTCTCAGAAAAACAAAACAAAACAAAACAAAATCCCCAAAAAACCTGGAGCTAGAGTGCTATTTATCTGTGGTTATTTTAAAGAAAGCAACCACTTATTTTTTTCTAACAATATTATGATTTAATATAATTTTAGTGCTTATATAGTGCTTTTCACATACAGAAAATTGAAAGCAAGACTGGTAGTTTTTGAATGTCGTTAACTACTTAGATTATGTGCTTAGTTATTAGCATTTTTGCATAATGAAACATCCAGGTATATAAATCATTTGGGCATGAAGGCAAGATTCTCGACTTTCTCAGAAGACTGAATAAAATAAAAAAATAAAACAACAAACTACAGGAGGAGAAACCATGAAAATAAAAAGATTTTAGTATCTTGGACAAATCAGAAGATGTTATCTCCCTAAAGATTACATAATAAATGGACATGTGGTTCATTAATGTCACCTAGTATAAAGTGAAATACATATGTAGATTTTAAAAACATTAAATATGATGAAAGGAGAAACAAAAACAGGAAATCTCAACTGCGTTTCATGGAGAAGTGAGAAAGTAAAATTATGGAGGGTTTGTCTTAGCCTTGGGCAAAGACAATATGTGGTGGTGACTGTGATCTAGTTTTTTGTAGCAAGTTGGTGTTGAGGACACACCTAGATCAGATGTGCATTTCCACCATCACGCAAAGCAAGCAGAAGGAGTATGTGTTGCATGCTGCCCCTTTATTACTAAACCAAGGAGCTCCTTCCCCCTTCACTGCCTATATTGATAGGTTTTCTTAATAAGCATCAATTTTAAGATAAAAGCCACAGTTAATTTGAACATTTTAAATAACTTGAATGTATGAATGTAGGACTATCTTTCCCTGGGAAGAGCATGTGTATCTCCTTGACAGTTGTGGTCTTGGAGTTACTCTTTACCTGTCTGCACAGGATGCATCTTGAACAAAGGGTGAGGGCCAGCCATGTTCCTTAGCTTTTTTTAAGGTTGAGTTCTACTTGAAGATAATCAGTTTTACCTGGAGTCAGTTGAAGATATCTCCATTCTTGAGAAAAGGGAAAGCAAAAGAACTGCTGTTTGTTTGAGGTAGGTGATGGATCCTATGAAATATTTTTACTCTCCTGGGGAAAAATAGAACAAAAAATTAAATTGTGGCAAAAATGAGCTAGAATGTCTTACTCCAGGCATGAATTTTCACTGTTCTAACATGAAAGATGGTAAGACCCAATCTTCTACTTTTTTTCTTATACATTGCATCAGAACAGCCAGAAGAGGAGTACTGGCTAGTGAAAATATAAAGCAGCATTTTTGTGATTTGGTAGTAGTTAGGCTCTTGACAAAATTGCTCCCAAATTGGTCCAATTTGGAATTATATCAGAAAGGAGGTTTGTTATACCTTTTTGGTATACATTTGAATGATGAAGAGAGAACATTTAGTCTCTAGTGTAATCATCCTGAGATCTTTTTTTCACAAGCATTATACTTATTGGCAAAAAAGAGAATCACACAACTACTTAACAAATGCTATAGAATTTGGCAAGAACTACTAGGTAGGTACTGAATCTCTTTAACTTCAGAATATAATATACACAGAATTTTTAAAAAGGTTTTAACATCTACTTAATCACTTTTTTCCGTGAACATTGCTTCAGTTTTTGTTGTGGTCCCAGTGCCTAAAAATTAAGATAATTTGAGCTCGCAATGAACTTGATGGTTATTAAATCCTCTTCTCACAGGAGGATTCTGTAGAGGAACAGAACTCTTTGATTGACTTTGTAGGAAAGATGATCTATCTTATTCCATGACATTTACTTTAAGAGGGATTTCCTCCTTCAATATCTACATATGTTTCCTAACCTTGATATCATCACAGTGAAAGCTAATCAGCAAGCTGGGTTGTATTTTTTCCCATGTCTTTGTACTTGATCTAGGCTAGTGTCTGTTAGATGTCTGTGTAATATCATGATAATCCTTTGGGAGAGACTATGCTTTTGCTTACATTAAATACCAAGGAATAAATGTCAACACTGAGGAAATATTTATTACCTAGGGAGGGAGGACAGCTTTCAGA
The DNA here is from genome assembly GCF_008728515.1 of Papio anubis. Classification (NCBI taxonomy): domain Eukaryota; kingdom Metazoa; phylum Chordata; class Mammalia; order Primates; family Cercopithecidae; genus Papio; species Papio anubis. Next base: position 86,539,808 of record NC_044979.1, on the reverse strand, counting down.
GGACTTGGAGTTGGAGGTAGATAGGAGTTCAATGTTTCAGCCTTAGTACTGTCACTGAGCTTTTTTTTTTTTTTTTTTTTTTTGGAGATTTTCTTACTTAAAGCATATTTTCTTATGTTAAAACATTCTAATCTTTTTTTTTATAAAGAGTATTACTAGACCATGATTTTTATGCATGATGGTTGTTTTTAACAGTAGTTCTTGGATAGATTACCTTTATTGTGTTGCCAATTTTACTACATGTAACCAAGATACTATTCTAAAATGAATGAATATCATTCTTGTTGATGTTAGCTGTATGGTAGTTGGATTCCATTGTATTGGTGCACTTTAATGTTAAAAATCAAATCCTTTGTTTCATAGGGTATCTTAAGACCATTATGCAAATCAGAATATTCCATCACTGTTCAAACAGATGAGCTATTATGGTGATTTCAAATGTCCGGTGAATGGAATACCTAAATAGTATACTCACAAATTTCATTCTAATAATTCCTTGTTTTGCCTTGGAAAAGGTTTTTTGGTACTTTGGCACATTTACAAATGGTTGTCAGTGATGCTGTCAAAGTTATATGGTCATCACTCTTTCAGGAGTGTTTTGAGATGATTGCCTCTGATAGTTCTTATTGTCTCAGAAACAGTCCAATATATGGAATCCTCCTGACTAGCTCTTGTGTTTGCAAGGAAAAGAGACTCCATTTTCAAGAAAGACATGTTATTGGAAAAATATAATTGGCAACTGGCAAGTTGCTGAGACCTGAGTTATTTCTAGGCTTTTTCCTTCCTTGTGATAAATGTATTGTTAATTTTCCCATCTACTTAATCTACCTAATCTACAATTTGTTTCCCTGTAATTTCTGCTTTAGTTTCCATCCTTCTCCAGTTCAAAGAAGGGGTACATAGCATTTAAGGTTTGACTTCCTTTCTCAACTTGTGAATTCTTCATGTTGTAGTTCAAACATCACAAGTACATTATCTCATTTGATGTTCCAAGTATGGGAGCAAAAGTGGATAAATTTAGTCAAAGATGGCAAACTCCATGTTTTGGGTACTGTCACTATTGAGATAATTCTGATTTCATCTCATTATTATCAGTGCCTTTTATAGTTATGTTGTTTTGTCATGAGCAGATAATGAAGTTAGTGATGTAAAGAGTGTAGTTCTAGGCCTTGTTGATAGTAATGCACAATTTGTTTCCCTCCATCTGTGCTAGAGGTGCCTTCAAGGTGGCAAGAGCCAAGGTAGTTATTTGAATGCAGTGTCTTGTTGCCGAGGTCTAACTGCATCAAAGACCAGTGCCCAAAGTCAGGTGTGAGGGACCAGAGGAGTTGGTGTTTGCCAATAGCATTCTCAGCTGGCCTATGTTAGAATTAACAGAATGTTTAGAGAAACAGGAAACTGGTCCATTAGGCTATGTGTTTACCCATTTTTTGTAGCTGTTGAAAACAAATGATCTCAACTTCTTGATGCTGAGGAGGTTTGTTTTTTAGTGTCATCAGACAATCCCGACCTATAACCTTTAAATAATGGCTCACCAGTCTGCAGATGTCTGTGATCTGGAGTACATTTTGAATAGGGGACCACATCTTAGCTGTCTGCCAGTGAAGGAGGGACATGAAGGCCTTAGTCCATTCCCCCTCAGGAAGGCTTTTGTGTGTATGTGTGCGATAACACATTTTTTAGTATGTATCCTATCCGCTTGGTCAACTGATTTAAAGACAAATAAGAGGTGTTTCACTTTGTGGTCATGATCCAGCTCACAAGATAGAACATTGCCAGTGCGTGGACATCTTCTCTGCTTCCTCCTATTTGCATCCATGTTACTGATTGTGTTCCCTTCCTTCCTATTGGCTGTCCTTAATTTTCTGTTAATTTCCTTGCTTTCCTCTACAGTTTTACCACATGTGTAGGTGTTTTCAAAGCTGCCTAGTTTTGAATGTATTTATGAATAGAATAACGCTGGTAATATATTTGTGTGATGTGCTTTATTTTTGCACAATGTTTGATATTCATTTCTATTGTATTTATTCTGTAGCTTTTTACTTTTGTTGATTGCATTAATGTACTATGAATTGTTCATTATATTTTCTCATTTTTGGCTAATCTCAAACAACTTCTTAAGCAACTATAGCAGTTTGCTCTTGTTACACAAATGGTATGTAATAAAATACACAAAAAGATAGTAGCTTACTGACAAATTATGTTCATGCTTCTGTGGATTAACTGAGGTCTGCTGATTTGGAGTGAACTTGATGAATGGACTTGGCAGGATGCCTCTGCTATAGTTTGTTTTCATCCTTCTTTGACCAGCAGATTATCCAACCATGTTCTTCTCATGTAGATGGCAGAGGTACAAGAGTAGAAACATACAAGGCCTCTTAGAGCCTAGATTTGCAACTGGTATACTGTCACTTTTGCCTCATTCTATTGACTAAGGCCAATCATATGACCAAACTTAAAATCAAGGGGTGGGGAAATATATTTTACCCCTTAGTAGGGAAAAATGTAAAGTTACATGGCAAAGGGTATAGATATGGGCAAGTGTTTAGAGTTAGGTCGTATCCTTTTGACATTAAATATGCTGAATAATATCGCAGGACCTCTTAAATTCTCATCTAGTCCCACCATCATGCTCAGCGGCTCTTTATCTGGAGACTTGTGAATTAAAAATGAAGTTTTCTGTTTCATATGGTTTGGCTGTGTCCCCACCCAAAAAGCTCATCTTGAGTTGTAATCTCTGTAATCTCCATGTGTCAAGGTTGGTACCAAGTGGAAGTAATCAGATCACAGGGCCAGTTCCCCCGTGCTGTTCTCATGATAGTGAGTGAGTCTCATGAGATATGATGGTTTTATAAGCGTCTGGCATTTCCCCAGCTTGCTCTCATTTTCTCTCCTGCCACTCTGTGAAGAGGTGCCTTCTGCCATAATTGTAAGTTTCCTGAGGCCTCCCCAGCGATGTGGAACTGTGAGTCAATTAAATGTCTTTTCTTTGTAAATTACCAAGTCTCGGGTATTTCTTCATAGCAGCATGGGAACGCACTGATACATTGTTCACTGTATACCCAATATATAGTTGTGGAACTTATATGGAGTAATCACATTAATTACTCCCCCTCACATTCATTAAATACTCCCTTACCTCCCTGGGATAAGAAGAGGAAGCAAATACCAATCACTAGTCTGTAGACATTTTGAAATCCTGCTCAACAAGTGTTGTCAGGTTTCCTTACCCTGAGAATAGTGACGATTCCTTAGTTAAGTCACAATTCTCTGCTTCCTAGAATTGGCCTCCAGGGCCCTGGATTTCATCTACACCCCCAGGATTTTCTTCTTTTGAGAATTGTTTTTGGGGGAGATGGGAGATTAGAGTTCTGTTTTTCTAGGCTGTCATGTTCTGGGCTCAAATTCCTTTTAAATTTGTTTACGAACTAGCCAGTTCTTAGGCCTTCTCATTTGTGTGGTACCTTAACATATTCACCTTAAAGATGCCAGTTGATGCTTTCAGCCTTCTTTCTGAAAGCTATCTTGCCCAAGTTAGTACATTGATTAAATTATCTTCTAAGTCACGGGCCACTACATAACAAGGGTTTCCCTCCCACTTTTGTTTCTTTGCCCCTGGTGCCAACTTCCAAAGCCAATATCTCATATACTAGGTTTTGGTATTTTGTGTTCATTTTTGAGGGGTAATATATTAGTTTCCTAGGGCTATTGTAAAAATATTTCATAATTGAGTGACTTAAAATCAGGAATGTATTATCTCACTTTTTGGAGGCTAAAAGTCCAAAATTGAGGTGTCATCAGGGCACTAGGCTCTTTCTGGCTCCAGAGCAGAATGTTTTTGTCTCTTTTAGTTTCTTCCATTGGCCAGTAATGCTTTATTTTTTCTTTTACAGTGTCTTTTATTTCATTTGCTTGTATGGTTTTTCCTAAGCTTCACCATCTTTCTCAAGACTTAGTATATTGCCTGGCAAATTTTCCATAAATATTTGCTTTGGAAAAGGATAGATGTTCCTCAGTTTTCCAGTTAGTCTTTTTCATGTTTCTCCAATACATACTAGGCATATATTTTTAACTGCCTATGAATACTTTTTGTGGTTATCCTATGGGTAACTTAAATCTGATTGATTCCTCCAACTCACCAATAGACTTACTCTTTTTGCTGCATCATCCAACTTCAGTAATGATGTAGCCAGTCCTGTTGCTAATAAAACAATTTCTGGATCTGGGCCCTCCCTTCCCTATATTTCTTGGACTTATTTCAGATTCTTATAACCTGTTAGTAAGATGATGGCCAACAGCGTTGTAACAGTTCTCCTTGCATGAATACAAACCACACCTTTCCTTTGGGGTTGAATGGTGATAGTTTTAATTTTTTTTCCTAAGTTATTTACATTGGGGTTAGATACATTACATGTGATATATCTACTCAGTGTTGTCATATAAGGTTAATAATTTGTGTGTTAGGGAAGTATTTTAATTTCTCCTTTTATTGTCTAACTCTTGATGAGTTTATCAAAAGTTATAATAGACTAAAACATTTTAGGAGATTCTTAGTTTTTAATAGTTTGATATGAAGGTCAATAGAAATGTCTAAAAAGGCAGTTATAGAGTTACTGATAAAATAGTTTCCTGTGTTACTTATTTCCACCAATTATTTATACTCTGAAAAATAATTAGGCAGTATTTGATAGATATGGGTGGTGTTGCCTCTAAGTTTGTAATGGATTTTTGGTTAGGTGGGGCTAGAAAATTTTGAATAAACTGATAAGCTTATTGTTTTCCCCATTGATAGGCATTTGAAAACTTCTCATGAATATAATTCATTTAACTAATTTTACTCAAAGAAGAAATCTTATCCTTGGCCAGATCATTCATACTGGAACAGTAATGGTTGTAGTTTTATTATGAGCCTCATATGGACTTAGTCTGAAGTTGTTTATTTACTCATAAAATGACTGATATAAGAACAAAGCTGCTTGGATAACTGTCTCTCATGAAATCCCAAAATACATTGCATAATTCAAACAATGTAAATATATGCAAAATGCTTAAGTTTGAGTTTTAGGTGATAAATTGAATGCAGGTGTTCATTGTTTACCTAATTGTAAGATTGTCTATTTTGTTTCTACTTGAAACATTGTGAGCATGGAGCTATAACTGCAGAGTGAGAAACCTGTGCATGCATGCCTTTGATTTAGTTTTACTCTAATGTATATATTGTTCTTGGTTGGGCAAACTTCCCGGGCTGCCTAGCAGAAATAATACTGTGAATGATGTTAAGGCTGGGAGGATAAGTAATCAGATTATGTGTAGCCATGGACCATTATGTGGTTACCATAAAACAATGGTTTCTAACTTTTTTTTTGTTATAAAACCTCTGAAAGTTGTAGAATCCCTTCTCAGAAAAATAATCACATTATATATACAATATTTTTTCAGAAGTTTTCCAGTTCCTCTGAGTCATATACATTTACCTCATGTTAATAACCCTGCCATATTCTCATACATTGTTTATGGAAATATAAATTGAAACCACTTTTATAGAAGACAATTTGGAATATTTATCTAATTAGAATGCATGTTATCTTGTTTCTCTCCTGTTCCTGGGTAAAGATAGCAAACTGAGCAGTTACCTAATTTGGCTTATGACTCAAACCTCATTAAAGCTATGAAGTTGAATCCCTGAATAGACCAATAGCAGGCTATGAAATTGAGGAAATAATTAATAGCCTACCAACCAAAAAAAGTCCAGGACCAGACGAATTCACAGCCAAATTCTACCAGAGGTACAAGGAGGAGTTGGTACCATTCCTTCTGATACTATTCCAATCAATAGAAAAAGAGGGAATCCTCCCTAACTCATTTTACGAGGCCGACATCATCCTGATACCAAAGCCTGATAGAGATACAACAAAAAATGAGAATTTTAGACCAATATCCCTGATGAACATCGATGCAAAAATCCTCAATAAAATACTGGCAAACCGAATCCAGCAGCACATCAAAAAGCTTATCCACCGTGATCAAGTGGGCTTCATCACTGGGATGCAAGGCTAGTTCAACATACGCAAATCAATAAATGTAATCCAGCATATAAACAGAACCAAAGACAAAAACCACATGATTATCTCAATAGATACAGAAAAGGCCTTTGACAAAATTCAACAGCCCTTCATGCTAAAAACTCAATAAATTTGGTATTGATGGAATGTATCTCAAAATAATAAGTGCTATTTATGACAAACCCACAGCCAATATCATACTGAATGGGCAAAAATTGGAAAAATTCCCTTTGAAAACTGGCACAAGACAGGGATGCCCTGTCTCACCACTCCTATTCAACATAGTGTTGGAAGTTCTGGCTATGGCAATCAGGCAAGAGAAAGAAATCAAGGGTATTCAGTTAGGAAAAGAAGTCAAATTGTCCCTGTTTCCAGATGACATGATTGTATATTTAGAAAACCCCATCGTCTCAGCCCAAAATCTCCTTAAGCTGATAGGCAACTTCAGCAAAGTCTCAGGATACAAAATCAATGTGCAAAAATCACAAACATTCTTATACACCAGTAACAGACAAACAGAGAGCCAAATCACGAATGAACTCCCATTCACAATAGCTTCAAAGAGAATAAAATACCTAGGAATCCAACTTACAAGGGATGTAAAGGACCTCTTTGAGGAGAACTACAAACCACTGCTCAGTGAAATAAAAGAGGACACAAACAAATGGAAGAACATACCATGCTCATGGATAGGAAGAATCAATATTGTGAAAATGACCATACTGCCCAGGGTAAATTATAGATTCAATGCCATCCCGATTAAGCTACCAATGAGTTTCTTCACAGAATTGGAAAAAAACTGCTTTAAAGTTCATATGGAACAAAAAAAGAGCCCGCATTGCCAAGACAATCCTAAGCCAAAAGAACAAAGCTAGAGGCATCATGCTACCTTACTTCAAACTATACTACAAGGCTACAGTAACCAAAACAGCATGGTACTGGTACCAAAACAGAGATGTTGACCAATGGAACAGAACAGAGCCCTCAGAAATAATACCACACATCTACAGCCATCTGACCTTTGACAAACCTGACAAAAACAAGAAATGGGGAAAGGATTCCCTATTTAATAAATAGTGCTGGGAAAATTGGCTAGCCATAAGTAGAAAGCTGAAACTAGATCCTTTCCTTACTCCTTATACGAAAATTAATTCAAGATGGATTAGAGACTTAAATGTTAGATGTAAAAGCATAAAAACCCTAGAAGAAAACCTAGGTAATACCATTCAGGACATAGGCATGGGCAAGGACTTCATGTCTAAAACACCAAAAGTAATGACAACAAAAGCCAAAATAGACAAATGGGATCCAGTTAAACTAAAGAGCTTCTGCACAGCAAAAGAAACTATCATCAGAGTGAACAGGCAACCTACAGAATGGGGGAAAGTTTTTGCAATCTACTCATCTGACAAAGGGCTAATATCCAGAACCTGTAAAGAACTCAAACAAATTTACAAGAAAAAAGCAAACAACCCCATCAAAAAGTGGGCAAAGGATATGAACAGACACTTCTCAAAAGAAGACATTCATACAGCCAACAGACACATGAAAAAATGCTCATCATCACTCACCATCAGAGAAATGCAAATCAAAACCACAATGAGATACCATCTCACACCAGTTGGAATGGTGATCATTAAAAAATCAGGAAACAACAGGTGCTGGAGAGGATGTGGAGAAATAGGAATACTTTTACACCGTTGGTGGGACTGTAAACTAGTTCAACTATTGTGGAAAACAGTGTGGTGATTCGTCAAGTATCTAGAACTAGAGATACCATTTGACCCAACCATCCCATTACTGGTGATATACCCAAAAGATTATAAGTCATGCTGCTATAAAGACACAAGCACACATATGTTTATTGCAGCACTATTCACAATAGCAAAGACTTGGAATCAACCCAAATGTCCATCAGTGACAGACTGGATTAAGAAAATGTGGCACATATATACCATGGAATACTATGCAGCCATAAAAAAGGATGAGTTTGTGTCCTTTGTAGGGACATGGATGCAGCTGGAAACCATCATTCTCAGCAAACTATCATAAAACACAAAACCAAATACCACATGTTCTCACTGACAGGTGGGAACTGAACCATGAGATCAGTTGGACACAGAAAGGGGAGCATCACACACTGGGGCCTATTGTGGGGAGGGGGTAGGGGGGAGGGATAGCATTAGGAGATATACCTAATGTAAATGACGAGTTAATGGGTGCAGCACACCAACATGGCACATGTATACATATGTAACAAACCTGCACGTTGTGCACATGTACCCTAGAACTTAAAGTATAATAATAATTTAAAAAAACTACTAGAAAGCGATTAAAAATTACAGATTCTCAAAAGAATAGGAGAGGTGACAATGACACATGAAGAATAGCTGGAAAACAAGTGAATTAGTACTAACAGATTCAGCTTGGAGAAGGCCAAATTACAAGCAAATGGTTGGGGGAAGCTAGGAGTTAAAACTGTCTGCTGTAGAATTCTCAAAGTCCAAGACCTAGCAGCACCAGGTACCTCTGGAATGGAATGAGGGGGACAAAATAAGGAGGGTTGGCTGAAAGCTGTTTAAGCAGTCTGATCTCTAAATCTCCTTTCCACCCTAGCAGAGGCAGGTGGTGATGAAGTGCTGTGTCTATACTGGGAGAACATAGGATGCTGTAGAAGGACTGAGTGTGTTGCCAGAAACAGTGGCTAACAACCATATGCTTACTGACTGCCAAATAGGAAAGTCCATGGCTGCTTCTCCCACTCAGCCAGGTGTTATCTTGGTGGCTTGGCTTTTTTTTTTTCCAGGCTGGAGACTGGAAGAATTTTCTTTGGGCAGTCTGTCCAGTGCAGGAAGAGAGACCTAAAAATACTAACCTCAGTAGTACCCATAAACACCTTAACCCAATCACTCTACAGAAGGTATTGGAGGATTTGTTCCAACCCTCCAAAATGAGAGTTCCAAAATGAGTCAATCAAGGAAGCAGATTGCACGGGATACAGAAGCTAGGGGATCCATGATGGGAGAGAGATGAAGACTCTTTCCAAGACGACGATGTAGGGAGTTCTTAGGATGATGGCTGAATGACTGGCAGAGAAGACAAGAAGTCTGTTGGATAAGATCAGAGGACGTTAAGGGTGACCTTTTCAGGAATATAAAATTGGTGCAGTGCCTTGTGTCTGAACATCTTGAGAGTAGATTTCAATGAATAGCTAAGTGTTTGGCATTGAATGAGTCATAAGCATACATAAAACCACATACAACAAAAGATAAGCTATAATTCCAGGTAAACAGAGTTGTATAGGAAACGAATTTTAATAATATGTGACTCAGCTATGAGTAGTGTTTACATAGCCACTGATTTAAACACTCAATACTGATTTAACCAAAATTGTGATATTTAAAGGAGGGGAAGGTGAAGTGTTAGTGTATATTGAGGTGAAGTTTGGAAGAAGGACAAAATTCTTCTGTAGATCATAGCCAAGACAGAAAAGTCGAGAGACATCATCATAAGAATGTAATTTAGAGATATGGAATGAAAGGTAAATTATAGTCTCAATTGTTCAGTCTTCAGCAATAGTATTCTACTTTTGTGCCCTTGCAATGGCCTCCTGGTGAATTAAGTTTGTTTTCCTTCTCCTTGATTTGGTTGCCTGACTTCCTTTCGAAGTGAGATTTTTACCAGATGTGATTGATATAGGTGGAGGGCCAAAATTGTGATTGTGCTGTTGGACTTGCCCTGTTTTGCTACTTTTATTGCCTTAAGGAAGGCATACTGTGGTTGGTTGCTGCCCCTCCGGTCTGAGCTGCAGAATAAACACAAGGAGCAGAGCTGTCACAGCCCTGCAGCTTGGAACAGTTACCTCAGCGATGTCACAACTATGTGAGTGAGAAGTGAAAGTTTATTGCTGCATGCCACTGAGTTTTTTTGTGTGCATATTTGTTACTCAGCAAAAATTGACTGTTACATATGGAGAAACATATTAGAATAGTTAAATGAACAATGATTGTCTACAGGGAGGACAAAATGGAGTGAAGGGAGTGGGGTGGACTTTTTTTCATAACTGACCTTGTAGAGATATTTGGGTCTTAAACCATGTGCCTGTGTAACTGATAAAAGCATAAGCCAAAGGTTAAGATAATAAAACAGATTACATGATATTGTGGTTAGGGTTTGTAAAGAAGATCTAATGGATGGACAAGGAAGTTGGGGTGCTACTAATAAAATTATTCATGCCATTAACCATAGTCTCCTTGTTGATAAGAGTAGTCTAAGAAAATAGGTTTTCTAACCAAGAGCAATTGGAGGTTTCATGGGATTGGACACCTCAGTGAGGCAAAAGGCCTCGGTTAGGAGTAAGGAAGAGAGATGATGGATGGAGCTTCCAGTTAGAGACTGTGTTGACAATGAAAATTCCAGAGGAGCCATGAGAGAAGTAAAGCCAATTTTCCAGGTTGATTACAGAAACCAGTTGGTCAAGTGAAGATAAGGGTGAAATCACAGTTGTTAGAATGATTATTATCAAAAAGAGAAAGAACAAGTGTTGGTGAGGGTGTGGACAAAAGAGGACTTTGAGTCTCTGTTGATGGGGATATAAATTAGTATAGCCATTAAAGCAAGCAATGAGGAGGTTCCTCAAACAATTGAAAATAGAACTAGCATATAATCTAGCAATTTCACTTATGGATATGTCCCAAGGAAATGAAATAAGCGCCTCACTTCCATATTCATTGAAACGTCGCTGATGCATTGTTCACAGTAGTCGAGATGTGGAAAAAAACCCTGTGTCCATTGATGAATAAATAGAATGTGATCACATGTGCACCCACTGGAATGGTACTTAGCCACAAAAGAAGGAAATCCCACTATTTTTAACAACATGAATGAATCTGCCCTTCTCCTGAATGGACATTAGGTATAAGAAAAAGCAGAAGGAGAAGATGGTGCGTATTGTCAGAGCAACCCTCAATCTCCCTGCAGAGAAAGTAGAACGCCTCTACACAACCATTAGATGTTGTTGATTAGCATCTGGGAACTTTTAAACCTCAATTTTTAGGGTTAACCATTTACATCTATAACCAGTAATTATTTAGATTTTATGAAGAACTTGTCATAAACTAGATACTATGCCAGGTACATCAGGATGTGCTGTTAGGTTTGTTTTTTATAATAACTTTTATCTTCCATTCCCCAATGTGGAAGAAGCTGAGAGACAGATTGAATAGCTTGTCCAGAGTCTGACAACTTGTTACATGGCAACACCATGGTTGGAACCCAAGTCTATTTGACTTATGTGTCCATGCTCTTAATCAATTGGTAATGGTGCCTCATATTCATGAGAATGCATGTATACTTTTATTAAGCAAATCCTATTTAAGGACATGTTATGAGTTGTAATGTACAGTTTGTACATCCGTTTAAATTACTATTAGAAAAAACTAAGCTGATTGGCTTGTGAGAAAACGAATACCCTGTGTTTATCATGATGGTAGCCAGATCTAAAATTTTATAATATAGCAATAATACATAGGTATTATTTTTACAATGGATGTTTAGATTTTTAAATAACTTAATATTTTTCTATTAGAGATGGTGTCTCACTCTGCATTGCCCAGGTTGGAGTGCAGAGGTGTGATTGTGGTTCACTGCAGCCTCGGACTCCTGGGCTCAAGCAGTTCACCTGGCTCAGCCTTCTGAGTAGCTTGGACTATAGGCACACACCCCAACACATAACTAATATTTTACTTTTTTTGTAGAGAGTCACTTTGTTTCCCAGGCTAGTCTTGAACTCCTGGCCTCAAGTGCTGATCCCACCTTAGCCTCTCAAAGTGCTGGGATTACAGGCATGAAACACCACATCTGGCCAGTTGTGTAAATTTTAAATGATCTGTAACTTAAATATCACCAGAACATGAGACTGATTTGTTGGAAATATTAAATATATATGTTCAGAAACAAAACCATAACTCTTATTTATAAGCATGTTTTTCAGGAATATAACATGTTTTACTACACAGGACATATAACTTAAACATTACATAACATGACAATAACTTTTTTGGGCAAGAACTAATAAAAGAATAGTATATACATGACAAAGGGTACAAAAATAAAGTCTTCATGCCAACCCTATCCTCTTCTGTCTCCCAGAGATAACCCATTCCTTCTGAGAGCTTTTGTTCATTCTTAACCTTTTCTACCTGGTTTCTCATTCTGCTGCCTGCACAGCAATCATCTTGAGGTTTTTCTTCACCGCTGTCCTAGCAATTCCCTTTGTTGCTCTTCTATATAGGATATCTGTATCCCATGTCATTTTCTCATTTTTTTCTCTCCCAGTTTTATAGAGGACTATATCCTACTATAGTTTCCTGAAAAAGAGTGCATGGGGGACTTCTGGTTTCTTGCCTGGCATGTAGGGAACTTAGGAGTTGTTATTCCATCTTACAAGTAAAATATTGAACAACCAAAAAATAAACTTTTCATATCTTTCAGAGGGGTGAGGTCACAGGGCAAATTGCTGTCCCCGAAACTGGAGAGACAGACAGGTGACTACAGAGAATCACAATTTACCAGAGCAGAAATCTCCTTGGGGAATAGTGACAAGGTAGGAAAACCTAAATTACAATTGAAGAATTGCTAGAGACTCAGTATAGACAAGTGTGAGTTAGCTTCAGGAGGACCCAGTCAAAGGGGAGCCCCCACAGTCTTACGAGTTTTACTTCCAGGAGCTTGACCCGATTCTTAAAATGGGTACTGGAGAAAAATCTTATTGTGCTTCCTATGGAGGAAGGGAAACAACCATTGTGAAAAATGCTAGAGCATTCTGTTATTAATGAGGAGGCCCACCCTCGAAAATTGTTTTATAAGGGCCTAAACTATTGCCTCTACCTAACCCCAGCCTTCCCACTGAACTCCATCCCACTCTAGTCATCCTCTGGGGAGAGGGGGAGAACTGAGAAAGTGAAAGCACAGGTCCGATTTACCTTAGTTTCTTTTACCCAGTAATCATATCCAGCTATCAAGGAAAATTTATGAAGTGTGAGAAATAGTGAGCATAAGAACCAGACCCAGATATGGCAACATTGAAATTACCCAACTGAGAATTTAAAACAACTATGATTAATATGCCAAGGGCTCTACTGGTTAAAGTAGATAGCAACAAGAACAGATGTAGGCAGTGTAAGCAGAGAGATGGAAATGGAAAGAACCAAAAAGAAATGCTGGAGATCGGAAACACTATCATAAAAATGAAGAATGCCTTTGATGCCTTATCAGTAGACTAGACACGAATGAGGAAAGACTATCTAAACTTGAGTGTATATCTTCACAGAAATTTGCAAAACTGAAAAGCAAATAGAAAAAGATGGAAAAAAATAACAGAATATCCAAGAATCATGGGCAACTATAAAACACATAACACACATATAATGAGCATACCAGAAGAAGGAAGGAATGGAAGCAATATTTGAAGTAACCATGACTGGAAATTTCTCCAAATCAATGTTAGAAACCAAACCAAAGATCCAGAAACCTTCAGGAATACCAAACTGTGTAAATTCCAAGTAAACTACACTTAGGCATATTATAGTCAAACTACACAAAAGCAAAAAATAAGAAAAATATACTGAAAAGATAAACACCTTACCCATAGAATTACATCTGACTTCTCTTCAGTAGCCATGCAGGCAAGAAGAAAATAAAATATTTTTAAAATGTTTGCATGAGGAAACCTACCACCCTAGAATTCTGTTCCCTGCAAAATTATTTTTTCAAAAGTAAAGAAGGAATGGACTTTCACAGACAAACAAAAATGGAATTTTTTTGGCCAGTAGACCTGCCTTGTAAAAAATGTTCAAAATCTTCAGAAATTTATGTAGGTCAGAAACATGGATATACATAAAGGAAAAACTTCAGTTGAGGAGGCAGTGAAGGTAAAATTTATTTTCCTGAGTCTAACAGGTAAGTTTGTTCAAAACAATAATAGCAACAATGTATCTGATTGTGTGCTTACATAGTGAAATGAATGACAATGACATAAGGGATGGGAGGAAGTAATTAGGATTATTTTGTAAGACACTTGCCGTATTCACCAAGTGGCACACCATTATTGGAAAGTGGTCACAGATTAGTTGTAAAAGTATATTACAAAATCTAGGACATTTACTAAAGGGGCATTACATAATGATAGAAGGGTCACTCTTCCAAGGACATAAAACAATGCTTAATGTGTACTCATCTAACAACAGACCATCCTTATATGTGAGACAAAAACCTAATAGAATTGCAAGAAGAGAAAGGTAAATGGACAGATCCACAGGTAGAATCTTGGTTAAAGACATACTTGACCCCAATGACACTATCAATCAACTGAGTAAAATTGACATCTAGTTACTTCATTCACAAACAGCAGATTACACATTATTCTCATGCTCATGTGGAACATTCAACAAGATAGACCACTTTTTGGGCCATAAAACACACCTTAACAAAGTTAAAAGAACAGGAATAACACAAGCCCTATTCTCAGACTTCAATGAAATTAAACTAGAAATCAATAACAAAGGTACCTGGAAAATCCAAAAATACTCGGAGACTAAACAACACACTCTTAAATAACACATGTGAAAAAGAAATCTCAGAACAATATTTCAAACTAAATAAAATGGAATGCACCAAAATTTTGGAATGCAGCAAGGACAGTGCTTAAAGGAAAAATGATAGCATTGAATGCATATGTTAAAAAAGAAAGACCTAAAATCAATCATGTAGGCTTCTATTTTAGGAATCTAGAATGAAGAAGAGCAGATTAAGCAGAAGAAAGCAAATAAAAATTGGAGCAGAAATAGATGAAATTGATAATAGGAAGTCAATAGAGAAAAATCTACCAGACCAAAATCTGGTTCTTTGACAAGATAAAATAGATCAGCCAAGCTAAGAAAGAATACACAAATTAACATCAGAAATCCATTACTACAGATCCCATGAACTTTAAAAGGATAATAAAGGAATATAATGAACAACTCTGTGCCTAAAAACTTAGTAACTTAGGTGAAATGGACCAGTTCATTGAAGGACACAGTAGCCCAAAATCATATAGGAAGAATTAGGAAATCTTAAGGCAGCATCTGTTAAATAAATAGAGTCAATAATTAACAACCTAATATATAAAGTACTAGACTTAGGTGGGTTCACTGGTAATTTCTGCCAAACTTTTAAGAAAGAAATTATACCAACTCTCTACAGTTTCTCCAGAAGATAGAAGCAAAGGGAATACTTCCTAAACTCATTCTGTGATACCAGAATTACCCTAATTCAATAAACCGTACAAAAAAGATGTTACAAGGAAACTGGTCAATCTCTCTCATCAATGTAGAGATGTCATGGTCCTCATCAAAATATCACCAAGCTGAATTCAACAATGTACAAAAGCAAAACCCCACAACTGACTGGGATTCATCTTGGATACACACAAGACTGGTTCAAAATTCAAAATCTAATGTATTTCCTCACATCAACATGCAGAAAGAGAAAAATCACATGATCATATTAATGGATACAGAAAAAGCATTCGACATAATACAACACTCGTTTATGATACATTTCCGAAAATGAGAAATAGAGATCTTTCTTGATTTAAAAAAATACCCACAGAACACCTGCAGCTAACATTAATGGTGAGAAAATCAAGAGCTTTCCTGGTAATATCAAGAACAAGGCAAGGATGTGCCTTCTCAGTGCTCTTTTTCAACACTGTCCTGGAATTTCTATTTAATAAAAGAAGGAAATGAACTAAGTATTGTGATTGGGAAGGAAGAAATCATTTTTCACAGATGACATGATTGTCTGTGTGGGAAATCTGAAAGCATTGACAGAAGTTATGGAATTAGTGGACAGTAATAGAAAAGTTGCAGGCTATGAGGCTAATAGAAGCCCAAAAGTTGCAGGCTATGAGGCTAATAAAAGCTCATTGCTTTTGTTTGTACCAGCATGAACATGTGTAGTTTGAAAATAGACATAGATTACTCTTTACATTAGCAACCCCCAAAATGATACTTGGGCATAAATCTAACAAAATATTCAAAACCTTTTTGAGGAAAACTGCAAAACTCTGAAAGACTTCAAAGAACTACTTAAATGGAGATGTGTCCCATGTTTGTGAATAGGAAGACTCAAAGTTATCAAGATACAAATTCTCCCCATTGTGATCTACAAATTTGATGCAATCCCAATCAAAATGTCAGCAAGTTATTTTTGAGTATTGACAAACTTATTCTAAAGTTTATCTGAAGAGGAACAAGACCTAAAATAGCTAACACAATATTGAAAGCAAAGAATAAAGTTGGAGGACTGACACTACCTGACTTTAAGAGTTACTATAAAGCTGCAGAAACTGTGGCTGTGTGGTGTTGGCTTAAAGAATAGATAAATGATTCAATGGAATGAAATAAAGACACTAGAAATAGAATCACATAAATGTAATCAATTGGTCTTTGGCAGAAAAACAAAGGCAATACAATATAGCAAAGATTTGCTGCCTTTTCAACCAAATGTTGTTGGAACAACTAGACAACCACATGCCAAAAATAAATCTAGGGACACACTTTCAACCTGCCGCAACCATTAATTCAAAATGGATCAGACCTAAATGTAAAACTTAAAATGCAAATGTGAAGTGACAGTCACTTTAAAAGACAGTTTGGCAGCATCTTACGAAACATACTCTTTACCATAAGACCCAAATGAGTTATGTCCACATTAAAACCCTGCACGTGAATGTTTATAGCAACTTTAGTCATAATTGCCAAAACTGGAACCAACCTAAATAGCTTAGGTGAGGGGATAAACAAAGTATGGTACATCAAGATGATGAAATATTATTCACTCCTAAAAAGAAATTAGCTATAAAATCACCAAAAGGGAATTTAAATGCATATTTTGGTGTGAAAGAATCCAATGTAAAACAGCTAAATATTCTATGATTGCAACTATGTATTTCTGGAAAAGACAAACTATGGAGGCATTAAAAGGATGAGTGGTTGCACAGGGTTGGGGGCAGGAGTTATGTATAGATGGTACACAGAGAAATTTCACTATAGTGAAACTACTCTATGATAACTACAGTGATGGATGTATATCATTGTACACTTGTGAAAACTCATAGAATGTATAATACCATGCATGGGTCATAATGTAAATTATGGGCTTTGAATGATAATGAGTGTCAATGTAGTTTTTATTGATGCTAATACACATACCACTGTGTTTACAAGGTTTCAATAGTGGGAGAGGTCGTGTGTATGTGGGGGCTTGAGGGTATATGGAAATCTTTACCTTTTGCTCCATTTTGCTATGAATCTAATATTTAAAGTCTTAAAAAGTGTAGGAAAGAAAACAATGCATGGGTAATAAAATTCTTTTGATACTTTGAATGTGAGGAAAAGTTCATATTCTGCCCTCAAACTTGATAACTCTCCTGGGAGTAGAATTCTGTGTTTAAAATCATTACCCCAAGAATTGTGAATAATTTGCCTCTTTGTTCTAAGTTTTATTGTTTCTATGAAGTCCCAACACATCTGGATTACAGCTTGTTTGTAAGATAATTTTTGTTAAGTGGGTTTGGCATACTTTCACCTCACCCGTTAGCTTCCACACTCTATAATTTCTCTTAATCTGGAAATTCAATGTTTTTAATCTTTGGAATATCTTGAATTATTTAGTTGTTTTTGTCTTTTTCTGTTTTTCCTGAAATTTTAATATTTTTATTTAGATATTTGACTTTGTCGATGAGTCATACGACTCTTTCCTTTTCCACCTTTTTAAATGTTACTCTGTCACTTGATTTCAAATTCTTTATCTTCCTAGATCTATTAGTAGTTTTTTAAAAATTGCAGTTTTGAAATTCTCGGGTGCTTTATTTTTGCCATTTTGGTCTTTCATGTTACAGTCTTTCCTTGGATGACAGTTTAATACGGGTTTTCTGCTCATGTTTAACTGGAGACTGGTTAGACTTGGTGAGTTTTCTACTTGGGGTGTGTTGGCTGTGCATTTCTCTGTAACATAACTTGATTGGACTTGCTTTTTGGGGGATCTCTGATAAGTGTCCTTAGGGCTTTTGCCTTGGCAGAAGGCTGTTAGACACTATTTTGGGGGGGCCAAGTTTGGGGAGGCAGATGGTTTTCAGTGTCTGTATGTTTGTGTGTGTGTTTCTCATGTGATCAATGATATCATTATAACTATAATCCTCCCCATAGTGAATCACAAATGTCAAAACATTTTGTGCAATACCCTCTCTCATTCATTAACTTTCTTGTCTAAAATAATCTTGCTAGTTGCTTTGTATTTGTTCCACCTGTTCTTTTTCTCACTTTTCTGTTGGCCTTTGGATTAATTTACTATGTTTTATGATTTCATTTTATCAACACTATTGATTTTTTTAAACTGAAATTTTATTTAGCAATTGACTTGAGATTAGAATATACATCTGATGACAGTCTCCTTCAAATAATATTAGTTATGGGCACCCAATAGGAGATCACAAGAGAGGAGCCTGCATGTGTTTGTGAACTCCTTTTGTGACTGTGGGTCCCAGAGGTTTTATATTCTTTCAGTAGCTTCCGTTTGCTCTTTACCAATTTTTGAAGTTTTTAGCTTTCTTCTTCTTACCTGACTGCATGGCACCCAATGTCTCTTCCTCTTGTGCTCTGACTTACGTGCGCTGGTAATCACATCTTCTCTCCCTTCAGGGTGGGGAGACATGTCTTTCTTAGGTTTAAGGCTCCTAGGTTGTCCTGTGACTTCAGCTCTGAAGGGTTGAAGAAAAGATTATACTTTTATAGTTTATTTGCACTTTCTTTTGTTCAGATATAAGCACTACTTTTTGCAATTTTCTGTATCCTAGACAAAAGTAGAAACGCAGGCTGGGTGCAGTGGCTCACTCCTGTAATCCCAGCACTTTGGGAGGCCTAGGCAGGAGGAGTGTTTGAACCCAGGAATTTGAGACCAACCTGTGTAACATAATAAGATCTTCTATCTAGAAAAAATAAAAAATTATTAGCCAGGCATGGTAACATGAACTTGTGTACTCAGCTTCTTGGGAGGCTGAGGTAGGAGGATTGCTTGAGGCCAGGAGATAAAGGCTGCAGTGAGCTGTGTTCATACCACTCCACTCTAGCCTGGGTGACAGAGTGAGACCCTGTCTCAAAAAAAAAGTCATCAATATTCTTGATTAAAATGTTTAGACTTTAATTTTTTACTAAGTATACTTTTTTCTTTTTTTTGAGATGGAATTTTGCTCTTGTCACCCAGGAGTGCAATGGTGCGATCTCTGCTCAGTGCAACCTCTGCCTCCTCTATTCAGGCAATTCTTCTGCCTCAGCCTCCCGAGTAACTTGAATTGCCTGCATCTGCCACCACACCCGGCTAATTTTTGTAGTTTTAGTAGAGACGGGGTTTCACCATGTTGGCCAGCCTGGTCTCGAACTCCTGACCTTAGGTGATCCACCTGCCTCGGTCTCCCAAAGTGCTGGGATTACAGGCGTGAGCCATCGTGCCCAGCCAAGCATACATTTTTTGAACTGACTGCTAAGAAAGGTTTTCTTGCAAAAAATATGAAAATCTCTGATGTATTTTTTTTTTTTTTTTTTTTTTTGAGACGGAATCTCGCTCTGTCGCCCAGGCTGGAGTGCAGTGGCGCGACTCAGCTCACTACAAGCTCCACCTCCCGGGTTTACGCCATTCTCCTGCCTCAGCCTCCTGAGTAGCTGGGACTACAGGTGCCCGCCACCTCGCCCGGCTAGTTTTTTGTATTTTTTAGTAGAGACGGGGTTTCACCGGGTTAGCCAGGATGGTCTCGATCTCCTGACCTCGTGATCCGCCCGTCTCGGCCTCCCAAAGTGCTGGGATTACAGGCTTGAGCCACCGTGCCCGGCCCTTGAAAATCTCATTTGTAATATTAGCCTATTTAATAACAAATTCAGACTAGTCTAAGATTGTCCAGCCTCCATTTTCTGTATATATTTCAAATGTACTTAACCTATAATTGTCCATGTTTCCCTTTGACACTGGTGACTGGAATCCTAAAGGCTTCATGCAATTTGCAGGCTTTTACACTCTTGGCTAGGACAGTGCCTGGTGGCACTGTGGGTGGGAACACAGCATCAAGTATGTTTCATACCACTACCTGAGATAGGAAGTACCTGTTTCTATGGACTCCTCTCAATATGGCACGTGTGAGTACTTTTGAGGCAATCCAGGGATGTGTTTGATATTTTGCCCCTCTGGAGTGACTCAGAAAGAGTCAAGGTTATTTTTAAGATTTAACCATATGTTAAAGAGGACTTCGTTTATTGTACATACATCTCAATCACAAACAACTACATGTGGTACCGATGTTGGAAGTACAAAACAAAGGTTTACCAACACTCATCACAACTTATTTGAATGTAACTACTGTTCATAGTAGTCTTTTAAGAATACCTACATATATGTTGTTTTATGTAGTATATAAAAATAGAAGGTATAAACTGGGACTCTTGTGGTCAAATTAACACTCTATGCATATCTGGTTATATTTCGTTCACTAATTTTACAAATCACTACAGTTGGAATTTTGTAACCTTCAGTGTAATAAAACAGCTTTGGCAAGGGGTGCTTGATGCCATATTCATATTTGTTGCCTTCCTGCAATCCTTACATGGATATTCTTTCTAAAATAAGTCGTGGCTGGGCATGGTGGATCCAGTCTGTGCGACAGAGCAAGACTCTGTCTCAAAAAAAAAAAAAAATTAGTCTACTAAATGTCTCAAACCTCCATAACGTTGCATGACACCTTTTGATTTAAACATAATCCCCCTTGTTCAATTTTATTATACTGTTGGAGATCAAGCCATTTCCTCTGATAGGCCTTCCTGATGCCCTCACATAGAATTAAATATTTTATCCACTGAGAATGGATAAAATATCTACCTCTAGACATTCTTCTAGTGCTGCATCTATCAGGTTCTGTTACAAACTGCTTGTTAGATGCCAGCCTCCCCTTCTAGAGCTGAGTTCCTTGAGGGCATAATACATGTGTCATTTACCTTTATATATCTGGTACTTAAAATAGAACTTGGAGACAGGATAGGTACCCTGAGTATTGTTCAGCTGAATTGGATTATTACTTGGTTATTTTAATGGCTCTGCTTAAAATGCTAAAAATTGTTTTCTTTATTTTTACTAAATGTATATGTTTACACTTTTTCTCACAATGAAAGACTAAATGTTCCATGTTTATAAACAAAATGTAAATAATTAAAAGATATTGATATTTTAATTATTAAAACAAGAGAACTGTGACCTGCAAATGACCTGATATAAATACAAGATATGAGATTAAGATTAAGATAAATAAGATTAGATATATATTTATCAATAGTTATGATAATCCTCAGCTATACCTTCAGGCATTTTATAAACATGTTCGGAAAGGTAACTTATAAGCACAGGAAACCAAGTATTACATTTATTTTACACCTAGAACTACTGAGGAATCTCAAAACTCATATGATTGCACTATTCCTATTCACTATTTGTTTTGCTTCATATGATGATTGCAGTATTCCTATTCACTATTTTGCTTTTAGCTAATGGGGATGTTATAGCTCAATCAGTAGCTGATTAAATAGTTTGAGCCCTCTAGGCTCTTCCTTTGTTTGCAATTGATTATGAAATAAAAGCCTTAGTTTTACTTAAAATAGTGTTTTAGCTTAATTTTTTGTTGTTGTTGTTGTTGTTGTTTCTACACCAGTGTACTGACTATGACTTGGAATTTGGAACTGAGTGTTTGCAATTGGCCCTAAAATACTGTCGCACTAAAGCCAAACTTGTAGAAGGATCACCAGACCTCTGGAAGGTAAGAGGGATGATACCTTGCTTGGGTTCTTTTCTGTGCTTTTATGTGTTTGTGTGGGTGTACATTGAAAACCAGTAGTGCATTGAGTGGGAGTTAAGGGAATCTCACGGGTTTACTGAATCATCAGTGTGTAGTATCCCTTCTATTGCTTGGCTTCAAGAAAATTCACTTGGAGATAATTTACTCAGACACATCTCATTTTAACCTGTGATTGGTTTATTCACTTTTTTCTTTTTCTTCCTCTCTGTAGATAGTTTTATTAGTCTGTTCTCACATTGATATAAAGGAATACCTGAGATTGAGTAATTTATAAAGGAAAGAGGTTTAATTGGCTCATGGTTCTGCAAGCAGTACAGGAAGCATAGCAGCTTCTGCTTCTGGGGAGGCCTCAGGAGTCTTCCAATCATGGCAGAAGGCAAAGGAGGAGTAAGACACTTTGAGGCCTCACTCACTTGCAGAACAGCTCCAAGGCGGAAATCTGCCCCCATGATCCAATCACCCCCATCAGGTCTTACCTGCATTGTTAGAGATTACAATTCCACATGAGATTTGGGCAGGGACACAGATCCAAACCATATCAATAGTCTTTTTTTTTTTCTTCACTCAGTTGGATTAAAGCTACACCTTTGCCTGCAGTATCAACATTTCCTTTCAGGCCCTGGGTGGTTGTTCCAACTTAACTGGGTTAAAAGGATATCTGCAACAGTTCTGACCTAGTGGGGGTAGTGGCTGGATCCACTCTCTGTCCCACTGTGAGGAATTAGACTGTTTCCTGTGGCAGGGCCCAGCTCCTTTAATGGCTAAATTACTTTTTTTTTTTTTTTTTTTTTTTTTACGGAGTTTCACTCTTCTTGCCCAGACTGGAGGGCAATGGTGCTGTCTCACTTCATTGCAACCTCCACCTCCTGATTTCAAGCGATTCTCCTGCCTCAGCCTCCCAAGTAGCTGGGATTATAGGTGCCTACCACCACACCTGGCTAATTTTTGTATTTTTAGTAGAGATGGGGTTTCACCATGTTGGCCAGCCTAGTCTTGAACTCCTGACCTCAGGCTATCTGCCCACTTCGGCCTCCCAAAGTACTGGGATTACAGGTGTGAGCCACCACGCCTGGCCTAACCTCTTTTGGAGGGAATAGAGTACTTATTGCAAACAAGATAATGGCACTATCATACTGCAGCTTCTTATCAAGGCCAGGGATGGTTTAGAGTGTGATTCTTTGTTTCATTAGTTGAATTGAACAGGACATTTGGAAATAAGAGTCTGGAAATAAGAAATAAGTACATTTGGAAATAAGATTATTTCATAATCTTGAAATACATACTGCTGCGTTTGAAATATTGCTTGTAGTCTTTGGAAATATTATGAAACATCCATCAAAATCTGATTAGTAAAGATTCATTCTAATTGAGTCTATAAGCATATTTCCTTACTGATTTTTAAAACAGAAAGCCCTATAAGTTGATCAGTTATTTTGCACAACAATGTGATCAGCCTCACTGCATGCTAAGATTGTCTCAGGATAATCTTAAATATTTAAAATGTTGAATTCTAAGACTCCAAAATATTGACATGTTCGAATTATTGCCTGGTAGAGAAAATTTATGCGGTAGAGAAAATTCATGCAGTATTACTCTTCATTTAAGGACAACCTAAAATGCCTGCCTGCTGGGTTGATGACAACCCAGCAGGCAAACGTTTTATTCATCCTTTTCTATATATGGCTCAGTGATATTAATTATGAGGATTTTTGGCAATTACCAATTAGATGCTTCATTAAAGATCCTGACCCACATTTCTTTGGAACTCCTTTGGCTGTCTGGCAGGCCTAATTTGAAGACCAAGAAAAAATGTGAAAACTCTAAGGCGTTTTATTGCTACTAACATGTCAATAATCCCTCGTCTCACTTTTGACATCTTTGGGGCTATGATTATTTACCTCTTGTGCATGTTCAGAGCCTTCATCACGTTTGTAAAGCACTATTGAGATCTATGGATGAAAAGGAAGCAGCACATTACTCTCTGAATGTCACATTCCGTCTTCAGTGTTTTCTTTTTGGTGAGGTGTTCATATTTCTCTGTTCTCTCCAGCAAGAGTGTTAGTCCTCAGGTACGTCTTGATGCTCTGCTCCCCTTTTATGTGCAACAAATATTAGTGCAGGCTAACCTGATTGGCCTTTCCACACAGTGCTTCTCTTGGTTCCACTGGTGAATCCCTTTTTAGGGATGTTGTTATGGGTTCAACTGTCCCCTAAAAAGGTATGTTCAAGTCCTAATCTGTGGCACCTGTGAATGTGACCTTAGTTTGAAATAGTGTCTTTGCAGATATAATCAAGTTAAGATGAGGTCCTGCTGGAGTAGTGTAGGCCCTAAAGCCAACATGACTAATATCTGTACAAGAATAGAAGAGACACAGATATAGGGAGAAGGCCATGTGATGATGGAAGTGGATATTGGAGTGATGCATCTGCAAGCCAGGGGTTGCCAGCCATCACTGGAAGCTAGGAAGAGACTAGAAAGGATTCTTCCCAAAAGCCTTCAGAGGATCCTACTTGTATCTTGATTTGAGATGTCTAATCTCCAGACTGTGAGAGAATATAAGTATTTCTGTTTTTTGTTTGTTTGTTTGTTTTTAGACTGAGTCTTGCTCTGTAACCAGGCTGGAGTGCAGTGGCACAATCTTGGCTCACTGCAACCTCCGACTCTTTGGTTCAAGTGATTCCCTTGCCTCAGCCTCCCAAGTAGCTGGGAGTACAGGTGCGCACCACCATGCCTAGCTAATTTTTGTATTTTTAGTAGAGACGGGGTTTCACCATCTTGGCCAGGATGGTCTTGATCTCCTGACCTTGTGATCCACCCATCTCGGCCTCCCGAAGTGCTGGGGTTACAGGCGTGAGCCACCGCGCCCAGCCAAATTTCTGTTGTTTGAAGCCTGCCAATTTGTAGTAATTCACTGTAGCAGGCCTGGGAAACACATGCCGAAAGGGCGAGGTACCCTAGAAATCAGCCTCATAGCATCACTTTCGACATGGAATGGAAGTAGAGAACTTTACTCTTATGAATGAGATTGGAATAATGCCGTGCTTCAAAGGGAGCTTGGACCCTAAAAGGCCTGTCATGCTCTGGATTGGGGAAAATGTTTTACAGATAGACGTTATGAGGGTTTTTGGTTTGTTTGTTTTTTAGTATCACATTTTTTTTTTCCTGTTAAGTGAGGTGATACTAGAATGCAAATATTGCAGGTTTTTTTCAGGGTCCCTATTTTCTCTTTCTGCCTCTTGTCTCATCTTTGATTTCTCTTTTTGGTATTTTCATAGCTAATTATTTAACCCCTTTTGATAACATTGTAAGATTTGTCATTAAGCTTTTACTTTAATTTTGTAATCTTATTTTGTATGAAGAGAGTATTTGTTTTACACAACAGGGGAGTTTATGCTTTGAAATTAGTGTCCTAATTCTACACTATTTCCAAAGATGCTGGACTCAGATGGCATGGCCATGTACTTGAAACATGATTCAAAATCTGACAGTAAAATACACATTTGGACATGGTGGAGGCATTTTGTTACCATGGAACAGCGTAAGGCAAAGGAGGATTCTGAAACACAGAGCAATATACCTTCCCTTTCCCCTCAAAAGTCAGGGAGTTCACTTCGCACTGGTTTAGAGAGTGACTTGAAATTTCTGAGGAATGCATGTGGTAGTAGAATTTCAGTAGTAGAATTTCAGTTGCCACCAGAAGTCCCAGGAGGATTATTTTGTATTTTATTTTATTTAAATAATTTATGTTTTTGAGATGGAGTCTTGCTCTGTCACCCAGGCTGGAGTGCAGTGGCAAGATCTCGGCTCACTGCAACCTCTGCCTCCTGGGTTCAAGTGATTCTTCTGCCTCAGCCTCCTGAATAGCTAGGACTATAGGTGCATGCCACCATGCATGGCCGATTTTTGTATTTTTAGTAGAGACGGGGTCTCACTGTGTTGGCCAAGCTGGTCTGTATTTTGTATTTTATAAATATGTTTTGGTAAAAGTAAAAAGTAAACATTCTGGCTTGATGTCACCTTCCTGTGCTAGCTCTTCTGGGGTCTGGAGATAATATCAGTATTTTTTTCTTTCAAATACCATGCAGGATAGAAAATGACCACAGTACCCCACTCCCCCGCAGGGTGACGGGCACTGAGGAGTACAGAACTGGTTCTGGGAGTAGGGATCAGCTGTCATGCTTCCCTGGAATAATCTTGCTTTGACAGGCCCAAGTAAACACTCTTATTTTGATGAGATTTCATCTAGTCTGTGTAACAACTTGAGTCCCTTTAATTTAGAGTTGTACCATATTTTTGACCCCGTATACTTTTTAATTAGCTTGGTCTCTTACTACACTGTACAGGCTTAATTGAACAGATGTCTTGTTTCTAAATGTCAAAACTGTCTTTAAGCCATACAAGGTTGATAACCAGTTACTGAAGAAATTTAACCACTGTGTTCCATTGTCTGAATGTGTTTTTTTAGGAGTTTCTGAAGTTTTTGTATAATCACAATATTATTGGAATGAATGACTTTTGAGGATTCATTTTGTTGGGGAATACACTTTTTTTTTTTTTTTTTTAGGTCCAAGTATTTCAGCATCTGTTTAAAAACAAAAGAAACAAAATAGTCTCTATTTGGTTTTTGTAACTTCAAAAACACAATATGGTGAAATTGTTTCTCTTCAGATATTTTTATATAGTTTTCCAGCATTTTATATAGGTGTCCAGAAAAGAATATTTTCTACACATATATGATTGGTAAGGAAATAAGTTCTGAAAAATCTATACCTAATAAACATTCTGTTATCTTTGAAATGTAGGTTTTGCCTATTTATTGTGAAGGGAGAGATGGGAGAACATTATGTGTCATCTTAAGTTATTGAAGATAGTGGCCAACTGGCTGTGTCTGAAAGTTTTTTTAACTATTTTATGTCTCAACACAGAAAGAACAACATGTAGACATGATAGGAATGAGAAATTCCCACCATATTATTACCTTACCATGTCTATGAGATTGGAATGTTTATCCTCCAGATTAGCTAACTACTAGATTTGTACAGAAACTTTCTTTAGTGAAGTGGGCTACTGCACTTCTATCCAAAATAGATGCCTCTGCTATTCCTTTATCCTAGAAGGTAAATCCTGGACCAAAACTATACCTTACCATCCAGAAATAAAGTAGCAGCCCACTTGGTAACACAGATAAAAAGTTGTTCAAGCAATTCAACCAATCTATTAAAATGTGAAATGCTATATAGTATCTTTTAAACAACACATGCCAACCCAAACCAGTGACTTTTGATGTACTTTTAGCCTTATTTTTTTCTACATAACTAACATACTTCAAAAGCAGTATGACTGGAAAATGTGGTAATTCTCAATTGATGGGTTATTCATTTTTTCCATCTAACTTTTACAACAATATGGTTTGTCCTTATTTTAATTAAAAAAACCAACAGCCTGATAATGAGTATTGAAGTTCCTTTTATCCTGTTAGGATAATCAGTAGTCTTCCTTTGACCTTGCACAATACTCTATAATGAAAAATTACTTAAAAAAATCAGTCCTGTAGTGATGAGAAACAACTTCAATCCTCTAATTTGCTGGTTTTCAGACTGTGCTCACTAGAGCCTCAGGGGCCACCTGAAGAAGAGGAAAGTTTCTGTACCTTTCACCTGTACAGGTGAAATTCCAACCCAACACCTGGCACTCACCTAGTTCAGCTCAGTTTTTCTCTATTTTGTTTGATTCTGCTTCTGTGTGCTATTTCAGCTGAGTTTAGGCATGGTGAGGTAATAATATGGTGGGAATTTCTCAAAATGGGTTTTTAGAACACTTGCATCATAAATACCTAGGTACTTGAGTGCAGTTTCTAGGACCTTATAAAAGCTTATTAATACTGTGTCTTTATTTACTGTGTATTTCAGCTCTGTGATATAGAATTCTGCAACAGTGCACTTATATGTTCTGTACCTGAGCTCACTGGATGTGGGTCTGTGAAGTATCTGCCATAGGACAGACACATACATTACAAGGAACAGATTACAATTAGGAGGAGGCTGCATATTTTTAAGGAAAGATCATCATTGTTCTTAGGCACATAGTGGTACCCTATAGGCTCTTTTTATTTTACTGACATTTTAATAAAAATCTTACAAGGTGAATCTTACCTAGGTATATACAGATATATGTAATTCAGAAGAAAGTCCCTCTTAACATAAATTGACCTTTCAGAATTTTTTCAGCTAATAATGCAACTTGGTGACTTTTTTTGTTATATGGAGACTTCTGCCCTACCTTTTTTTTTTTTTCTAGTATAAAGCCTAATTTTTATGCAGTCATGTTAACACTGTTGTTTAAATGCTGCCACATTTTCTTTAAGTATAATACTTGAGTTACATTAAGATTTCAGTAACCACTGCCACATGATATCTTAATTTATTCAAAGATTTAAAAACAAATCAGCCATTTGTAGAAATAGAATATATTTTATGTGAATTTGCTGATGCTTTTCTAATCGAGAAAATGTCAGTATTACATGTTTATAGCTTCTGAAAAATCAAGAATTTCCCTGGGGGCATTATTTTATTGCCTGCACATTCCTTCCTGCTCTGTTAAGTCTAATGAAGTTTATCTGTCCTTTAGGTGACCTACAAACGAGATCTGTATGCGGCTGAATCGATTATTAAGGGTATGTTTGACCTTATGACTGTCAGTTCCTGTGTTTCAAAAATGTAAGCCAGTTCGGAATTTCTCATGACGGTTTAAATCCCAGCAGTCTTGAAAGCAGAAAAGCCTGTAGGCCACTAAGGTCTCTGATATGTTTTTTGAAAATAATTACATTTTATGTTGTTTCATGCTAGTGAAATAGCAGTTATTATGATACCACATTGATTTTAATTTTTATAAAGGAAATACTTTATTAACTTGAGGGAAGTATGGGACATTGATACTATTAGAAGGAAAATAGCAAAACCTGATTTTAATAATTTTGTAAAGATCTCACTTCATTTTAACTACGAAGAGGGCTGCCCTCTCCTGTTAACAATGTCGTATCAGTACATTAGACAGCATCTTCTAAGTGAGAAACATTATGTTTCCTAAATGGAGAATTTAGTCTGGACAGGGTGATTTTTAAAGTTTCTTTTGGGTTCTGACAATGACTGCAATTTTGTAGTTGTAGATATCTTAGGTGTGGTAACTCTTTTTTAGTTCTTTTTCATCTCTGACTCAAAGATCCCAGCTAAATAGAGGTAGTTGATTTAATAAGCAACAAGTATTTGTTATTTTGCTTAACACTGTGCAAGGAATGTAGTTAAGATGCACTAGGGACAGTCTTTCTGTATTTTTGTAGCCTGTTATTTAAGTCAGCTTTCTCAGTCTTGGCACTATCTTGGCATTTTAGCCTGGAAAAGTCTAAGCTGTGTGGACTATTCTGTGCATTACAAGTGGTTTAGCAGCATGTCTGGCCTCTGCTCACAAGCTGCCAGAAGTACCCATCCCTCACTCCCCTTCCCCTGGTTTTGACAGTCAAAGATGTTTCCTGATATTGCCAAATGTTCCCTAAGGGGGGGAAAAAAATTTCCACTTAATAGAGAACTACTATTTTAAAATATGGACTCCTAGCAAAATCAGAGATGTTCACCCCAATCCTGAAATACATGTGATGCTTTACAGTGTGTTAGTAACTGATTTCTTTGAAAACAGATTATGGCTAGAACTACATGCTCAGATTTTCATTGAGAGGTGAACTTCTAAATTTAAACTTTTTTGAAGTTAAAAAATGTACTGAATCTGCATTCTGAGTGCATCAATTTATTAAACAATTTTTGGAAACCCTATTTAACCATCTAAGGACTTCACATTCAGAAAATGAAAATCTTTTCTCTGATCATGACAATGTATTTGTGATTTGCCCTGAAGTTCTTTGTCCTTCAAGGATATTTTGTTTTAAACTATTAATGTACCATAACTTATGAATCTGTTTGTGTGTATGTAAACAGATCATTTATAGCTATAAATCAAAATGTTGACATATATTTACATATCAACCAAGCAGTGCGTAAACATTACTCTGGAAAAGTCAGCTGAACCATGATGTGGTTTTCATGTCCTCAGTACAAGGAAATATAAAACTCAGTTTGGTTTCTTTACAGAGCTTTGCATGTACTACGTAGGAAAAATAGAAATGATTTTTTTTTGGTTAACAATTAGTAGTTCAACTGAGAAATATAATTGTAATAATTGGCCTACATATTATCAGAGGCTTCTTAAAATGTAAAAACCTATACTGCAAGTGTTATTGCAGGAGCTATGACTTTGGAAATTGTTTGCAGAAATGGCTTTTATTTATGTAATAGGTTCTGGTCTGCTACTTTCATTTTTAAAGTATTTAAAGTATTTCATTTTTAAAGTATTTAAAGTATTTAAAACATGTTCTACTTTTATTCTTAGGGAAGGTATTTACACAACTCATTTAGGTCAACAAAATTTTAGTTTCTTTATATTTTAGGGTTTGTGTATCTAATAACTTCCCAGGAGATTCTGATGCTTCTGGTACACTTCTAGGATCACTGCTCTGGGGCCTTTCTACTCTGTGAATGCCCTAGACCAGTAGCGTTGTGATTACCTGAGAACTAGAATCTCAGCCCCCACCTGATTCAATCAGAATCTACATTTTAACAGGAGCTCTGGTTGATTAGTTTGTACATTAAATTCCAGACATCTTCCTCTAGCTTGCTCCTCAGTCTTTTATAGGTTATTTATTTCTAAATAATATCTATATTGCAATAAGAGCTTTAAGTCTTACGATGCTCTCCCAGCTGCAAATGCTTGTTTGCTCACCTGAGGTCACCCCTTCCATTTATGACTTGTACTCAAGACTATCTCTGATAGTAGAAATGCCTCTCTGGGCATAGGAAAGAGAAAACTCCAAAATTCCAAAATATAATATAGCATATAGCATACTATGAGAGCTGTATATTTACCTGTAGGCATTTTCCTAATGTATTAATCAGGGTTATTTAGAGAAGCAGAACCAGTGGGATATAGAGCTATAGATAAGATGTATACGTAGATTTATTATGAGGGATTGGCTCATGTGATGATGGAGGCTAAGTCTCACGATCTGCCAGCTGCAAGCTGGAGGCCCAGGAAAGCCAGTGGTAGAGTTCCAGTACAAACCCAAAGGTGGGATTTTGGATTCCACCACAAGGTGAAACTTAAGATGCATAAATGTTTATGCTCAAAGCAGTAATAAAGGCTATAAAGCTTCTAAGCCAGTTCAAGTTCAGGACTGATTTTGCCCACAAATTTATATAAAAACAATTGTTTATTATGGTTTTAAGAAAATTTTAGATTTCAGCATTGCCTGCAACGCTGTATGAACCTGTTTTAGATTGTGATTCAGTGAAGGTGGAAAGAATGTCTAATTTTTATGTTGCATCCCCTAACATTTACTTGAGTTGAATTGCATAATAGGCTAACAGATGCAGCTGCAGTTTTTCCCTAGAATCTAAGGGAATTTATGGCCCTTCTTTCCTGCCTTACCACTCTGCCTGCTCCTGACACATGCTTATAGGGAACCAGAATATCTATCACTATATCATTTTTTTTTTCCTTTTAAACATAGAAATAGTATAGTATTTTTGATCATTCTTTGTCAAGATTTAAAACCAAGAGTTGGAGGACATTGAACTTATGCTAGGTGCCTTATGTTATCTCACTTATTCTTTACAATAATGCTGTAAGATATATACTATTGCTCTCATTTTGCAGGTGGGAAAACTGACCTAGGTTACTTTCCTCTGGGTCACACAGTTAGTAAGAGTAAGATCCATTATTTAAGCTCAGGTCTCCATTGTCCTTAAGTTTGACTCTACTCTAGGACATGTCCATTTTATACCTCTGATTCACATAGCTACTCCTGCTGCCTGCTAAAGCAGATGCTGGATTCAAGAGCTCTCTCTTGGGTGAGTATATCAGTGGCTTATAAAGTTCAGCTTGCCTATCTCTGATTCCTGAGTTGAAAACTCTACCTTCAGCTGGTGTGATTAAGAATGATCCTATAAGTAAGACAGAAAATTTTCTATCCCAGTGTTTTCCTA
This sequence comes from Papio anubis, assembly GCF_008728515.1. Classification (NCBI taxonomy): domain Eukaryota; kingdom Metazoa; phylum Chordata; class Mammalia; order Primates; family Cercopithecidae; genus Papio; species Papio anubis. The sequence goes on along the minus strand of NC_044979.1, from coordinate 86,507,726 downwards.
AGCACATAGTACAGTCTTCTAGAAAGTGTTTGTTACTGGCATCACAGGTGTGTGAAAAGCATATAATGTTGTAATGACAGATTTGTAGACATGCTCAGAAAAAATAATAAAATTCCAAATCAAAGTAATTGTTTTAAAATGATTTGGGATACTGTTTAATTGTTTTTTTTTTTTTTTTTTTTTTTTCTGTTGTTGTTAATTCAGGTAGTTGATGTTCATTATCTAGACAACAGATTTCCTTTCCGGGATGGAACTTTTTTTGTTTTGTGATTATTGCTGGTCAACAAATTGTATTCTATTAAAGTAACTATTTCGTTGTTTACTTAGTTTGTTTTCAGGTGCTAGAAAACATTTCTAGGATAAATATCATGTGTCATGTTTTGCAAGAACATTTTGTACTCCAAAATTTACTTGTCACCAAAGTAGCTTGTGTGTTTTGGTCCATCTTAATTTATGTTCAAGTCAACATCTTTGGTTTAGTATGGGAATTTTGATGTTGGGAGAAAAATGAATGTTCTTTCATTGGTATTTGGTGTAGGTTTGCTAACTTCAAGGCATGTTTTGACTAAAATCTCCAAATTGTGGTAGATAGAAAGTCTCCAAATCTGATTTTTATCTTATGTTTTTGGATAATTTTAAAGCTTAATTTATGTTAGCATCAATATGTTTATATGGATTTCCATTTACAGTAAACTGTTGAAAAAAAGTAGTAGTTTCATTTGTCTTTCAGAGTCTATTAAAATATAATTAAAAATTTGTTAAAACTATATAAAACAAAAGATTCATAATAATCTCTTTTCTTAGGTAGAGGGTTGGATTTGGTTGTTCTTTAATGTTTGACTCATTCAGGCTTCTACTGTGAGTGAAATTTAAAACAATTTTCTAGGGAGTAGTATGATTAATTGGTACAACAAGACACTGTACTGACTGATAAGTTTGTAAATATCCACTTAACAAAGAGGTATTGTAGTTTTGTCGCCCAAGCTGGTTGAGCCCACCCAAGTCTGCTCTGCATGCTCAGATGAACCCAAATGATTAAAGTGGTAACAGATGCCAGTGGTAACATACTTTATATAGATTTACATAAGCCATACAAACAGTTCCAACCCACACTTGATTTAGTATGCTGACCATATCCTGGCATATGAAGGTCAATATTCTAAGAGTTTCTAAGAAAAGCCCCTGTGGAATTTCTAAATAAAATATTGCATTTATTTTCTACCTCCATTCTTCAGTTACTTAATATATTTAATTTTGTGGCTAAAGAGTACTTTTAAAGTTTTATTTTATTCTTTCTTGGTTATGTTTGTACAAACCCAAGTAAGCTTGTGCTACAAAATTGCCTCACGGTGCCTCTTTTCATATATGGTGGTGTGTATTGAAAAAGAGGGAAATTAGGTAAAATTGGAAATCCATTTCATCCCTTTTGGTTTTAACTGGCTTTAGTTAATCTTTTTTCCAGTCATTATGTAATGTTTTCCATTTGTTAGGTATTTTAAGGAAATTGATTTCTCTGAAATATAGCATCTTATTGGTTCAGGAACCTACATCCTATTCAGATAAGTGATACTGGTAGATTTCTTTCAATAAGTACTTAGCAACTGTCAATTTATCCTCATGCCATATTTTGTTTATTTGTTTTTGAAAAACTATACTGATAGAAGAGCAGTTAAATTCTTTTATGTTTATACATTGAAAGTAGCTAAATATACTTTTAATTGGCATTGACTGCAAGGAATAAAATGACATGAGAATACCTTTGGTTCAGAATTGCTGAGAACTAGGAAGACTCTGTGGGAGTGTGTTTTATGCATATGCAGAAACTAGTCCCTTGATTTCTTAGTGATCCTTTAACTTTTTTACTTAAAATCATGACATTTGAAGTGTAAGATTGTTTGTTTTTGAATCCTTTGGATTAAGTTGGAAAGATGAGGGACTTTAAATCAGGTTTTCCACATCTGTGACCAGACAACATTCCGCATCTGCGATATGTTCTCATCAGGCTTTTTCTTGTTAAATACCCAGGGATAACACCATTTATGTGATTAGTCATGTGTTTTGGACAATGCAGTGTGACAGCTAAGATTATTTATATAGTAACCCCAATATTTGATGTTTCTGGCTTTGAGTATGACACTTCATTTTCCAAATTTTCACAATACCACCATAACTTCTTTATACATAATATTTTTTTGTTCTTCACTCTCAAAGAATACTGTGACTGTATTTTTTTGTGAATCTGTAAGAACATTTGCGTCAAGCTTTAATTAGTAAAAGCAGGAAGACTGCAACAGGATTTAAGAGCAGTTTGTTCCCCTTGAAATCTTACTGTAAAAAAAAAAAAAAGTAAATTGGAAAGTTCAACATTTGGGTCAGGATTAGGAAAAGTAGAGTTCACTTGTTTTAGTTTTACCATTTCCTTAATTTGTTGTCAGCAAAATAGTAATTTAAGCAAACACAAGTAAATCTGTCACTTTGGAAGGTCACATTGAGGTATTAAGCAACTAGCTAAATAAGACTTGATAACAGACAAAAGCCAGCCACTGACACTTCACTCTGATGTAGGTAGTTAAAAAAAAACCCAAAAAGCCCCAAATGATGATATTTATGCTCAAAGCAAATAGTACATTTGGTAAATATCCTCATGAGTCACTAACCTTGGAACTTTGCTTTTCCTTCTAACTTTTCTCTCACTTAAGTTAGAGAATATATACTTTGAAAAGAAAAAAAAAAATTATGGTATTGATATAGCCCTGATGAGTGGAGAACACCAGGTTTTTCATTTTGAGTTGAATTAGAAAAAACATGGACACACGTGGAGTAGTTTTAAGGAGCAGGGAGTTTAATAGACAAGAAAGAAGGGGGAAGAAAGCTATCATTTAGTTAGAAATCAGTCATATGCTTGACTGTACTGCTTACATTTAAAAACACATGCAGGAGACAAGATGTCACATGCCTGGTCCTTACTTTTAGTTCTAAGTTAGGAAACTTCATCTTATATTCAGTGAGTCACTTAAAAATGTGGTTAAGATCTGATAATATTAAATGTCTTTTAAAAATCTGCCTATGTGCCATTTGTCCTCCAGTTGAAACATGCTCATTTAGCTTCTACACTAGCTTTTCAGAAGATCACTTTGACCTTTCAGTATGGGCATGTATGGTTTATTTGCAAGTCTTCATTTGTTTTCTTTGTCCATTTGTAATGCAGTAGTGCCTTGTTGGCTGTTCTTCCTTTCTTTACTGCCTGCCTTCCTTTTTCCTGTTCTAATATCTTCCTATTGCAAGGTGTTCAGATAAACCTTGAGTATCCTTTACTGATGAAACTTAGAGACACCAGGACTCAATAGTGATGACTCTCTTTAATATCACTTTAAAATTCTTTCATGTGAGGCAGAAAACAGACTCTAAGATTGGCTTTTGATTCAAGGAATGCAGTAGGATAATGGAAACCACTGGTCTCACTTTGAATGGATTACAACTTGAAACATCTTTTGGAAATGGCTACTTTTGGATTTGATATATTTGTTTCTTATTTCTTGAGGCACATCTAACTTTGACTCAAGAGGTCAGTACAGTGGACCATGAGGCTCGATGGAAGAATTGCATGGTGTTGAATGTTTCCAAGAAAATTGGAGACAGATTTCTGGATATTTTGCCCACCTGCTTAAGGATCTACCGCAGTGTTTGTTTGCCTTTCCTCCATTGTTACTGAGTTTCCTGTAAAATACAAACAGCATTTTTTTTTGAGACGGAGTCTCAGCTCTGTCACCCAGGCTGGAGTGCGGTGGCCTGATCTCTGCTCACTGCAAGCTCCGCCTCCCGGGTTCACGCCATTCTCCTGCCTCAGCCTCCCGAGTAGCTGGGACTACAGGCGCCTGCCACCTCGCCCGGCTAGTTTTTTGTATTTTTTTTAGTAGAGACGGGGTTTCACCGTGTTAGCCAGGATGGTCTCGATCTCCTGACCTCGTGATCCGCCCGTCTCGGCCTCCCAAAGTGCTGGGATTACAGGCTTGAGCCACCGCGCCCGGCCACAAACAGCATTTTTACTAGAGTGATTAATTGATACAGGCATATGCATATTCCTTGCTTCTTAATGTGTCATGGGTCTGTCATATGGTAAAGCAGGAGCTGTGTGTATAAGAAACTTTACATATTACTGTTTTGTAAAATTAAATGAAAAGACCCCCGATTACATCCATTTTCTGTCTATAGAGGACAATATACTTTCTGTATACCAAGAGAAACGATGTTCAAGGAAAGTAAGAAGAAATTTTAAAAGATATGTGTGTTACTGATTAGGTTTTGCCCTCTTTTATAAACTTTGAGATTTATACATTATAAATCTTTTTGCTTATGAGAGATTTTAGTTAGAATAATACTGGAATAAATAAATGTTCAATTTATGAAACCACATTATATACAACTACATTTTGTTAAATCATGTACTTGAACGAAAAGTGACTATATTTTAGATTGCAAATAACATTAAATCAGGGAGTTGACCCCTGAAGAAATTCTGTTGCACTTACAACTAGATTGAAATTTGAGAAAATTTAAAAGGAGTCTGGCAGATGGATGGATATAGTCAAAACTCTGACATTCATAATGTCAAGCTAGGCATTTCTTAACGTACCCGTCAGGGGAGATGGCTTGAATTCTAATTCTTTCTGCCTCTGCTACCATCAATTCCTTGAAAGAAGTAGAGGAAGAGGAACATATTTTGTTTGGAAGAGCCTCCATGTCTTCTCTTACTTCCTCTACTTGGACCTAATAGTACACAGCTATAGCACTGAAGAGTCCTGCACAAAAGGACAATTGACCTCCTGAGAAGTTCTTGATTCATATTGTATGTGCTTCAATAAATACTAATTGTCTTTGGTATTTGAGGATATTGTCTTCTCTAGTACATTGTGGACCAGTGAAGCAGCCAAAACTTTTAAGTTCTATATCCATAACCATCAGATTTGGAGTACTATTGGAGAGTATTGTTAACTCATAATTGATTAATATAACTATGCAAATGAAGGACAGTATGACTTTGATTTTAGTACAAGATGGCTAATGTTCTGTTAAATAAGCAGCTGTCAATGAGAATTATGTTGTGTGATTAGGGAGGCGTGTAACAAGTACATTTCCACCATGCTTCATCTACCATAAGGTACATAATTGAATATTTTCTACCAGATGGAAATAAGTAAATGTATGTGTATCTATATTCTCAAATGGAAGTAAGGAGAAAATAATGCATGTGCCTATTGCATTAAAGTTCAGGAAAATCTGATTTTTAAAAATTGGTATGTATTTATACATATTTATGGGTGCATTGATATTTTGATACAACGTATTATGATCAAATCAGGGTATTGAGAATATCTGTCATCTCAAACATTTATTTTTTTATTTTGAGGACATTTTACATCTTCTCTTTTAGCTATTGTAAATTATGCAATATATTGTTAACTACTGATAGTCACCGTATTGTGCTATCGAGCCTTAAAACTTATTTCTTCTATCTGACTGTATGTTCTACCCACCTACCTCCCTTTATTTCTTTCTCCACTACCCTTCCTAGCTTCTGGTAGTCATCATTCTCTTCTTTATCTTTAATAAATCAACTTTCTTTATCTTTCATTATGTGAGTGACAACATGCAATATTTGTCTTTCTGGGCCTGGCCTATATAGCTTAAAATAATGACTTCCAGTTCTATCCATGTTACTGCAAATGACAGAATTTCACTCATTTTGATGACTGAGTAGTATTCCATTGTGTGTAGTATGCCACATTTTCTTTGTTCATCCATTAGTAGATGCTGAGGTTGATTTTGTTTATTGGCTATCATGAAGAGTGCTGCAATAAACATTGGGGTACAGATATCCCTTTGATATACTGAGTAGCATAGTAGTTATATTTTTAGTTTTTTAAGAAATCTCCATACTGTTTTCCCTAGAGGCGTTATACTAATTTAAATTTCCACCAGCGCTATATAAGAGTTCCCTTTCTTCTGCATCCTCTGCAGCATTTGTTATTTTTTGTCTTTTTGATAATAGCCCTGTAACTGGGTTGAGTTGGTAACTCATGTGGTTTTGATTTACATTTTCCTGAGGATTAGTGACGTTGAACAATTTTTTTATGTACCTGTTGGCCGTTCGTGTGTCATCTTTTAAGAAATGCCTATTTGTGTCCTTTGCCTACTTATTAATGGGATTACTTATTTTTTTGCTATTGAGTTCCTTGTATATGCTAAATATTAGTCCCTTGTTGGATGAAAGTTTGCAAATATCTTCTCCCATTCAGTAGATTGTCTCCTTACTCTGTTGATTTTCTTTGCTTTTTCCTTTAGTAAGTACCATTTCTCTATTTTTGTTCTTGTTTGTGCTTTTGGAATCTTAGCCATAAAATCTTTTTTGACACCAATGTCCTGAGCATTTCCTCTTCTTTCTTCCAGTTATTTTTATAGTTTTGCATCTTACATTTATGTCTTTAACCTATTTTGAGTTTATTTTTGTATACGATGAGAGATAGGAGTCTAGTTTTTCTTCTGCATGTGGATGTCCAGTTTTCCCAGCACCATTTGTCAAAAGTATGTCCTTTTCCCCATGCATATCCATTAGTAGATGCTTAGGTTGATTTTGTGATTCCTGGCACCTTTGTTGAAAATCAGTTGACTGTAAATACGTGGATTTATTTCTTGGTTCTCTATTTCATTGTATTGTCTTCTGTGTCTGTTTTTAAACTAATGCTGTATTGTTTTGGTTACTATAGCTTTGGTGTATTTTGAAGTCAGGTAGTACGATGCGTCTAACTTTGTTCTTTTTTTTTCAGGATTGCTTTGGCTATTTGGTATCTATTGTGGTTCCATACACATTTCAGGATTGGTTTTTTTTCTATTTCTGTGAAGAATATCATTTGTATTTTGATAGGGATTGCGTTGAATCTGTAGATTGCTTTGGATATAGTATGGTCATTTTAGCAATATTATTTTGATTCATGAGCATGGATGTCTTTCCATTTTTTAATGTCCTCTTCAATTTCTTTCATTAGTGTTTTGTAGTTTTTGTTGTAGAGGTCTTTGTCTCCTGGGTATTTTATTTTACTTTTTGTAGCTATTGTAAAAGGGATTGGTTTCCTGATTTCTTTTTCAGCTGGTTATTTGTATATGAAAATATGACTGATTTTTGTATGTTGAATTTTGTTTCCTGCAACCTTACTAAATATCAGTTCTAAGAGTTTTTTGTTGGAGTCATAGGTTTTTCTAAATGTAAGATCATGTCATCTATGATAGAACAACAATTTAATTTCTTTGACAATTTGGATGACTTTTATTTCTTTCTCTTGTCTGATTGTTCTGGCTAGGACTTTCAGTACTGTGGTGAATAGGAGTAGAGAAAGTGGGCATCCACTTCTTGTCCTCTGTTTCTTAGAGGAAAGGCTTTCAGCTTTTCTCCATTCAGTATAACGTTAGCTGTGGGTTTATTGCATATAGCTTTTATTGTGTTGAAGTATGTCTCTCTACCTAATTTGTTGAGAGCTTTCGTGAAAAAGGAATGCTGAATTTTATCAAATGCTTTTTCTATGTCTATTAAGAGGATCATATGGTTTTTGGCCTTTATTCTGTTGATAGTGATATATCACATTTATGGATTTGTGTATGTTGAACCATCTTGCATCCCTGGGATAAATCCCATTGACTGTGGTGTATTATGTTTTGATATGCTGCTAGATTTGGTTTGCTAATATTTTCTTCAGCGGTTTTCTGTGACTCAGAGTGGTGGCTCACACCCGTAATAACAGCACTTTGGGTGGCTGAGGCGGGCAGATCACGAGGTCAGGAGATCGAGACCATTCTGGCTAACAAGGTGAAACCTCATCTCTACTAAAATTACAAAAAATAGCCAGGAGTGGTGGTGGGTGCCTGTAGTCCCAGCTACTTGGGAGACTGAGGCAGGAGAATGGCGTGAACCCAGGAGGCGGAGGTTGCAGTGAGCCCAGATTCTGCCATTGTACTCCAGCCTGGGCAACAGAGCGAGACTCTGTCTCAAAACAAACAAACAAACAAAAAACAAACAAACAAAAAAAACTTATCAGGGATATTGGCCTGTAGTTTTATTTTTATGTTGTATTCTTGTCTGGTTTTGGTATCAGGGTGATGCTTGCCTCCAAGAATGAGGTAGGAAGAATTTCCTCCTCTTCAATTTCTTGGAATAGTTTGAGGAGGATTAGTATCAGTTCTTCTTGATATGTTTGGTAGAGCTCAGCAGTGAATCTATCTGGTCTTGCGTTTTTTGTTCTTGAGAGACTTTTCATTACAGATTCAATCTCATTAATAATTGTTGGTCTGTTAAGTTTTCCTATTTCCTCCTCTTTCAATCTTGGTAGGTTGTATGTGTCCTGGAATTTATCAACTTCCTCTAAGTGTTCCAATTTATCAGCGTATTGTTGTTTATAATAATTTCTCATGATCCTCTGTATTTCTGTAGTGTCAGTTATAATGTCTCTTTGTTTATTTTATTTAGTGGTTCTTTTTTTGTGTAGTGGTTTATTGAAGATGATTATTATTTTTGGGTGGTTTACAATCAAACTTCTTTTGTTGATCTTTGTATTTTTTTTGTTTTTGTTTTTTGTTTTGGGGGATTTTTTTTTTTTTTTTAAGGAAGAGTCTCACTCTGTTGCCCAGACTGGAGTGCAGTGGTGTGATATCAGCACACTGTAACCTCTGCCTCCCAGGTTGAAGCAATTTTCCTGTCTCAGCCTCCTGAGTAGCTGGGATTACAGGCATGTACCACCACACCTGGCTAATTTTTATAATTTTAGCAGCGATGGGGGTCTCACCACGTTGGCCAAGCTGGCCTCAAACTCCTGACTTCAGGTGATCCACCCACCTTGGCCTCGCAAAATGCTGGGATTACAGGCGTGAGCCACTGTGCCCAGCCTATAATGTGTTTTTAGTCTTTATTTTGTTTAGTTCTGATATTTCTTTCCTTCTACAAATTTTGAGTTTTTGTTTTTGTAGTTCCTTGGGGTGCATCATCAGCTTGTTATGTTACATCCTAATAAAGTTGGAATTACACTATGTTAAAGGTATTTTTTAAGGCTTATTTTATTTTATTTTTTTAGAATATATATATTTAAATATTTTAGCTTGACTTATTGATGGTTGTTACTGGCTTGAAAGAAAAATGGTTGTATTTTTTATTTCTCTAAAATAAGAATCCACTGATAATTTCTTGATCTCTACCTCTCTCTTCCTTTTTAAACAGTCTTTAACATCAATTTTTATTCAAATTGATGTAAGGAAATGTGTATGTTAGTTTACGTGTGCTGCCGTAACAAAGTACCTAGTCTGGGTGGCTTAAACAACCAAAATTTATTTTTTCACAACTTTGTGTGCTAGAAGTCTGAGATCAAGGTTTTGGTAGGTTTCATCTCTTCTAAAGCCTCTCTCCTTGCCTTGCAGGTGGTTTCTTCATCATTTGTCTATACATAGTCTTCTCTCTGTAGATGTGTGTGTATGTATTTCTTTTCTTCTTTTTTTTTTTTCCATCCAGGCTGGAGTACAGTGGTACAATCTTGGCTCACTGCAACCTCTGCTTTCCAGGTTCAAGAGATTCTCATGCCTCAGTCTCTCAAGTAGCTGGAATTAATGGCGCACACCCACACGCTCAGCTAATTTCTATATATTTAGTAGAGACAGGGTTTTGCCATGTTGACCAGGCTGGTCTTGAACTTCTGACCTCAAGCAATCCACTTGCTTTGGCCTTCCAAAGTGCTGGGATTACAGGTGTGAGCCACTACGTGCCACCGTGCCCAGCCAATATTTCTTTTTCCTATAAGGGCCCACCCTAATGACCTCATCTTAGTTTAATCATCTCCCTAAAGATCACATCTCCAAATAAAGTCACATTCTGAGGTATACCGGTGGGTAGGAATCCAACGTGCTAATTTTGGGAGAAACACAGTTCAACCCGTAACAATGTGTGTTAGTCATGATCCTAGCACAGAGCCTGGAAAATAAGTCTTGAATATCTTCTTGTTGGAACTGTGTTCCAAAGCTTGGGATGATACTGAGAAATCATAAGCTGGAGTTCAGGAGTTTGTGATCTTGTGGAAGAGAAAGACAAAAAATGTACTGTAATGTAGAAACTATAATCAAAGTAAAATCAAAACATAAAACAGTGTTAGAGGAAAGAAATCTTTCAGGATACTAACTTCACATAGATTTCTGCTGGAAATCTTAAAGTTGACAATTTTATGCCTGTGAACTTGGGCAATTTTCTTGCTTTATAGACACCTTTTATTGATCTATAAAATGGGGAAAATAATTCATACTGCTTTATTATAATCATTAGGTAAAATATATAAAAGTATCTATCACAATAAAAAGCAAAGGCAGTATTAAAAATATATAGTATGACATGAGCACTAAATAATCATAATGCATCTGCTGACTATTGAAATGATTATTGGCTATAAGGAACTGGCATGGCTCTCTTGGTGCCTAATGCATGGGTATCAGCTCTGAATAAACTTATAAGGGTCGTTTGACATAGAGATTTCTTTTTTTTTTTTCTGAAACCCTATACTGAAAAGCCTTTCATCAGGAATACTCAGATTCAGTAATGCAGTGATTTCTACCTGAGTAGAAGGAGAATGCTGAGTGTGTGTTGATATATGTTTGAGAGAGATACTTTTATGTATTAGAAATAGGAATTTTTGTAGTTTTGAAAGTCTCCTTGGTGATTGTCACCTGTGCATTCCTTCTCCTAACCAACCTACACACAAACCAAAATACATCTAAAACACAGGCTATAGTTATTAAAATAGATGGTACTCGAGGTGGACCTTGTTGGAGAATTAGGTCATACTACAGGCAGGGGAACATGTATTTTATTTTTTAGATACGTTCGGGAAATTGGTAGGAAGTGTTGGTTGATTGATGAGTCCTATGATGAGGACCTGGGAATTATGAGTTATCTGGTGAAGAATGCTTAGAATGCCAGTGTAAGTTCTATGGAGAAACACCAAAGAGTAGATATAGATATGGATACAGATAAACATTTGGCTCACCAGCTTATGGAGGCTGGTAAGTCCAAAATCTGAAGAGTGGATGTCTCAGGCTTTCATTTGATTGGATGAGGCTTACTTATACTGTGAAGGGCCATCTGCTTTATTCATTCTACCTAGATAAATATTAATCTCGTTCCAAAACACCTTCTCAGAAACACTTCATATTTGACCAAATATCTGGGCACCCTGTGGTCCAGTCAAGCTGATACACAAATTAACCATCAGAGCCAGGAAAATTAAGTTGTACATTGTTTCTTTTTGGCACACACACACACACACACACACATATATATATATATATATATATATATATATATTTTTTTTTTTGAGATGGAGTTTCACCCTTATTGCCTAAGCTGGAATGCAGTGGTGCAATCTTGGCTCACTGCAATCTGTGCCTCCCAGGTTCAAGCGATTCTCTTACTTAGCCACCCAAGTAGATGGGATTACAGGCATGGGCCACCATGCCCAGCTAATTTTTTGTATTTTTAGTAGAAACAGGGTTTCACCTTAACCGGGCTGGTCTTGAACTCCTGACCTCAGGTGATCCACCCACCTCAGCTTCCCAAAGTGCTGGGATTACAGTCATGAGCTACCGTGCCTAGTCAATATAATTTTAATTGGCAATTATATACATACCTTTACCATTTAGAGGTTCTCAGATATGGGCTGAGGTATTAACTGAAAAATTTGGGCTCCTTAACTAATGCTTATGGTTTTTAATATAAGTCTAAAGACTTTATCATATTCTGGTGTGAATTTTCTCTCTCTTAAATCACATCAAACTATGTGACCTTTAAATGCTATAGACCAAAAAAGAGTTATTCAGTGGAAATCAGAGTATATGTTGAAATTATTTTGGGGGAACCTTACTTGTTATGTCATCAATATTTTGCCATCTGCCACTGGCCTTTTAGGAATTTTTTAGAAACTACTTAAAAAATAGGATAATGTAAAAACTAAAACTCAGAGGCTCGTATCAGTCAAGTTGACAAGTCATGTATTATTTAATGTTAAATCTGAATATTTCATAATTTATTTCCAGTCTATTTTCAGGGAGAGAACAAAGACTAGATTTTTGTGTTAAAGTTTGTATAATTCTGGGATGTAAAATGATTTTGTGGTTCCCCTCAATATTTTTAATTCAACCTCTGAAATTTTCTAGGAAGTGCTTTATTAATATAACAGAAGATTAAGAATTCTAAAGACTTCTATTTTTATTTTGATTTCATTAAACTCAAGGTAGTCATTATGTACTTTGTTTTCTTTGAGAAAATTATCAGTATTAATCTTTGGAAAGAATTTTGTGCTTCATGAAAAAATGAATTATAAATATTTTGTGTGCCTTTTCTCTTCTCCTTTAGTTTGGGGATCCTAGAATAACTCTGGGATTGAGGAGGTTCAATTAACTCATTGGAGCCCTGCTCCTATAGTTATATTTTTTTCTATTCTGAACTTCCAAACACATGGTACAAGTACAGTCATTACTGGGTTTTTTTTGAGACAATCTTAATTGCCATTCACAATTAAGACTGTCAGTGCAGCATGCTTTTGAAATTATCGGTAGCAATTGCATAAAATGCTTCAACCTAGATCCTAGTGGACAAACTAAGATATAAACAATGAGAATGAGTTGGCATCTGTTTTAAAGCAAATCAGAGATGCAAACATAGATGTATTACTCAAAATGTATATTCCATTGTCACATATGATTATGGCATGTTTAGTGAAATTTGAAACAAAGGCTTAGTGGGATGCAGTTGATATGGATTGTTTGCCAAACCCTGAAATATTAAGACTATAAAGAAGAGATTAATTTGAAGTCAGAAATTTATCGTATTTTTAGTGGACAAAGTTATTTCAATTTATGTTCTTATTGAATGTATGTGTCCATAACAGCAATAACTCTGTCATCTATTAGGTGTTTTCTTGTACCAGGCACTAAAAATAATTTTACACATTATCTAATCCTTATTAAAATCTCAAAGTGTAGTCTTTTACAGATATCTCCTGCCTTCATCTTACATAGGTCTATTTTTTAAATGGCAATATTTTATTATACTGAGGGATGAATCTTCAAATCATTGTAATAGTTGGAAAATTCACTAATAGCAGAGGTCACTTCTTACTCAATTTTGAGTGGACAATGCCTAACACACTGAAGGCATCAATAAATGAAAAGACTTTTCAAGTCCATCTCCTTGCACTTGATTTGTCCTTTTACAGATGTGTGCTTCCTAGTACTCTTTTAAAAAATAAAAGAAAAGAAAATTTGACTCTGCATAGAAATCGTTCTTTCGTCTCTTTGCATTTCATACATGCAAAGTGCTGCCAAAGTATCAATATGCTACTTTCAGCATCTGTTCCAATATAGAATTGAAATTGTATAAAATTTTAAAAATTGTCTTTCCCTTAATTTAACAAATATTATTGAATGCCTATCAAGTCTCCTATATCTGTAGTTATTAAATATGTTACCTTATTTAATATCAACTTTATAAAGGTTAGAGATTTCTTAATTGTAAAACCCAGTGAGACATGCACATAAGAGTAGTGTTTGTGTGGGTTTGAGTTTTTTAAATAGTTTTATGTCAGAAATGTCAAAGTCTCTGTGCAATGGGCAACGAACACAGCTCTGTCTCACTAAACTCACCGTCTTCCAGTTGCCACACGGAAGATTAAAGAAAACTGAGAAATTACCCCCAAAGTTATTCCATTTTAGGTAATAAGCTATAGTAGAATATATATATTTCCTACTATATATAAACACACACACACACATATATAGTATATCTATATATATACACACACACACATAGATAGTATCATTTATATGTATATAAATCTATCTATACCCATAGATACAGTATCATCTATGTAGTGTCATATATATATCATATATGATATGTTAGTGAATCTAGGTAGATAAAGGGAAAGCTATTTGTGTTCTTGTATCTTTTAAGTTTGAAAGTTATTAAATAACTTTCATATAAAACTTTCATAACATATATATATGATACAATATAGATATGAATAGGTAGATCTCTATAGATAGTATCATTTATATATATATATATATGTATAGTAGATCAGTAGATCCCATCTATACATATATAAAATATAAATGTGGTATCATATATGAAACCATATTTATAAAGGTTCTATATGATAAACCCTTTCATAATTCCCACATCATAAAAAGTCAGTGCAATAGCTAAGCAGAGGTTTTTAATCTGGCTGTACATCAGAATCACTTTTGGACAAAAATATAGGCTAGTATTTTGTTTGTGCACTAGGCATATGTATTTGAAAATATGAAAGGAAAACAAGATATTTATGTTGATTCTGATGTGCAACCAGTTGATAACCATCACATTAGAAATTGATGATGATTTTGTATGTGGTCTAATCTTTGAATGTAGACAGAGTGAGAATTTATCAGTAGTAGTAAAGGACATACTGATTGGGTCCATAGACACTGTAAGAAATTGGCCTATCAGATGCAGACCCTGTGGAATGCAAATAGCTGAGATTAGCTGACAATATAGAAACCAATACAATAACAAATCCACCATATTTCTTATGATGTTACTTTGCCTAGAATCTACATCCTTATATTTTGCTCACTTATCTTAAGAGAAGTGAACTTTAAAGTCTCCTACTATTAATATAGCTTCATATATTTTTTCTTAATTTTTGTTTTCAGGAGAGGGTGCTTTTTTATTTTAATAACTTTCAAACCTAAAAGATACAGGAATAACACAAGTAGCTTCCCTATCTTTTACCTACCTTGTTGTTTACATTTTGCCTCACTTACTTTATCATTTCCCCTCTCACCTTTTCCATATCACCCTTTCTTCTCCTCCTCCTCCTCCATCTCTTGACCTGTAGCATTGTGAACTACTTAATGGGATGGTGTTTAAACCACCAAATTTATAGTAATTTGTTACATACCATTCTAATAAAAACAATAAAATTCTACATAATCCATAAGTGAAATAAGAAACCACAATAGAAATTAGATGCTTCTAATAATGTGATTCTAAATGAAAGACGTGAAAAGCAATGAAATATTTTAAACTAAATGTGAAGTCATTTAAATTGAGTGAATATTTCACAATGTTTGAGGTACAGCTAAAATTGTTATTAGAGGAAAATTTAGAGCCTTAAATATAAGTAGTAGAAAAAAGGAAGAGAGTCAGCAACTTAAACGTTTTTAAAAAGAGAAGCAGCAAACAAAACTCAAAGATAGTGGAAGGAAGAAAATACTGAAGAAAATGACAAGAACCCATAAACTAGAAAACAAACATACAAGACAGAATCAATCATGATTTCCTCGGATGTCAGTAATAAAATTGTTAAGACCTTGGCAAGAGTGATCATGAAAAATATTGAAAGCTCAAGTAATCAGTTTCAGAAATGAGAAAGAATCAATAAAATTCTACAGACATTAAGACGTTATGAACAACATTATACTACTGTTAATGAGAATTTAGATGAAATGAACACATTCTTAGGGAAATACACCATACTATCCTGAGACAGAAAATAGAGAATGTGAATAGTCATTCATCCATTTAAGATACTGAATTTTTATTAAAAGCTCTCCCACAAAGAAGCAGTTGACTTTTACCAGTGAATTCTACAAAACAATTCAAAAGAAGACATGACACCAATCTTGCACACTTGTAGAGAGTAGAAAAAAACACTTAACTCATTATGTGAGGATAGTATAATTGTTTAATGACAATATGACAGGACCTTATAAGTAAGTAGAATTGCAGGCTAATTTTTTTTTCATGAGCATACAGCCAATATTTAAAAATTTTCATTATGAGATAAAATTATAGATTGGAAAGAAATAAAACTTTATCATTCATCAGCATGTTTGTATATACCGAGAATTTAATATCTATAAAACATCAGTTTATAAGTAAATTTAGCAAGGTTACTGACTATACAAGGTCTATATCAAAATGCATTTTTGTACATAACAACAAATAGGAAATTAAAAATCAATTTATAGCGTTATCAACAAACAAGAATAAATCTAACAAAAGATGAAAGGGATCTGCACTGGAAACTATGAAGCAATATTGAAACAAATTAAAGATTTCTGGACATGGGGGACAAATCACGTTAATTGGAAGGCTTGTTATTTTAAAGATGTCATTTCTATACCAAACTCAACAGATGTTTTTGTGGAAATGATGGTAAAAATTTATGTGACAATGAAAGATTGCTAAACAACAAATGTTTTTTATTTAGGGTAACTGAAACATGGCATAGGATAAATGCCAAATAGATTTTTTTCCCTTGAAACAGAGTCTTGCTCTGTTGCTCAGGCTGGAGTGTAGTGGCATGATCTTGGCTCACTGCAACCTCCGCCTCCCGAGTTCAAGCGATTCTCCTTCCTCAGCCTCCTGAGTAGCTGGGACTACAGGAGTGCACCATCCATGCCCAGCTAATTTTTATGTTTTTAGTAGAGATGGGGTTTCACCATGTTGCCCAGGTTGGTCTTGAGCTCCTGACCTCAAGTGATCTGCCACCTTGGCCTCCCAAAGTGCTGGGATTACAGATGTGAGCCACTGTGCCTGGCCAGCAAATAGATTTTGAATTCATTTTTAAAAAATATTTCATTTTTGTAAGTTGGTAGTAATATACCAGTTTTATTACTGTACACTTGCTGGGTAGAGCTTAGAATTTTATAAAGAAAGATATATGATGAAACAAAGCAAGGAAATCCTACATATGCTGTTTTGTATTAAATTATCTAAGTGTTATACATTATTTTACAAGTTTATGTAAATGTTTGTGGCACCATCACATTAATTGTTGCATTTGCAGATTACTTTGTATTTGTACTTTTTTTTTTTTTTTTTTTTTTTTTTTTTAGTTTTCCTAATGTTTTCATGAGGAGCTTTCAGAAATAGAACTGTTGGGGCTTTAGCCTAAGACATTACAAAGCCCAGATTTCTCTAAACATGTAATTTCATGATGTATAAGTTTGGGTTAACTTTGTTTTCAAAAGCCACTGTTTTTATGAGTTAACTTCTAAATGAAAGCCCTAGGACACTCTAGTGTCCAAGACAGCAAAGGACCCCTTTGATTTGATCTCACTAACTATCCCACTTTAGAACTCACTACTGAATCATTTTATGGCTTTTGATATGGTTTGGCTGTGTCCCCACCCAAATCTCATCTTGAATTCTCATGTGTTGTGGGAGGTAATTGAATCATTAGGGGCAGGTCTTTCCCATGCTGTTCTCATGACAGTGAATAAGTCTCATGAGATCTGATGGTTTTAAAAAGGGGAGTTTCCCTGCACAAGCTCTCTTCTCTTGTCTGCTGTGATGTGAGATGTGCCTTTTGCCTTCTGCCATGATTGTGAGGCCTCTCCAGCCACATGCAACTGTAAGTCCAATAAACTTCTTTCTTTTGTAAATTGCCCAGTCTCTGAGATATCTTTATCAGGAGTGTGAAAACAAACTAATATAGCTTTCAAGTAATTCTCTTGGTTGTTGGTCACACTATGTTTATGTGACTACCTACCTCAATACACATTAAATCTTGTTTCTTTCTTATCATTTCTGATTGTTTGTAAAGCTCCTTTCTCCCACTCCTAAGCAAAACCTATTCCCCTTTCAAGAGTGAGCTCCTAGCTCATTGTATTTTAGAGTTATCTGATCTTGTCTCCAGTTTCTCTCTCCACAATGATGTTCTATAGCATTTACTGTCTAAAACATTCATTTGTGTTTTTAATTATGTTGAATTTTATTAGCATCATGTAACTCAGAAATACAGATTTATTTATTTATTTTTGGATTTGAATCTTTTTTCTACTACTCATATCCCTGTGGCCTTGGCCAAGTTACTTCTCTAAATTCAAGCTTCCTGAATCTGTTACATAGATTCAGAATGATACTGATCTTGTATGGTCATCATGAGGATTCGTATTCATATATAGCATATAGCTCTTGGAATACATAATATTCTTGCTAAGTAGGAGATAGTAATAGCAGTGCTATTAACTGGTGATATTATTTTCAATAACCTGTTCTCCCTGGCTTTGCTTGAAAGAATTATTAGCTATTTCTACATCAGTGATTTATATGGATCGTATTTTAGAGTTGCTCAGGTAGGAAGCAGTTGGGTCAAAAGCTAAACATACTTTTGATTCAGGAATCCTATCTTAAAATTAGACTTTGTTTTCTTAATCCATGATATAATGCTGTGTAATGGCTCTTTAACTGGCAGCTATATAGGCAATTTCTCTATAGGATGCCTGAGACTTAGAAGAATTGGTGTTAATTATAAGACAGAAAGATGTGGATTAAGAAAAATTCTACTCAGACTTCAGCTCATGGTTGAACTTGGTATCATGATAACAAGAGGTCAAGTTACCTTGAATTAGGGTACCTTCTGATTTTCCTGCTGTAGAGGAGGACTTCATATCTTTTGGAAGAATGCATGCAGGGTTTTCAGAGGTGACATGACTATCACTGTGTCACGTAGTTTATAAATGTTAAACCAGACCATCTCAAGTCTTTCAGATGTGAAGAAAATTCTTTCATTTGCTTTTTCCAATAGTCAAAACAGGAAATTAATTGTATTGAATTGAAAATCTAGAGGAATGTCAAGGAACACGATGTACTTAACCAGCGCACTGGATGGCACAATGAATCTGTGCCCAGGAGATAACCTATGGCCTAAAGAATGAATCTGTTTGAGAAGTAGAAATCTGTTAGGTTCTGGGAGACTCCTTATAAACATGGAAGGATTGAATTGCTGAACTTCAAATGGTTGTCACCTCTAGTTACTCCCTTCTGAATGCATCCTAAAATATCTTATTTCTGTTAGTTGCACAATGGCTGGTTCTTCACCCACAGAGTGTTTAATGGATAGATTTATGGACTTGGGTAATAAACTGAATCAGGGCCATCTCATTGTGTACACAGATTACTCCACTTGGCCTGAAATCAAAACCTCCCTATTCTTAGTCAACAGCTAAGAACATCAGGTAAGTTTATGTTTCAGCATCCTAGGGCCTTGTTACATGTTTTGTTTGAAACTTAAAACTCTTTTTTTTTCATTTCAGAGATAATTTCCCAAGAGATTTGTGTAGTTATGGATTCAAAAGAAGATAACAAACATGTAGGTCATCTTCTTGAAGAAGTGCTAAAAAGTGAATTAAATGTAAGTATTCAAAGACTGATTTTGATAAATTCTGATTGCCAAAAACTTTTATAGCATAAAGATATCTTTCTTGGAAAAAACCATAAAAATCCTTTAATCGTAATGTTCTTATTATTTTGCCTCGATGAGATCCTTTGGTCTGCCAGCAGTTAGGATCTGAAACATACTCCGTCACCCTTTTCATTCCTTTTGCGGATTTTCTTCCAGTCTCCATGTGTGATGTCCTTTAGGAAGCCCTGCCTGATGCCTGCACTCCCCAGAATAAGGCTGAGACTTGTCTTAAGAGGCATGGTGGCCAGCACATGCTAGATGCTTAGTAAAGTTTGTAGACTCTATGAAGATTAGAGAGATTAAGAAGAGGGAGGGGGAAAATAAGAGGCATGATGACAAAAGGTGAAATAATCATGATTTTGGAAAAGCGAGTGAATGTGAAGTGACCAGTTTCATAGTTAAACTCATATCTAACATTAGGGCTAGGAAAATAGAAGATGCAATAAGTGTGAGGGTGTCTATAGGAACTTTTTATAATTTTACCACCAAGCACTGCCATTAATCATTTTTATGACAACTTTCAAGCATTTTGTTGCCAAACTTATTTTTGTATATTTTAATTAATTACCGTGTTTTCATTAAAATATATAACTTCTAATCAGAGTTTATGTTAAACATGGGATGACCTTTTAACATCGTACATAATTCTCATCAAAAGCAGAGGGTAAAAGTTCATTTTAGCTTTGTAATTTTTTTTTGTTTTGAGATGGAGTCTCACTCTGTCACGAGGCTGGAGTGCAGTGGTGCGATCTCAGCTCACTGCAACCTCCATCTTCTGGGTTCAAGTGATTCTTCTGCCTCAGCCTCCACCACACCCATTAGCTGTGTAATTTTATCATGATAGTGCAGTTGGAAAGAGAACAGGCTCTGATATCAGACTGCTTGTATTTTGGATGTCAGCTCTATTTCCTAATTTCCTTGTCTGTACATTGAAAATGTTAATAACATCTACGTTCTAAAGTTGCTGGGTGAGTTGAATAAAATGAATATATTTAAAGTGCTTAGAGAAGCATCTGGCATGCAGTACATTTTCAATGAATTTGAACTATAATTAAACTTTCAATGATAAGTTGACAGAGTGGTGTGACAGTATTAGATAGTACAGACTGTTAGTTCTCATACTTTAGTGCTATATAGATACATGAGTTGTTAAAATTAACAAATTAACCAGTGTCTTCTACCTCCTCCTTTCTGAAGAATCTAATTTGAATTAGTATGATTTAACTTAAAGTTTATAGCTGAAAGATGACAGTGAACTTTCTACTGTATATATTCTTACATTCATGTCATTACCTACTATACTTTCTCCCTCAAACCATTATTCTTAGTCATATAAGTAAATATATATGTAATAGTCACTACAAATCCTTATGTTGATATCTTAAAAATCATTTCGGTTTTCTGGAACGAATCCTCCAATAGATGTTCTAGTGAGGGCTCATGGGCACAGTATTCCCAAGTTCTTCCATGTGAATAAAATTATTCTTTTGCTCAAAATCTTCAAGGTGGTTTTGGCTAGATTAAAAACAATCTTGATTCAGTAATTTTTTGTTGAGTATCTTCGATATGCCAATCTATTTTCTTTTGTCATAAAGTATTTTGGTCAAGTGTGATGAAAATCTGACTTTCTTTGTCTTATAAGTGATTTAGTCTGTTTGCCTGGATGCTCAAATAATTCTTTTCCTTTAAAGTCCATTTGTTTTACTACAGGTTTCTTAATTATGGTCATTTTGGCTGATATTGCTAGGTACATAGTAGATTCTTCTGTGTAGTTTCAAATATTTTTGTATGACATTATTTCTTCAGTATTTTCTGTTTGGTTACTTCAGTTTTCTTCAGAGATTCCTGTTGCCTGAAGCTTACATGTTCTTTGGCCATCTACAGCTATTACCTTCTCTTGAGTTTTTCTAATCTCTTAATTTCTTCTTAATTTTCTTACTTTCCATCTTTTATTTCTGTTCAGTCATTACCTTTTGTGTTTTTTTCTAATTTAGTCTTCATTTCTGAAATATTTTTTAAATTTTTTCTCTTCTCATCACCTTGTTTCTAAGTTATTCCAAGTCTGACTTTTATAGTTGTCATTTTCTTAATTTCTTTTAGCTTATTAAATATTGGGTTACAGTATTTATTTACTTTATGACTGGGTGTTTCTGATGTGCATGTGTTTCCTGTAGGGATATTATTTTGCTTTTTAGTCTTTTCTTTTTCTTTCTTTCTGTCATTAATATATCAAATAATATATATATTTTTGAGACAGGGTCTTGCTCTGTCACCCAGGGTGCAGTGCACTGCTACTATCATGGCTCACTGTAGCCTTAGCTTTGGCCTCCTGGGCTCAAGCGATCCTCCCACCTCATCTTCCAGAGTAGCTGGGACCACAGGCACACACTGCAATGCCCAGCTAATTTTTTTTTTTTTTTTTTCCTTTTTGTAGAGAGAGGAGTCTCCATATCTTGCCCAGGCTGGTCTCAAACTCCTAGCCTCAAGTGATCCTCTCACGTTGGCCTCCCAAAGGGCAGAAATACAGGCATGGCTGCTGCACCTAGCCCTATTGTTCCTTTTTAAGTAAAAGAGCTTTCTCTAGTTTTAGGAGGAAGGGATGAGTCAAAATAACACCTCTGTGGCCGTGCTTTGCCTGTACTTTGTCTTTCCTTTGTTCCTAGTGCACCTCTTTTGGTCCATCTAGACTTCTCAGGTTGGTGCTTTAACATACTAGGGTGCTTCTGTTTATTGGTTTTGAATGTGCTTTGGACCCATACCCCCAGATATCCCTAGCAGAGAACCTTCATGTGGCTTCTTTGTTTTCAACTTTGAATTAAAGCCTACAAAGGATTTATCCCTTGGAAAAGGGATTTATCTATCTACAAAGGATTTATCCCTTGGGAAAGGGAAAAATCCTCCCTTGGGAAAGGATTTATCTAGTTTTATATACTTTTTCTCTTCTCTTATAAAGGTAAATTTATCTCATGACATTTTTCAGCTAGTTTTTGTTGCTATTCCCAGAATGGAATGGCCTGCTAAGGTATCCAGAAAGTATCTGATGATGATTTTGTTGCTTTCTGTCTTTCTTGGTTTATTCCCATTTTTTCCTACAGTTTCTTAAACTGTGTGTGTCTTTATATGTGCTACCAATTTATCCCTACCCACTAATATTATTTTTTTTAGACACCGTTTCACTCTGTTGCCCAGGCTGGAGTGCAGTGGCATGATCTCAGCTCATCACAACGTACGCCTCCCAGGTTCAAATGATTCTCGTGCCTCAGCCTCCCAAATATTGGTTTTATAGTAGATAATGTCTGTAGGTTTTTGGTTTTGATATCCTCCTTGCCTTTTCTGTTTTTATGAAGGGTCTGCAGAGATTCAAAGACTAAAATGATATTTCTAGGGTTCCAGAATCTTTTTCCCCTTTATTCTTTGTGTGCTCTCCTGGCCATTTATAATTTTTAAAGAGCACTTACATTTCTCTTTTAATTTCAAATATTGAATTCGTCTATAAATATAGATAGACATAGCAAATTTGGAATTTTTAAAAAATTAGGTTTGACTTGAAGTTAGGGATTTCCTTCATATAATAAAACTAAGAAGTATTCATATATTCAAAAGTAAGAAAATCACCGTTCCTCAAAAATTTCTTAATTGTAATATCTTCCTTTTTGGAGATAAATTAGACTTTTTATTTAATTTTAATGAGTAGCTAATGTAGAACTTCTAAAACTGAACTTTGGATGTCCTGTTATTTTACTCAGAGAATCTTGGTTCACCTTGAAAGGAGATATCATTCCTGCTAAGCCTTCCCTGGCTTCTAATTTGGTTAAAAAGAATTAAAAGTTTAAAAACCTGTTATACCACACAGACTTAAGAGAATGCTTTCTCTTAGAAACAGCCACAACAGGCTGGGTGCGGTGGCTCATGCCTGTAATCCCAGCACTTTGGGAGGCCGAGGCGGGCAGATCACGAGGGGAAGAGATTGAGACCATCCTGGCTTAACACGGTGAAACCCCGTCTCTATTAAGAATATAAAAAATTAGCCGGGCGTGGTGGTGGGCGCCTGTAGTACCAGCTACTTGGGAGGCTGAGGCAGGAGAATGGCATGAACCCGGGAGGCAGAGCTTCCAGTGAGCTGAGATCACACCACTGCACTCCAGCCTGAGTGACAGAGAGAGACTCCGTCTCAAAAAATTAAATTAAATTAAATTAAATTAAATTAAAATTTTTTAAAAAAGAAAAAGAAACAGTCACAACACTGATTATGGAGTGTCAGGAGTAGTACTGAAATGGGTAGTTTCCCTGATACCTTCATAGGACTGGCTAAGGGGTTGGCTCATTAACCTCTTAACCTCTCATGGGACGGGGGGAGCATGCAGGTGAGCAGGTAGAGGGGCCAGGACAAGTGCTTCTGGGCACGCTGGCAGGAATAGAACTTCATGTGGCTCCATGACAGCATCTAGTGGGGTATCCATGACCCCTGAAGCCCCAGAAGACATGTGTTACATTGTACTCTTTTACCTTTGCTCTCTACAAACAGCTTAAATGTTTAACAGCTCAGTGGAGGGTCAGGATGACAGCCTTTTGCACCAGCCCTCTTGGTACCAGAGTTCTTGTTCGGCATCTGGGAGGAATCAGGCCGCATCAGTTAATCGAAGGGTGGTGAATGTGGAGCATTTTATTGAGGAGTGGAAGTGGCTTTCAGTGGGATGGGGTGCTGGAAAGGGGATGGAGTGGAAAGGTGGTCTTCCCCTGGAGTTTGGCTGTCCCCTGCTGAATTCTTCTCTGAGGTCCTACTGTCAAGCTGTCCTTCTGAAATCTCACCTTCAAGCTGTCCCTCTGAAGTCAAACTGCTTCTTTTTGACAGCTACTGCTTCTCTTCTAGCCTCTTCTGTTCCACTCTGCTGCCCCTCTGACACCACTCTGCTAGTGGAGCCTGGGGTTTTTTATGGGTACAGGATGGGAGGCAGGGCAGTCCAAAAAGCAGCATTTGCGTGGGAAAACAGGAATGCATGTTCTCACTTTGGGTCACAGTACCCAGGCTTAAGGGTGTGGCCCTCACCAGGGACTGCCCTCTTCTACTCAGTATTTCCCTGCCTCCTGTCTGTATCAGTACTATGCAGTTCTTTTCTCTTTAAAATAATCCTATGATTTCCCCCTTTTATTTTACAAATAGAAATACGGAAACTTGCAGTTTGATTTGCCTAATATCATGTAACTAGTGAATATAGATGCCAGTTGATTCAAAATGGTCTCTACTAATTAATATTCTTCTAAGGAAAGGTGAGATAAAAGACTGAGATTTTTAAGTTTGGCAAAGGGCTAATACCTAATGTCTGAAAGACATCCCCTTGGGAAAGGATTTATCTAGTTTTATATAATTTTTCTCTTCCTTTATGAAGGTAAATTTATCTCATGACATTTTTCAGCTTAATAACTTACAAACACAAAATGCAATGTATTCTAACATTTTCACCTCTCAAAGCTTTCATCCTACTTTGAAAGAATGTGTAAAAAGGATGATGTCACCACTATTGAAATCCTGGCATCTGTAGGGCAGATCAGTGTGGGTGTGGAGCTTCTCAACACATAATGGGAGGATTGTTTTGTTAACATGAAAAGAAAAAATGTTTTCCTTTGAAATTAAGGGAAAAGATTGGATATGTTTATTGTAATTATCTATATTAGAATTTTGCAACATACCTTACAGGTGAACCAAACATCTAACTTTAATGATGAACACCAAATACCCGGAAGAGGTTGTTAAAAAGTTAAGTAAAGAGCTAACTTGGGGAGAGGCACCTTTCCTTCTTCCCCCATTCACAGGCACTTTTCACTGATTCTTAAAGGACAGGGCTTTGCTGTCAGTCTTGCTATTTTCCTCTTCCATTTTCCTCAGCAGTTAGAAGTATTTCACAGACCTTACCAGCTTTGAAGATAGAGCTCTCCAGAGATAGATCAGGGTGGTAGTAGACAGTTGTAAAGGGACCTCTCTCACTTCTTCCCAATTTTCAGTAAATATCCAAAATAGTTTATACTACATACTGAACTGAAGGTAGTAAGGAATTTATAAGTAGGAAGATGTGATTAGTCTTTTATTCCTAAATTCTCTAGTTTATTTACCAAATAATAAATGCCTATCATGATATACTCACTAGATGTGGGAAGTTGAACTGAACAAGTATGATTTCCTATTTCCAAGGAGCATATTGTCCAGTTGGGGATAAAAAAGTAAACGAATGCAAATTAAAATGTCAAATTGTGATGAATATTCTAAGGAAAACCTAACTGTGCTTATATAAGAGAGCCAGAGAAAGTGACTTAGATTGGGAGTGGAAGGCAGTAAGTGAAATCTCTTGGCAGACGTGGTATTTAACTTAAGCCTTTAAGGATAATAATTATCGATTTAAAGAACAAACCAGAAGTAACAGTACGTGCAAGGCACATAAAGAGCTTCGTTGGGGCACAGAAAGAAAGCGTCTGTGGTTGGAGATGGAAATGGAGTGGAAGTGGGAGTAGAAGGAGACAAGAAAAGAGCTGGGGACAGACCCAGAGACAGCCTTGTAGGCTTTTTATGTTGAGTTCACCACTTCTACTGTTACCATTGCTACTATTATCATTTATATATTGTTTTAAGGGGGAAATGAAGTGAGAGAAGACTTTATTTGAAAATGACATGATCCACTTTATCTTTACAAGAAGATTATTTTGGCTGCTCCCTCTTAAAAGTACAGTTCTACAGAGGAAACTTCTGCAGTATTTGTTTTCATACATCATGTCACCTTAAATGCATATAAGTGGGTTCAACCCAATATTCACTCCTGTAATAAAAGAATGGAACTCCTAAAGAATGCTGATCTATACTTTTAACAAACAGGGACTGTAGGGGCTTTTCACATATTTTGGTTATCCACTCCTTCCTGTTTCCTGGAGCACATAATTTAATTATTGTTTTGAGTAATCACAAATGACAAGCAGGGTGTAACTGAAAATCATGTGTAAAGCATGCTTTGATTTTGTTGAGGCTGTTCTATGGTACTTAGTTTTTTGTTTTTTTTTTTTTTTTCTTATGCCCTCAAGGTTGTGTCCAGTGTATGGATCTATGCCTTTTATTATAGACCTCAGTAAATTCACTGTATGACATATTAGTCAAACAAAACATCAAAAATAGCACATGCAATAAAGAAAAGCAGAGAGAAGATAAACAGAGCAAATTAAGCCACAGCAGTATCCTAAGACCTATCCAAAACAGTTATTTTATGCTTATTTTGATACATATTATATTTAGTCTGAATATACAGGCTTTTCATTTGTTTGCACCTGAATACTGTATAGTCAACAATGAAATAACACTGGAAAGCTCCTTTTTTTCTCTTGCGCCTCTCACTCTGAATGGTACCACATTTATGTGGTGCATGCATGTGTACACAAGAATACAGAAACTAGCCAAAAACCATCTTATTGAATTCATTTGGTTTATTTGGTATGTTAGCCAGATTTCCTGAACAATTCTCCAGAGGTGGAAAGAAACTCCAAAATGATAGACCACCTAGTTGCAGAAGGTGGTATGAATTACATTCATGTTGTATTAAATAAAATTAACAGTTTATATTAATGACTGATTGTCATGGGTTTAAAATATTAATTGAGGGAGCTAGGATGATTTGCTTTAAATGCTATTTTCTCTATTTTTTTCTTTGTATATTTCACGTATCTTCATCTTTTTAATTGTTTATATTCTTGAAATACAGGAACCTGTTGAAATATTACTCTTCCTAAAGGAACCAGATGGTTAATCTGTAAAAACAGTCTTTTGCATCTTGTCTGCTTAGAAATGAGGTCATTGCTTACAAATTCTGGACAACCATTATACTAAGCTTATGAAATAAAAACAGAAACCAACCACCATCAATTTTTGGGCATGTATTCATAAAGTCAAGTCTTAGCCTTTAATTCAGGAATTTTTTTTTTGATTTTACACAGAAAGTAAATATGTTCAGAGGAAAATTGATATAAAAAGTTGCCAAAGTTGTTTTTGTATGTAGATTTTAGTTAACCGTCAGCAATTGATTTTGAAGAATGTTATATACTAAATTGCTTATGCTATTTAAATTGAGATGTAGTTTCAGAACTCAGTGATTTCACTTCATTTCATTAAATTTTTTTTCTCCAGTTAGAGGATACATGATGTCTGCAAAGCATCTTTTTATGCTTATGTTATCCCTAATAATTGAGTTTGGAAATGTATTTTATGTCAAGTGTTTGCGTGTAGTATAATTTTACTTTATAATGCCACAAAATAGATTATTTTGTTGTTCTGGTAGCTTTAGCTAAACACTGGTTCCAAGGTTTTGGTGGTTCTGGGACAACTGAATCAAATATACCACTTTGAGCTTATAACCACAGTAAATTATTCGTTATCTTGTTACCAGAGACCTTCTTTCCAAGGCCTACAACTTGTGTTAAAAAAAAATCTTGGCCGGGCGCGGTGGCTCAAGCCTGTAATCCCAGCACTTTGGGAGGCCGAGACGGGCGGATCACAAGGTCAGGAGATCGAGACCATCCTGGCTAACACGGCGAAACCCCGTCTCTACTAAAAACACAAAAAATTAGCCGGGCGAGGTGGCGGGCGCCTGTAGTCCCAGCTACTCGGGAGGCTGAGGCAGGAGAATGGCGGGAACCCGGGAGGCGGAGCTTGCAGTGAGCTGAGATCCCGGCCCCCGCCCCCCCGCCGGGGCGAAAGAGCGAGACTCCGTCTCAAAAAAAAAAAAAAAAAATCTTTATCTTTCTCTCTTACGTTGGCATTATATACCTTAAATGACTATTCAGCATATGAGGGTTAAAAAAAAGTCTATACAGCTTGATCCGTCATTTAAGATCTTCTGCTCTCTACACTGAACTTTTTGTCACAATGCTATTGCTGTTGTGGCTCAACATGTTTTGAAGCGATTAGTCTTCTAACTCTTGCACTCTATTCTACTGGATTGCATGCCTTCTCTATTTGTCAATTTTATGTTTTAAGGCTTAGTTGATTACTCTTTCCATGAAGTTGTCCCGAATCATTTTTTTTAGTTATTAGATCTCCTAAATTACTCACCAATAGTTGTGTCATTCTGCATATCCTGCTTATTATTTATCCATTTGCACATCTCTTTCACCATCTCTTATCACTGATCCCTCACATAGTGCTGTGGAGATGGAAGGAGCCAGATAAATAGTTGTGATTAAAGATGAGAGCATGATGAACCAGCAAGCTCCTGGAGTACCTCTCTACCTGGCCAACAGCCAAATATGTTGCTGGAGATAAAGAGGTAGCCTCTGGCCATCATCCATCAATCATGGGACCGGTTGAGAAGAGTTTAAAACACAAAGCATACCCAAGAAGGTCGAACTGATTTTCTAACCAGAAGAAAAAACTATGTTCACAAAAGGAGGGAAGAGAAGGTGTTGGTAGCAGATGTTGCAGAGATTAGATGAGCTGGAGTTAGCAACAGTGATGAAATTGGTGGTGAGCAGCCTTCTGTCAGGAAAGAAAGACAGTGATGGAGAAATGAGCACTGCAGAGGGGACCTTCTTAGTGGAGTGAAGAAGATAATCGATAAGTGATATTTTAAAAATGTGTTCTGTAGAATTTGCAGTAAGATTCTATGTTGATATTTGAATCTATTTTTTATATTGTCTAGAAATGTACTGTTTAAAAAATATTCTGTGGTATATACATAGTTCTGAAACAAGTCACAACAAATTCAAAATGTAATTTATCCTTAGTATTTTTTAAATATTTTGAACCTCTAAGCTAAACAATGTATATTCAACAGGCTACTAATAAGTCATAATGGGAAAGTTGTATGAGAGGGAAATTTTATGTATAAATATTGCAAGTATACTTCTCATACAAGAGGAATATACCTTAATGAAAAATAGTTTGCTTATTACATAGAGTTTGATGGCAGTTTTCAGGTTGAACAAATATTGGGATGATGTTTGAATATTACTTGAAAGACTCTTGCGTGATTTTCTTGGGATTACATTTGAAAGGACCCTTTGGTAAGCTATTCATACATATTATAGCTGATTTTAATTTTCTTTATTTTCTATCATTTTGTAAAAATGAGGTGGAAAATGGAGGTTGTTGAGAACCTTTTTAATATTTCTTATCTAGACATTTTGAGAGCAATTGTAACATTTGCAGCACAATGTCAATCAATCATGTGATTTAAGTGATTGTCATTTTATCATCACATCATTTTAATATGGAAACAGGCTGCAATTGTACTTCTATATACAGTTGTCCCTCAATTTAGAGGAGGGTTCCAGGACCAACCTTTCTGCTCTACAAATGCCACAATTTATGGGTGCTCTAATCCCTTACATAAAATGAAATAGTATTTACATATAAGCTATATACATCCTCCTGTATACGTTAAATCATCTTCAGATTACATACAATCTCTAATACAATATAAATGCTATATAGTTACACTGTATTTTTATAAATTTGTATTTTTATTATTTATTTTTGTTTTTCAAATGTTTTTGACCCATGCTCGAATCCTTAGCTGTGGAACCAACCGATTCTGAAGGCAGACTACATTTAGGCAGTGTCTTTATTAGGAAAAATGAAAACTTTATGCATTTAAATTAAATTATGTTGTAAACTTAGCAAGAATTTGAAGGAAAAAAGTTGAATTAATGAATTGTTTAATGTTAGTCATTTATGTTTGCCATACCAATAGATGTAATAAAGATAAAGGCAATGGCTTTGGTTCAGTAAGGTTGCAATTGTCTTTCATTTGCTAGATGAGGACACACTCCTTAGTAAATATCTACTCAAAATGAGAGAGGGCTTTTAGATTAATGTGGATTCAAATGATAGAACCTTGTTCTGGCTCAGAGTGTGATCCAGACAACAGTTATATCAGTATCAACTGGAAGCTTCTTAGAAATGTTTATTCTTAGCTTTACCCCAAATCTAAAAGAATTAAAATCTGCATTTCTAACAGGATTCTCAGGAATTCCCATGGACACTGAAATTCGAGAAACACACATCTAAAATTTATTTCGTTTTCCCATTAGGCTATAAACTTCTTGAGGGAAAAAACCTGTCTAGTCATTGACATGGTCTCAGTATACAATTTAGTGTCTGGCTTGTAGCTATCAATAAATATTGGTCAAATGAATGAAATTATATTAATCCATCAATGGCTAAGATACTCTGTTCTTTGTGACTTTGTTTTATTTTTAATTAAGACAGATAGGATTTGTTCATTTTAACTTGCCGATTCTCAGCTTGCAAATGTTTTATGCATTACTAATACATATAAAGGGATCATATTACTGTTTGTATCTTTTTCACATATCATTAGTGATTTCCGCTAATAGGACAGAACATGCCTGCCAAACATGATTTATGAGTTAATGCCAGTCATTTCCCATCTACTACACATTGTCTTTTAGTTATAGTATAATCTGTCATGAAAGCTCAACAGAAAAAGGAGCAGGGTCGTATTTTGCAGCTTTACACTTTGTGTTGATACTATATAACTTTGGATGTATAATAAAACGGGGCTGGGTGTGGTGGCTCCTGCCTGTAATCCCAGCACTTTGGGAGGTTGAGGCAGGTGGATCACCTGAGGTCAGAGATTCGAGACCAGCCTGGCCAACATGGTGAAAGCCCCATTTTACTAAAAATACAAAAATTAGCCAGGCATGGTGGTGGGCACCTGTAATCCCAGCTACTTGGGAGGCTGAGGCAGGAGAATCGCTTGAACCCAAAAGGTGGAGGTTGCAGTGAGCCAAGATGACACCACTGCATTCCAGCATGGGTGACAGAGCAAAACCCTGTCTCAAAAAATTAAAAAAAAAAAAAAAAAAAAAAGGCCGGGCGCGGTGGCTCAAGCCTGTAATCCCAGCACTTTGGGAGGCTGAGACGGGCGGATCACGAGGTCAGGAGATCGAGACCATCCTGGCTAACACGGTGAAACCCCGTCTCTACTAAAATACAAAAAAACTAGCTCAGTGAGGTGGCGGGCGCCTGTAGTCCCAGCTACTCGGCAGGCTGTGGCAGGAGAATGGCGTGAACCCGGGAAGCGGAGCTTGCAGTGAGCTGAGATCCGGCCACTACACTCCAGCCTGGGTGACAGAGCAAGACTCCGTCTCAAAAACAAAACAAAACAAAACAAAACAAAAAACAAAAAAAACCCAGGAGCTTTAAATTATTTGTGTTAGGTGCTCAAGGTTCGTTAGCATTAGAGCTTGTCATTTTCCATTCCATGGTCCTTGTAATGTTGCATCAGAACAATAGTTGGTTTTCAACATGAATTTTAACAGTGAGAGAGGGATGCACAAAGGAAGACTTACCACAATAATGTCTTCTACCACCAACGGCTCAGCACACGTTTAATGCAGTGGGTGAGAAGCACTTGATATTACTTCGACATCAAATCTGAAGACTGAAATTGGAGGACACTTCTTAAGTACTTTCTACCCTATCCAGGACCCAGAAACATCACTGTTAAGGGAATGTGTATACTGGCAATTAAGATTGTTAGTACTTAACTGACTTTCTCCAGAATACATGTTCCTCCCCCGCACCCCTTCCCCCTGGAGTTAACTTTGGGACATGTAGAATTACTCCTCTCTGGGTAAGGGTCTTGTGATGTCTGTGACAAGGTAATAGTACCTAGAGTAACACTGATGTCCAGTGTGCTTTGGAGGTTGTGTATGTGGACCTGGGGGTTTCAACAGGCCTGAGTCTGAGTGCTAGCCCCTTACTGGCTGTGTAATCTTTGATTAAACTTTTGTGCCTGTGCGGCTTTATAACATGAGGATGATAATACCTGCCCGTGCATAGGTGTACTATGCAGTTTTAACAAGATAATTGTTGAAAGTATTTAGCACAGATTCTGGAAAGTTATAAAGCCTCAATAAATATAATATATTAAATGTAAAGGGATAATAGAGATATGATTTAAAGGGTCCTCTAAAAGTGGAAGTTAAGAAGTGAGTAGAGTTATAACAGCAAGCATTTAATAAAGCACAGTGCATTAGGTGACCCAAAACATGAATGTTATTGGGTCTTTACATATATTCAAAGATGAATGACTTGACAGCATACACGTTAGACTTTAGACTTTCTGGAACAGCAGTTGCTGGGAAAAGTCCTTGGACTCAGACAGAGGCAGTGTCCACTGCATTATGTAGCACTGCAAATGGATCTTCTGGGCTGAATGTTAGACTCCAGTCTTTGTGCTGGGACTTTTAAGTTGCATAGTGAGGGAAGCACCACTCTCTTGTGTGATAAGAGATTGGGATCCAATAGCAGTGCAATGTCTCAGAACCTTGGTTATAGTACTATTCTGCCTACCCAGTGTCTGGGATTGGGAGAGTATCAAACCTGCTTTAGTATGACCAGCTAGCTAGGGTTTAAGTCCTATGGTGGCAGGTCATGAAGTGGAGGGCTACTGGTATGATCCACCAGCTTATGATTCACGGTTAGCAGGCTATAGCTTCTACAACGTAGCTGACTGGTAACCCAATTTATTTATTAGCTCACAACTCTACCAGGATTGACTTCTTTAAAGCCTTCTACGAGGACAAGCTATAGA
The DNA here is from genome assembly GCF_008728515.1 of Papio anubis. Taxonomy (NCBI): domain Eukaryota; kingdom Metazoa; phylum Chordata; class Mammalia; order Primates; family Cercopithecidae; genus Papio; species Papio anubis. The sequence continues at coordinate 86,474,821 of NC_044979.1, read as the reverse complement.
GAAGACATCTTGGAAAAGTTAACCCTTACCCTTCACATACTAACTTAGCCAATCCTCATATCAATTCTATGATGTACTCATTTTACTGAGGAGTAAACCGAGCCACAGGGCTTATGTAGCTTACCCAAAGTCACACAGCAACGATGTTCCAGAGATAGATTTAAACCCAGTGATCTTGGTACCAGAGTCCATGCTCTTTACTACACACATATACACACATACAAAAAGAAAAACTTAAAAGCTTATTCTAAGAAAAATAGTAAATGCTGAATGCTAGATAGACAAAAAGGGATGTTAGTTGTCATGTTCACAGAGTGGAAAGAAAATACATGTCTCTACAAGGCACTTGTTTATACCTATATTAGTGCCATTGTTTGAATGGTAGAAAGGCTAGAAGTTGGCAGATTCAGACTCAGAGATGACCCAGCCAACTTTTTCTGTAAAAAGATGATTGACTTTTCAGAAACACATAGAGGTTGAACCTCTGACTCATGGGAATTGAACCAAAACCTTTCAGCCTTAGTTAGGCCTTAATGCTTTTTGAAATGAAAACTTTTTTGACAATCCATCTTTATTCCTAATATCCATGCTTTGTATAGTATTAATATTGTGAATACACAGATGTTTGCATTTAGTTTATGGTAAATCTTTCCTAAACTCTTATTTGTTATGATGTAAGGAAAGTTTGATTTTTTGTTGTTGTACTTTAATTTACTGAACACATTGGAAGGTTGTTTTAAATTTTGTTTAAATGTCCTTTGAATCAAAATATTTACAGAAGAAGTTCTAGCCAGCAGATTGTTCCATTTGTTGTGTTTGAGTGTGGAAACATCAGGAATGACAGCATATCATGATGCCATAGGACTTTTTTTTTTTTTTTTTATAAACAACCTAATAGCATTGTCTAATGTGGTCTTTGTTGATTAAAAGTGTCACAGATACCTTTGCTATATTTAGGTAAAATCTAAGTTTCTTTACTGAAGCATGGAAAATGTTGATTGTTTTCTGGTTGGGAGGAAAGCAGTATGAATAAAAGAACTACACTGAACTGGGAACAATTATTAAGAGTCTCAATTTCAAGAAGAAAAAATTACAGTTTGGTTTTTCAAGAGTACAAAAATACTAATATTTGATAACTTTTATGTAAATATTGTGTATGCATTTCTGTCTTAGTCTATGGGCAATTAGCGAAGACTGACTTTAAGTGCAGTTTTAAATGTATCATGTAAGTGAACAAATATATTTTAATTACAATTACAAGAACACTATGTGGCTGGGCATTGTGCTTTCCATATATCTATATTGTACATTCTTTTTTTTTTTTTTTTTTGAGATGGAGTTTCACTCTGTTGCCCAGGCTGGAGTGCAGTCCCGTGACTCAGCTCACTGCAACCTCTGCCTCCCCGGTTCAAGCAATTCTCTGCCTCAGCCTCCCGAGTAGCTGGGATTACAGGCGTCCACCACCACACCCGGCTAATATTTGTATTTTTAGTAGAGATGGGGTTTCACCATCTTGGCCAGGCTGGTCTTGAACTCCTGACCTCAGGTGAGCCATCCACCTTGGCCTCCCAAAGTGCTGGGATGACAGGCATGAGCCCCCGCACTTGGCCTACATTATATATTCTAAGAGTGTACATCTTATTAACTGTTAGTTTAAGAAATACATAACAGCTTTGAAGAAGCAAGTAGATATTGAAGTCAATATGGGCTGAAGTTGTCATAGGTATGAATGAGCCCAGTATTTGTGACAATAGAGAAAAATTTCTTCAGAGTTTAAGAATATTTGTGTTGAAGAGTGGAATGGGTGGCTAGGATTTGAATAGGTAGAATATAAGTAGACTATGAAGGGCTTTAATGTCAAAGTCACTATTTTAGATTTAATCTAATGGGAATGACACACATATACATATAATATATATATATATAAAATTGCATGTTCTTAATGAGAAAAATGAAGCTCTTCTAGGAATACTTAAAATACTCTTAATAGTTAGGGAATACTTCCCTTTTGTCTAAAGATGTACATATAAAAATGAAATAATTCCTTAAAGTACTTAAAAATAATAGTGACAGCCAGGTGAATATGATAAAGATTATTCACAAAAATCTTCCTTCTCCATTGCTTTAAAAACAATAGAAAACAAGCAAAATTAACAGTAATCAAACAAACATGAGGGGCCCACTTAATGCAGACGTTTTGAAAAGTAACAGTCAAGAAAGTAAGTGCAGATGATAATCAGGCTGATGTCTTCTAAACCCTTCCCGTGGATCTCCCAGACCTTGTAATGGGGGCAAAAATTATTTCATTAAGATAACTCAAGGAACCTAAAACTTTTACCGCTTTTGTTAAAAAAAAAAAAATTGCTCCAAAACAACCCACTACTTGTACATATTCATCTAATGATGTGAATTAAATGAAAAATTTAGAATTGGGAGAAATTTTAAGTCACTTTACTTGAAGGTAGATAATGTCTAATGTTAATTATGGCCACAAAATAGAATAAGAATCTAATAAACGTTTTAGATTTAAAACAACATGATTGACCAGACCTAGGCTATGGGTAGAACTTAAAATGTGCTCTCTCCTTCTCTCACAGAAGGAAGTCAGTGAATACTGACTTATGAAAAGAAGTGTTATTAAGAGTATAGTGTCTTTATCCTGCCCATAGCATCTCTTCTTAACCTTTAGAAATTATACTTCCTGGAAATGAATTATCTGAAGTTTAGCAATACTTTTGGTTTTACTGTATTTGGTTTGCATTCACTAAAATTACATAATTTAAAATGACATGCATATTGTTCCATTTTAATAAAACATTTATGCTTTTAGTCCTTCATTTGTCTTTCCTGGTGACTACATATATTATTCATAGAGAATTGTTGGAATGATACTTACCTTTCAGAGTAATTATTTCTATGTAGTATTTTTTGATGAGTTTTGTTTTTAAAGAACTTTTCCACATTGTTCGTTCTAAAAACATATACTATTTTCTTGACACAAGATATTTTTCTTTAAAAAACTGGTGGCAAAGTTTTGTTTGTTGTTAACATTATTAAGCATTTGCTAGTGGTAAAAACATGAATGTTTCTGTCCTCAAAGATCCCAAACTCTGTCCTGAAGAAATTTATTTTAATACTTCAACAACAACAACAACACCAAAAAACTGAATCAGAATCTCCCTCATGTTCTCATTCTCTGCATGCAGAAGGAAACTTTAAGATTTTTTTTGTGTGTGTGAATTCCGAATTCACTTGTGCATCTTTGCTGAAGTTAAGATCTGGTGATATGGTTGCCTTATTTCATATCTGTGAAGTCAGAAACTTGGCAGGATGTGAAACTATATCTCACTTGCATGCAAATAAGTCAACCTGACACAGTATCATAGATACTGGTGGAAGATCTGAGACTACAGGGTCAGAGAAAAGACCATTTATTACAACCATAGCAGTAGCAAGAACAAAAAGGTAGCACTTGGTTTTTTCTGAATTCCAATTTCCATGGAGAGATGCAATTAGGGTTAGTTGTTGCTAGGCAGTAGGGTTCTTTAAAAAGAACCTTGATAGTAGGAAACCCTGGCCTTATACAGGCAAATCAGCCCATCTGCTCCTCAAGAGATAACTCTGGAATGCCAAGTAAGCCTAATCCAGGGAGAGAGATGTCCCTATTTTACTGGAAAATAAATCTGTTCTAGGAAGAAATATCTCTATTTCTGCAATTTGTACAAACATACTTGCAAAGAAAGTATGGAACAAGTTAGCTGTTAATGCCTTTGAAAATGTTTGAATACGTGAGAGACTTTTGAAAAATTGTCTCCCTGTAATATCTAGATGTTACCACTTTATCAAACTTACTATTGCAGAATGGATACTGGATTCTTTTTTATTGTAGTGTTAATATATTGTTGATGACTATGGACTTTTTGGCTTTTTTCTTAATAATCTTTGAGCTTTAAGCTCAATACAAATTTTAAACTAAACTGAAATTTTTAAAATTTAATAGCCTACTTATTTCTAGAGCAAAGCTAAGGCCTTGCAAACTTTCTTTTCTCATTCTCCAGTATTTTGTCAAAATTATAGCAAATTAAGCTACTAAACACATAATGTAGAGTTACAGAGTTTGATGTTTTACTAAGGAACAGCATTTTATTATTTTTAGAACTATGAAATGTAAAGCATTCTAAATGTAATACCAGTAAGAATCACTGAAATGTGATTTCCTGTGGAATTATTATAGCAAAGATATCACAGATCCCATGTCTAGTAATTCTTAAGTTTTTGTTCATATTGTTATAATAGAAAAATCTTAAAAGAAGCTAATTAGAATATTATCTTAATTAGAATATTAAGCTTAATTAGAATATTAAGCTATATGGAATATATTAAGCTATATGGAATATTAAGCTATATGGAATATATTAAGCTATATGGAATATTAAGCTATATGGAATAAAAATATCTTACTAGGAAAGTTTGCATAATATGTGTGTTCTTTTCTAAATCTAATCTAATCTGGGACTACTTATAGCAGTAGAAGTAAGTTCCCCAACAGTTTTAGGAATAGTTTGTATAGTTTAAGTCTTATTTCTCTCTCACTTATATTGTTGTGATGATTTCTTACTGCTTTTCCCATTTCTAGTTATTTCCAGTTTAGTGAAGTCTATTCCCTGTATTAAAACTGTGTTATTTAATGTGCTTCCAGATGCCTGCAATCATCTCTGCAACCTTTCTCTTTTAGTCCTTCAACATGCTCTTCAATATTTATTTGTATAAGATAAACCAGACTACTAGCCTGTTCCAGAATATATTCTGTGTATGTCTACATTTTTTTCCTATGTGAAACAATTTTCTATATCGTTGTTTGCTAAAATATGCATTATTCATAGCATAGTTCAAATGACTTTTTCTTGATAGCCTGATGAACTTCAGCATGTATTAATTTAAAAAAAAAAATACATGGTCCTTGACTTTATGTGCCTCTCTTCTAGCAATTATGTGTTCCTTTGTAACAAAGATGTTTATGTTTGGTCTAATTTGTGAATTCATTTCTGTTTTTTCCTACTAGCATGTAAAAGTCACATCTGAGGCTCTCTGTCATGCTGGCAGACATCTTCAGCAAATCATCTTAGATCAATGCTACAATTTTGTTTGCGTGAATGTAAGTCAGTTCAAATGATTGAAAGCACTTAAGGATATGAGCAAATGTAATGTGAAAGAGAACTAATTTGATTCTTAAATATTTATATATGGGATTATGATGAGTTCTTTTACATGTTTTTGGAGATTTTATCTTTGAAAGAGAAATAATACTTTTAACAAGCTAATTCCCATAATGAGAAGAGTGGTATTTTGAACATTATTTTCAATTTTCTATTTGTACCTGGTCCAAAGTAGATAATAAGACAGGTTTGACTCAATTAGTAGATCAAAATTTGACATGCATAACTTTATGGATATCCTTTAAAATTGTTTCTAAATTAAAAACTAAGCTTGATAAATATTTTGAATGTTATGCAGAATCTCTCCATTTATTTCTTGAATTAACTTTTAAGTCATTTAAAAAGTCTTCTCGTATCGTTTTATTTTTCTCGTCTTTTAGGTTATGACCTCTGATTTTCAAGAAACCCAGAAGTTACTGAGCATGCTTGAAGAGAGTAATCTTTCCATTTTATATCCTGTTGTTGTTGTTTCAGTAAGTGAAATTAATGCAGATTTTTCTCACTTATGCTTCCTTCTTTGTAACTCAATGTACATACTTTTAAAAACTCATCCAGTTGAGAGCACTGACCCAAACTCAAAAGAAACTCTTCTTTGTGGATTCCTCTGCTTACTGCCTAGCTATGACTTCTATGACTGAATGCCTTTATTATTGCAATCATTTGGTTGCACTCACAGGTTTGGAAATCTTTTTCAACCCAGCAACCAATTTCATTTTTTTTTTCCTTCACTAAAATGGCAAAGTATTCAGCTTAAGTCAACTGGTTGTTTTGATAATGTAAAACAGCTTTATTTAAAATATTATCAGAATAGGCTGGGCGGGTGGCTCACTCCTGTAATCCCAGCACTTTGGGAGGCCGAGGTGGGCGGATCACGAGGTCAGGAGATCGAGACCATCCTGGCTAACACGGCGAAACCCCGTCTCTACTAAAAATACAAAAAATTAGCCAGGTATGGTGGCGGGCGCCTGTAGTCCCAGCTACTTGGGAGGCTGAGACAGGAGAATGGTGTGAACCCTGGAGGCGGAGCTTGGAGTGAGCTGAAATCGCGCTACTGCACTCCAGCCTGGGAGACAGCATGAGACTCCATCGCAAATATATATATATAGTGTACACACACACACACACACACACATATTAGGGAAGCATTCCAGATGTTAATGTGAGGGAAAAACCTAGTGGAAGAAAAGTGATTCTTGGGTTGTTTCATTTTCTCTGTTCCACCGAAAGTGAAAGTAGAATGACCAACAAAGAGAATTCCTAGAAGAATGGCCTAGGAAAATTTTGGAGAGATTTTTCCATGAAAATCTAAAAGTATGCATTTAGTTCAGAATTTGATTAGCCCATTAAACTATATAGCAGAGGGGACTATCAGTAAAGTCAGGAAGGAACAAAATCAGAGCCCAAGCCCTCTAAATTGGCTGAGGAGCAGAATCTATAGTTGGTAGTATTTTGCTATGTGAAGGAGTTCCAGACATTAAACTCTCAGAAGTGCCTAGCAACTTCCCAGTTCCTAATGCTCAGGCCCATCCCATACTGTGGGAATTTAATTCTTGTCAGGTAAGATTAGTAATAAAGAATAAAGATAATTTGCAATATAAATAATTCTTGATTAAGTAATGCAAGTAGTAACAAATGAGCAACTATGGGAGATTTAATTAATTCAGTGGCCTCTTTATTTCGTCATATACCATAAAGATAACTTTCATGGTTGCATCTGGTTTTGAAACCCAAACTTCTTCTGTAACTGATCTTCATAGAACACAGAAGCTTTCATTGAGCTTTTTAGGAACAATATGGAATACATCCAATGTTGGAAGCCTCTGAGGCTCTGTAGGATAGAGGTAAGTTCAAAGCTCTGTGTTTGGCCTTTTATTCCTCTCTCCACATTTCCTTGCTTAGAAATTTCATTTTCCCATGTTCCCAGATATGCTGATGAGACTGTCCAATGTAGTGAAAATAACAGAGGCTTTGAACTCAGAACACTTGTTTCTTGGTCTAGTTACTTAATTGTTCTGAGGTTTGGTTTCCTCGATGTAGAAACAAGGCTAGTAACTCTACTTCTTAAGTTGTTATAAGGATGAAAGTGAGTAGATGCAAAATGTAGTTTCTATCACAGTGCTAGGCCCTGAGCAGGCATGTGAGGTTAGTTCTGTTTAATAGTCTGGTCCTTTTTTTTTTTGGCTCTGGATGAGATGACTCCAAATTAACTTCCACAGCTCTAATCTGATTCCTAAGTTTCAGCCAAGTATTTCCCAACATTTTTTTTTTTTAATTATACCTTAAATTATAACTCTAAATTCTGAGGTACGTGTGCACAACGTGCAGGTTTATTACATAGGTATACATGTGCCATGTTGGTTTGCTACACCCATCAACCTCTCATTTACATTCAGTATTTCTCCTAATGCAATTCCTCCCCGAGTCCCCCACCCCCTGACAGGCCCCAGTGTGTGATGTTCCCCTCCCTATGTCCATGTGTTCTTATTGCTCAACTCCCATTTATGAGGGAGAACATGTGGTGTTTGGTTTTCTGTTTTTGTGTTAGTTTGCTGAGAATGATGGTTTCCAGTTTCATGTATGTCCCTGCAAGGGATATGAACGCATCCTTTTTTATGTCTGCATAGTATTCCATGGTGTATATGTGCCACATTTTCTTTATCCAGTCTATCATTGATGGGCATTTGGGTTGGTTCCAAGACTTTGCTATTGTGAACAGTGCTGCAATAAACATATGTGTGCATGTATCTTTATTGTAGAATGATTTATAATCCTTTGGGTATATATCCAGTAATGGGATTGCTGAGTCTAATGGTATTTCTGGTTCTAGATTCTTGAGGAATCACCACACTGTCTTCCACAATGGTACCAGCAGTGTAAAAGCGTTCCAATTTCTCCACATCTTCTCCAGCATCTGTTGTTTCCTCACTTTTTAATGATTGCCATTCTAACTGGTGTGAGATGGTATCTCATTTTGCTTTTGATTTGTATTTCTCTAATGACCAGTGATGATGAGCATTTTTTCATATGTTTCTTGGCTGCATAAATGTCTTCTTTTGAGAAGTGTCTGTTCATATCCTTTGCCCATTTTTTGATGGGGTTGTTTTTTTCTTCTAAATTTGTTTATGTCCCTTGTAGATTCTGGATATTCGACCTTTGTCAGATGGATAAATTGCAAACATTTTCTCCCATACTGTAGGTTGCCTATTCACTCTGATGATAGTTTTTTGTTTTTTTTTTTTTTTTGCTGTGCAGAAGCTCTTTCGTTTAATTAGATCCCATTTGTCAATTTTGGCTTTTGTTGCCATTGCTTTTGGTGTTTTAATCGTGAAGACTTTGGCTATCCCTATGTCCTGAATGGTATTGCCTAGGTTTTCTTCTAGGGTTTTTATGGTTTTAGGTTTAACATGTAAGTCTTTAATCCATCTTGAGTTAATTTTTGTATAAGGTGTAAGGAAGGGATCCAGTTTTAGCTTTCTGCATATGGTTAGCCAGTTTTCCCAGCACCATTTATTAAATAGGGAATCCTTTCCTCATTGCTTGTTTTTGTCAGGTTTGTCAAAGATGAGATGGTTGTAAATGTGGGGTGTTATTTCTGAGACCTCTGTTCTGTTCCACTGGTCTATATATCTCTGTTTTGGTACCAGTACCATGCTGTCTTGGTTACTGTAGCCTTGTAGTATAGTTTGAAGTCAGGTAGTGTGATGCCTCCAGCTTTGTTCTTTTTGCTTAGGATTGTCTTGGCAATGCAGGCTCGTTTTTGGTTCCATGTGAACTTTGAAGTAGTTTTTTCCAATTCTGTGAAGAAAGTCAGTGGTAGCTTGATGGGGATACCATTGAATCTATAAATTACTTTGGGCAGTATGACCATTTTCACGATATTGATTCTTCCTATCCATGAGCGTGGAATGTTCTTCCAATTGTTTGTGTCCTCTTTTACTTCCTTGAGCAGTGGTTTGTAGTTCTTTTTGAAGAGGTCTTTCACATGCCTTGTAAGTTGGATTCCTAGGTATTGTATTCTCTGTAGCAATTGTGAGTGGGAGTTAACTCATGATTTGGCTCTCCATTTGTCTGTTATTGGTGTATAGGAATGCTTTGTGATTTTTGCACATTGATTTTGTATCCTGAGACTGCTGAAGTTGCTTATCAGCTGAAGGAGATTTTGGGCTGAGACAATGGGATTTTCTAAATATACAATCATGTCATCTGGAAACAGGGACAATTTGACTTCCTCTTTTCCTAACTGAATACCCTTTATTTCTTTCTTTTGCCTGATTGCCCTGGCCAGAACTTCCAATACTATGTTGAATAGGAGTGATGAGAGGGGGCATCCTTGTCTTGTGCCAGTTTTTTTTTTCCTTCCCTCCCTCCCTCCCTTCCTCTCTCCCTCCCTTCCTCTCCTTTCCCTCCTATCCCTCCTTCCTCCCTTCCTCTCCCCTCCCTCCTCCCTCTTCTCCCTCTTCCCTCCTCTCCCAGTCCTCTCTTCCTCTCTTCCTCTCTTCCTCTCTTTCTTATACTTTAAGTTCTAGGGTACATGTTCACTTTTAACATGCAGGTTTTGTTACATATGTATACATGTGCCATATTGGTGTGCTGTACCCATTGTCATGGATTTACATTAGGTATTTCTCCTAATGCTATCCTCCCACTCACAGCTACTCCTTTACTTTGCACTACAGACCCCAGTCAGCCTTGATCAGTTTCCCCACCCGTTGTTCAAAGTGTTCTCATTTGTTTCAGAGATTTCACCTGTAAGAATTTAGGGGAGCAATGCGGTGTTTGAGTTTTCTGTCCTTACCCGGTAGTTTTGAAAACCAGGTAATGGTTCCAGCTTTAAATCTGGCTGTACACCACAAGGGACAAGAACTTTCATCTTTTTATGGCTGCATAGTATTCCCCGCAGTTGTGTATAAGCCACATTTTCTTTATCCAGTCTATCATTGATGGACATTTGGGACAGTTCCAAGTCTTGCTGTGGAATAGTGCCTGAAATAGCATGTGTGCATGTGTCTTTTGCATAGTAACATGATGTATAAACCTTTGGGTATATACCCGTGGCCGGATAAAACAGGTTAAAGTGGTATTTTCTAGTTCTAGATCATGAGGAATCTAGTTTTACACTCCACTAACAGTGTAAAGTGTTCTTCTACATCCTCCAGCACCTGTTGTTTCCTGACTTTTTTAATGATCACCACTAACTGGTGTGAGATGGTATCTCATTGTGGTTTTGATTTGCATTTCTCCTGATGAGGGTGAGTGATGATGGTATTTTTCATGTGTCTGTTGGCTGGCATAAATATCTTTCTTTGAGAAGTGTCCGTTCTTCCTCCTTTGCCCACTTTTGTTGGTTGTTTGATTTTTCTTGTAAATTTGTTTAAGTTCTTGGTAGATTCAGGATAAATTAGCTCATTCAGATGAGTAGATTGCAAAATTTTCTCCCATTCAGTGGTTGCCTGTTCCTTCATTCGTGGTTTCTTTTGCTGTGCAGAAGCTCTTTAGTTTAGTCAGACCACCATTTGTCTATTTTGACTTTTGTTGCCATTGCTTTTGATTGTATTTAGTCATGAAGTCCTTGCCCATGCCTATGTCCTGGTCGTTATCGCCTAACTGAAACACAGCTCTGCGACAAGTGGAACTAATAGACATCTAGGGCTTACTTTAAATAAACAGAATATACTTCTCGAAAGCACCACATTACACGCCCACTCCCAAAAACATAGTTGCAAGTAAAAAGCCTTTCCCTCAGCAAATGTAAAAGACCGCAGAAATCATAACAAACTCTCGGTACACGGTGTAATCAAATTAGAACTCAGGATTAAGAAACTCACTCAAGAAATTTGAACAAGATTAGCGAATAAGACAGCTCCAGTCTCCAACTTCAGCATGGCGACAGAAGACCGGTGATTTCTGCATTTTCGCTGGGTACTGGGTTCATCTCACTAGGGAGTGCTGGACGGAGTAGGTGCTGGTCCGGCTGCCGAGCCAGGAGCCGAGGCTGGAAGCAGGCATCGCCTCACCTGGGAAGCGCCAAGGGAGGGAGTCCCTAGCCAGGAGACTGGAGACACACGGCACCTGGAAAATCGGGTGGCACCACTGACCACTGGCACTGCAAGCAAGCAGGCACCAGGAGATCATGTCCACACACCCTTACGGGGTCCCACGCAGGGGGCCTCACGCTCGTTGCTAACTAGCAGTCTGTGATCTACGGCAAGGCTGTGAGGCTGGGGGAGGGAGGCCGCCCACATTGCTGAGCTTAGGTGGGTAAACAAAGCTGCTGGGAAGCTCTAGCTGGGTGGAGCTCACAGCGGCTCAAGGGAAACCTGCCTGTCTCTGTGGGCTCACCTCTTGGGGACAGGCAGCAGAAACCTCTGCAAACCCAAATGACTCTGTCACAGGCAGCTTTGAAGAGAGCAGTGGATCTCCCAACTTAGGAGGTTGAGATCTGAGAGGGACAGACTCCCTGCTCAGAGTGGACCTGACCCCTGAGTAGCCTAACTGAGGAGACACATCCCCACCCGGGGCAGTCTGACACCCACACCTCACAGGGTGGAGTACCCCTGAGAGGAAGCTTCCAAAGCAAGAATCAGACAGGTGCACTCCACTGTTCAAGAAATATTCCTTCTGCGGCTGCTGCTGATGCCAAACCGACAGGGTCTGGGCCTCAAAGCAATCTCAACAGACCTACAGCTGAGGGGTCCTGACTGTTAAGAGGAAAACTATCAAACAGGAAGGACACCTACACAAAAACCCCATCAGTACATCACCATCATCAAGACCAGAGGCAGATAAAACCACAAAAGATGGGGAAAAAGCAGGGCAGAAAAGCTGGAATTCAAAAATAAGAACATCTCGGCAAAGGAGAAACAGCTCATAGCCAACAACGGATCAAAGCTGGACGGAGAATGGCGTTGTGAGATGAGAGAAGAAGGCTTCAGTCCATCAAATTTCTCAGAGCTAAAAATTACATTACCAAGCATAAAAGAAACTAAAATCTTTCGAAAAAAAATTATGGAAGAATTGATGGCTAGAGTAATTAATGCAGAGAAGGTCTAAACAAAATGAAAGAGATGAAAACCATGACCACGAGAAATGCATTGACAAATAAAAACCAGTAACCGACTTGATCAACTGGAAAAGGTATCAGCGATTGAAGGGATCAAATAGATGAAATAAGCGAAGAAATAAGAATAAAGAAGGAAAAATGAACAAAGCTTCTACAAAAATTATGGGATTATGTAAAAGACCAAATCTACATGATTAGAGGGTGCCTGAAAGTGAGGGGAAAATGGAACCAAGTTGGAAGAGCTGCTCTTCAGGATATCATCCAGGAGAACTTCCCCAACCTAGTAGGGCAGGCCAACAGTGAAATCCAGGAAATACAGAGAAGCATACAAAGATACTCTGAGAGAAGAGCAACTCCAAGACATAATTGCCAGATTCACCAAAGTTGAAATGAAGGAAAAATCTTAAGGGCAGCCAGAAAGATGAGGGTTACCCACAAAGGGAAGCCATCAGACTCACAGCAGATCTCTAGAGAGCAGAAACTCTACAAGCCAGAAGAGAGTGGGGCTAATATTCAACATTCTTAAAGAAAAGAATTTTAAGCCAAATTTTATATCCAGCCAAACTAAGTTTCATAGTGAAGGAGAAATAAAATCCCATTTACAGATAAGCAAATGCTTAGAGATTTTGTCACCACTAAGGCCTGCACAAGAGAGACCCTGAAGCACTCAACATGGAAAGGAACAACGGTACCAGCCATTGCAAAACATGCCAAATGTAAGAATACATGAGGTAGGAAGAAACTGCATCAACTAACGACAATATAACCGAGTTAATATCATACTTGACAGGGGGATCAAGTTCACACATAACAATCTTAACTAAATGTAAATGGACTAAATGCCAATTAAAAGACACCGAACTGTCAAACTGGATAAGAGTCCAAGACCATCAGTCTGCTGTATTTAGAACCATCTCACATGCAGAGACATACAGGCTCAAAATAAAGGGATGGAGGAAGATTTACAAGCAAATGGAGAACAAAAAAGCGGGGAGGTTGCATGCTAGTCTCTGATAAACGGGCTAGGCCATCAGATCAAAAGAGAACAAAGAAGGCCATTTACATAATGGTAAAGGGATCCAATTCAACAGGAAGAGCTAACTATCCTAAATATATGCACCAATACAGGAGCACCCAGATTCATAAACAGAGTCCTTAGGGACTTCAAAGAACTTAGACTCCCAGCTGTATGAAAATGGGAGACTGTACTCCCTGTCCAACATTAGACAGATCCAGCGGACAAGAAAGTTAACAAGAGTGTCCAGGAATTGAACTCATCTCTGCGAAGCAGACTATGGGTATCTATAGAACTCTCCACCCCAAATCAACAGAATATACATTCTTCTCAGCACACCTCATCGTACTTACTCCAAAATTGACCGCGTGGTGGAGTAAAGCACTCCTCAGCAAATGTGCAAAAGACAGAAGTATAACAAACTGTCTCTCAGACCACAGTGCAATCAAACTAGAACTCAGGACTAAGAAGCACTCAATCCAAAACCGCTCAACTACATGGAAACTGAACAACCTGTCCTGAATGACTACTGAACAACGAAATGAAGAAGGCAGAAATAAAGATGTTCTTTGAAACCAAGTAAGGGAACAAAGATACAACATACAAAGTCTCTGGGACACATTTAAAGCAATTAGTAGTAAGAGGGAAATTTATAGCTACTAAATGCCCACAAGAGAGAAACAGGAAAGATCTAAAATTGACACTCTAACATAAACAATTAAAAAAGAACTAAGAGAAGCAAAGAGCAAACACATTCGAGAAAGCTAGCAGAGAGGCAAGAAATAACTAAAAGATCAAGGCAGAACTGAAGGAGATAGAGACACAAAAACCACTCAAAAATCAATGAATCCAGGGTTGGTTTTTAGAGATCAGCAAACCGGCAGACCACTAACCAAGACTAATAAAAGAAGAAAAAGAGAAAGATCAAATCGATGCAATTAAAAATGATAAAGGATATCACCACCGACCCACAAATACAAGCTACCATCAGAGTACTATAAACACCTCTATGCAAATAAACTGGAAAATCTAGAAAGAAATGGATAATTTCCTGGACACTTACACTTTCAAGACTAAACCAGGAAGAAGTTGAATCCCTGAATAGACCAGTAGCAGGCTCTGAAATTGAAATAATTAATAGCCTACCAACCAAAAAGTCCAGGACCAGATGGATTCACAGCTGAATTCTACCAGAAGTACAAGGAGGAGTTGGGTACCATTCCTTCTGAAACTATTCCAATCAATGAAAAGAGGGAATCCTCCTAACTCATTTTATGGGGCCAGCTTGTCATCCCTGATACCAAAGCCTGGCAGAGACACAGCATTAAAAAAAAACAGAATGTTAGACCAATATCCCTGATGAACATCGTGCAAAATCCTCAATAAAGTGCTGGCAAACCCAGTTCAGCAACATCAAAAAGCTTATCCACCATGATCAAGTGGGCTTCATCCCTGGGATGCAAGGCTGGTTTAACGACCATAAATCAATAAACATAATCCAGCATATAAACAGAGACCAAAGACAAAAGAACCACATGATTATCTCAATAGATGCAGAAAAGGCTTTTGACAAAATTCAACAGCCCTTCATGCTTTAAAAGCAGCTCAATAAATTGATTTATTGATGGAACATACCTGAAAATAATAAGAGCTATTTATGACAAACCCACAGCCAATATCATACTGAATGTGCAAAAACTGGAAAATTCCCTTTGAAAACTGGCACAAGACAGGGATGCCCTCTCTCACCACTCCTATTCAACATAGTGTTGGAAGTTCTGGCTAGGAGCAATTAAGGCAAGAGAAAAGAAATCAAAATTCAGTTAGGAAAGAAGAAATCAAATTGTCCCTGTTTGCAGATGACATGATTGTATATTTAGAAAACCCATTGTCTCAGCCCAAAATCTCCTTAAGCTGATAGCAACTTCAGCAAAGTCTCAGGATACAAAATTAATGTGCAAAAATCACAAGCATTCTTATACACCAGTAACAGACAAACAGAGAGCCAAGTATGAATGAACTTCGACCACAATTGCTTCAAAGAGAATAAAATACCTAGGAATCCAACTTACAAGAGGGATGTAAGGACCTCTTCAAGGAGAACTACAAACCACTGCTCAGTGAAATAAAAGAGGACACAAACAAATGGAAGAACATACCATGCTCATGGATGGGAAGATCAATATCATGAAAATGGCCATACTGCCCAAGGTAATTTATAGATTCAGTACATCCCCATCAGGCTACCAATGAGTTTCTTCACAGAGTGGAAAAAACTGCTTTAAAGTTCATATGGAACCAAAAGAGCCAGCATTGCCAGAAGACAATCCTAAGTCAAAGAACAAAGCTGGAGGCATCCAGCCAAACTTCAAACTATACTACAAGGCTACAGTAACCAAAACAGCATGGTACTGAGGTACCCAAACAGAATATAGACCAATGGAACAGAACAGAGTCCTCAGAAATAATACCACACATCTACAGCCATCTGATCTTTGACAAAACCTGAGAGAGAAACAGAAATGGGGAAAGGATTCCCTATTTAATAAATGGTGCTGGGGAAAATTGGCTAGCCATCAGTAGAAAGACTGGAAACTGGATCCTTTCCTTACTCCTTATCTGAAAATTAATTCAAGATGGATTAGAGACTTAAATGTAGACTAATACCACTTAAAATCCTAGAGGAAAACCTAGGTAGTACCATTCAGGACATAGGCACATGGGCAAAGACTTCATCCTAAAACACAAAAAGCAACGACAGCAAAAAGCCAAAATTGACAAATGGGATCTAAAATTAAACTAAGAGCTTCTGCACAGCAAAAAGAAACTACCATCAGAGTGAACAGGTAACCTACAGAATGGGAGAAAATGTTTGCAATCTCATCTGACAAAGGGCTAATATCCAGAATACCACAAAGAACTCAAACAAATTTACAAGAGAAAAACAAAACAACCCCATCAAAAAGTGGAGCCAAAGGATATGAACAGACATTTCTCAAAAGAA
The DNA here is from genome assembly GCF_008728515.1 of Papio anubis. Lineage (NCBI taxonomy): Eukaryota > Metazoa > Chordata > Mammalia > Primates > Cercopithecidae > Papio > Papio anubis. Next base: position 86,458,526 of record NC_044979.1, on the reverse strand, counting down.
GACATTCATACAGCCAACAGACACATGAAAAAATGCTCATCATCACTGGCCATCAGAGAGAAATGCAAATCAAAACCACAATGGAATACCATCACACCAGTTAGAATGGTGATCATTAAAAAGTCAGGAAACAACAGGTGCTGGAAAGGATGTGGGTAATAGGAACACTTTTTACACTGTTGGTGGGATTGTAAAGCTAGTTCAGCCATTATGGAAAGCAATTATGGCGATTCCTCAGGATCTAGAACTAGATGTACCACTTATTAGCCATCCCATTACTGGGTATATGCCAAAGTTATAAATTATGCTGCTATAAAGACACATGCACATTGTGTTTATTGCAGCACCATTCATAATAGCAAGACTTCGAGGAATCAACCCAAATGTCCATCAGTGACATGAACTGGATTAAGAAAATGTGGCACATATACACCATGGAATACTATGCAGCCATAAAAAGGATGAGTTTGTGTCCTTTGTAGGGACATGGATGCAGCTGGAAACCATCATTCTTAGCAAACTATCACAAGAACAGAAAACCAAACGCTGTGTTCTCACTCATAGGTGGGAACTGAACAATGGATCCTTGGACTTGGGAAGGGAACATCACACACGGGCCTATCATGGGAGGGGAGGGATTGCATTGGGAGTTATACCTGATGTAAATGTGAGTTGATGAGCAGCAGACCAACATGGCATGAAATATACATATGTAACAAACCTGCGTTATGCACATGTACCCTACAACCCAAATTATGACCATAATAAATAAATTTAAAAAAGTTCATCTTGCATGACAGCAAAATAATGTGAGTATTATATCAAAATAACACTGTTGAAATTTTCTTACATAAGTTAATTTAAAAGGTGGTACATATTTTATACAATAAGGTAGATTTGAAAATTTCAAATATACTAAGCGTATACTTTCTGAATCATGCATACTTTAACTATCAATAAAAAGGTAAGATAGACTAACAGAAAAAAAAAAGAAACTCCTCAATACTGTACAACTTCATTGGAAACTGTACAACCTGCTTCTGAGTGATTACTGGGTAAAAAATATGAAGTGAGGCAGAAATTAAGATGTTCTTTGAAACCAATGAGAACAAAGATACTACATGCCAGAATCTCTGGTACATTTTTAAAGCAGCGTGCAGAGGGAAATTTATGCTACTAAATGCCCCAGAAGAGAAAGCAGGAAAGATCTAGAGATAAATTTTTATTTATCACTATTAAAAGAACTAGAGAAGCCAAAGGCAGTACATTGAAAAGCTGGCAGAAGGCAAAAATAACTAAGATCAGAGCAGAACTGGAGAAGATAGTGATACAAAAAACCCTTCAAAAACTCAATGAATCCAGGAGCTGGTTTTTTGAAAAGGTCAACAAAATTGATAGACGACTAGCAAGACTAATAAAGAAGAAAAGAGAGAAGAATCAATAGACGCAATAAAAGATGATAAAGGGGATATCACCATCGGTCCCACAGAAATACAGACTACCATCAGGGAATACTATAAACACCTCTACACAAATAAATTAGAAAATCTAGAAGAAATGGATAAATTCCTGGACACATACACCCTCCCAAGACTAAACCAGGAAGAAGTTGAATCCCTGAATAGACCAATAACAGGCTCTGAAATAGAGGCAATAATTAATAGCCTACTACCCAAAAGAAGTCCAGGACCAGACAAATTCACAGGTGAATTCTACCAGAGGCACAAAGGGGACCTGGTACCGTTCCTTCTGAGACTATTCCAATCAATAGAAAATGAGGGAATCCTCTCTAACTCATTTTATGAGGCCAGCATCATCCTGATACCAAAGCCTGGCAGAGACAAAACAAAAAAAGATAAATTTAGACCAATATCCCTGATCAACATAGATGCAAAAATCCTCAATAAAATAAAACTGAGTCTTGTGCCAGTTTTCAAAGGGAATGCTTCCAGTTTTTGCCCATTCAGTATGATATTGGCAGTGGGTTTGTCATAAATAGCTCTTATTATTTTGAGATATATTCCATCAATAATTTGTTTATTGAGAGTTTTTAGCATGAAGCACTGTTGAATATTGTCAAAGGCCTTTTCTACATCTATTGAGATAATCATGTGGTTTTTGTTGTTGATTCTGTTTATGTGATGGGTTACATTTATTGATTTGCATATGTTCAACCAGCCTTGCATCCCAGGGGTGAAGCAGACTTGATTGTGGTGGATAGACTTTTTGATGTGCTGCTGGATTTGGTTTGCCAGTATTTTATTGAGGATTTTCGCATCGTTTTTCAAAAGGGACATTGGATTAAAATTTTCTTTTTTTGTTGAGTCTCTGTCAGGTTTTGGTATCAGGATGATGCTGGCCTCATAAAATGAGTTAAGGAGGATTCCCTCTTTTTCTATTGATTGGAATAGTTTCAGAAGGAATGGTACCAGCTCTTCTTTGTACCTCTGGTAAAATACAGCTGTGAATCCATCTGGTCCTGGACTTTTTTTCGTTGGTAGGCTATTAATTACTTCTTCAATTTCAGAACCCGTTAGTGGTCCATTTAGAGATTTGACTTCTTCTTGGTTTAATCTTCGGAGGGTGTATGTGTCCAGGAATTTATCCATTTCTTGTAGATTTTCTAGTTTATTTGCATAGAGGTGTTTATAGTATTCTCTGACGGTAGTTTGTATTTCTGTGGGATCAGTGATGATATGCCCTTTATCATTTTTATTGCGTCTATTTGATTCTTCTCTCTTTTTTTTCTTTATTAGTCTTGCTAGTGGTCTATCTATTTTGTCAATCTTCTCAAAAAACCATCTCCTGGACTCATGGATTTTTTTGAAGGGTTTCTTTGTCTCTACCTCCTTCAGTTCTGCTCTGATCTTAGTTATTTCTTGTCTTTTGGTAACTTTTGAATTTGTTTGCTCTTGCTTCTCTAGTTCTTTTAATTGTGATGTTAGAGTATCAGTTTTAGATCTTTCCTGCTTTCTCTTGTGGGCATTTAGTGCTATAAATTTCCCTCTACACACTGCTTTAAATATGTCCCAGAGATTCTGGTACGTTGTGTCTTTGTTCTCATTGGTTTCAAAGAATATCTTTATTTCTGTCTTCATTTCGTTACTTACCCAGTAGTCATTCAGGAGCATGTTGTTCAGTTTCCCTGTAGTTGTACAATATTGAGTGAGTTTCTTAATATTGAGTTCTAATTTGATTGCTTTGTTGTCTGAGAGACAGTTTGTTATGATCTCCATTCTTTTACATTTGCTAAGGAATGTTTTACCTCCAATTATGTGGTCAATTTTAGAATAAGTGCAATGTGGTGCTGAGAAGAAGGTATATTCTCTTGATTGGGATGGAGAGTTCCATAGATTTCTATTAGGTCCATTTGATCCAGAGCTGAGTTCAAGTCCTGATTATCCTTGTTAATTTTCTGTCTCGTTGAACTGTCTAATACTGACAGTGGGGTGTTAAAGTCTTCCACTATTATTGTATGGGAGTCTAATTCTCTTTGTAGGTCTCTAAGAACTTGCTTTATTAATCTGGGTGCTCCTGTATTGGTTGCATATATATTTAGGATAGTTAGCTCTTCTCGTTGCATTGATCCCTTTACCATAGGTGATGCCCTTCTTTGTCTTTTTTGATCTTTGTTGGTTTAAAGTCTGTTTTATCAGAGACTAGGACTGCAACCCCTGCTTTTTTTTTTTTTTTTTTTTTTTTTCTTTCCATTTGCTTGGTAAATCTTCATCTTTCTTTTATTTTGAGCCTATGTGTGTCTTTGTACGTGAGATGGGTCTCCTGAATATAGCACACTGATGGATCTTGACTCTTTATCCAGTTTGCCAGTCTGTGTCTTTTAATGAGGGTATTTATTCCATTTACATTTAAGGCTAATATTGTTATATGTGAATTTGATGCTATCATTATGATTCTAGCTGGTTATTTTGCCTGTTAGTTGATGCAGTTTCTTTATATCATCAGTGGTCTTTACAGTTTGGCATGTTTTTGCAATGGCTGGTACTGGTTGTTCCTTTCCATGTTTAGTGCTTCCTTCAGGAGCTCTTCTAAGGCAGGCCTGGTGTTGATAAACTGTGTCAGCATTTGCTTGTCTGTAAAGGATTTGATTTCTCCTTCACTTATGAAGCTTAGTTTGACTGGATATGAAATTCTGGGTTGAAAATTCTTTTTTTTAAGAATGTTGAATATTGGCCCCCACTCTCTTCTGGCTTGTGAAGTTTCTGCTGAGAGATACACTATTAGTCTGATGGGCTTCCCTTTGTGGGTAACCCGACCTTTCTCTCTATCTGTCCTTAACATTTTTTCCTTCATTTCAACCTTGGTCAATCTGAGGATTCTGTGTCTTGGGGTTGTTCTTTTTGAGGAATATGTTTGTGGTGGTCTCTGTGTTTCCTGAATTTGAATGTTGGCCTGCCTTGCTAGGTTGTGAAAGTTCTCCTGGATAATATCCTGAAGAGTGTTTTCCAACTTCGTTCCATTCTTCCCGTCACTTTCATGTACACCAATCAAACATAGATTTGGTTTTTTCACATAGTCCCGTATTTCTTGGAGGCTTTGTTTGTTCCTTTTCACTGTTTTCTCTAATGTTGTCTTCTCACTTTATTTCATTAAATAATCACTGATATCCTTTCTTCTGCTTGATCGATTCAGCTATTGAAACTTGTGTATGCTTCATGAAGTTCTTGTGCTGCGTTTTTCAGCTCTACCAGGTCTTTTGTATTCTGCTCTACACTGGTTATTTAGTTAGCTATTCCTTTTTTTTTTTTTTTTTTTTGAGATGGAGTCTCGCTGTGTCACCCAGACTGGCGTGCAGTGGTGTGATATCAGCTCACTGCAAGCTCAGCCTCCCGGGTTCTCGGCATTCTCCTGCCTCAGCCTCCCAAGTTGCTGGGACTACAGGCACCCGCCACCACACCCGTCTAATTTTTTTGTATTTTTAGTAGAGACGGGGTTTCACTGTGTTAACCAGGATGGGCTTGATCTCCTGACTTCGTGATCCTCCTGCCTTGACCTCCCAAAGTGCTGGAATTACAGGCATGAGCCACTGCGCCCGTCCCGTCCCATCCTACCTTTTTTAAAGGTTCTTAGTATCCTTGTGTTGGGTTAGAACATACTTCCTTAGCTTGGAGGAGTTTGTTATTACCCACCTTCTGGAGCCTACTTCTGTCAGTTTGTCAAACTCATTCTCCGTCCAGTTTTGTTCCCTTGCTTGCGAGGAGCTGTGATCCTTTGGAGAAGAGGCATTCTGGTTTTTGGACTTTTCAGCCTTTCTGTGCTGGTTTTTCTCCATCTTGTGGTTTTATCTACCTCTGGTCTTGATGTTGGTGACCTCCGGATGGGATTTTTGTGTGGATATCCTTTTTGTTAATGTTGATGCTATCTTTTCTGTTGGTTAGTTTTCCTTCTGACAGGCCCCTCAGCTTCAGGTCTGTTGGAGTTTGCTGGAGGTCCACTCCTGACCCTGTTTGCCTGGGTATGATCAGCAGAGGCTGCAGGACAGCAACTATTGCTGTTTGATCCATCCTCTGGAAGCTTTGTACCAGAAGGGCACCCATCAGATGCCAGCCAGAGCTCTCCTGTATGAGGTGTCTCCCAGTCAGGCTAAACAGGGGTCAGGGACCCACTTGAGGAGGCAGTCTGTCCATTATCAGAGCTTGAATGCTGTGCTGGGAGAACCACTGCTCTCTTCAGAGCCATCAGGCAGGGACGTTTAAGTCTGCTGAAGCTGTGCCCACAGCTGCCCCTTCCCCCAGGTGCTGTGTCCCAGGGAGATGGGGGTTTTATTTATAAGTTCCTGACTGAGGCTGCTGCCTTTGTTCAGAGATGCCCTGCCCACAGAGGTGGAATCTAGAGAGGCAGTCCGCCTTGCTGAGCTCTGGTGGGTTCCACCCAGTTCGAACTGCCTGGTAGCTTTGTTTATACCGTAAGCATAAAACTGCCTGCTTCAGCCTCAGCAATGGCGGACGCTCCTCCCCACACCAAGGTCGAACATCCCAACTTGATTTCAGACTGCTGCACTGGCAGCAAGAATTTCAAGCCAATAGATCTTAGCTTGCTGGAATATGTGGGTGTGGGTCCTACTGAGCCAGTCATTGGAGGGAATCTCTGGGTCTGCCAGTTGCAAAGACCTTGGGAAAAGCACAGTATCTGGGCAGGAGGGTACTGTTCCTCCCAGTACAGTCTGTCATGGCTTCCCTTGGCTAGGAAAGGGAAATCTCCTGACCCCTTGCGCTTCCCGAGTGAGGCAACGCCCCACCCTGCTTTGGATCGCCCTCTGTGGGCTGCCCCCACTGTCTAACCAGTCCCAGTGAGATGAACCAGGTACCTCAGTTGGAAATGCAGAAATCGCCTGCCTTCTGCGTGGATCTCGCTGGGAGCTGGAGACGGGAGCTGTTCCTATTCAGCCGTCTTGAGTTGTCTCACTATTTCCCAACATTTTATTAGATATTTCCATTGGAGTTCTCCCCTCTCAAGTTTACCCTATCAGATCTATTACAGAAGCACATTCTCTGTAAGTTGACTTCTTTTCTTAATGGTAGTACAGCTGTGGCTATACAGGCACCCAAATTGGAATCTGCCACCTATGAGTTTTCCTTTTATGTTTCTCTCTTTGTCCCCCTCCACCAAATGCACACAGACAGGCCCCTAGGCTCTCTTATAATTATTTTTTGAGTTAGAGCCTCACTCTTTTGCCCAGGCTGGATTGCAGTGGCATGATTATGGCTCACTGCAGACTCAACCTTTTGTGCTCAAGTGATCCCTCCAGCTCATCCTGTTGAGTAGCTGAGGCTACAGGTGTATGCCGCCACATTTGGCTAATTTTTTTTTTTTCTATTTTTTGTAGAGATGGGTCTCACTTTGTTGCTCAGGCTAGTCATGAACTCCTGGCCTCAAGCAATGCTCCTGCCTTCCAAAGTGCTGGGATTATGGTCATGAGCCACTGTGCTTAGCCCTAAGTTTTGAACTGTTAGTTCTTCTGTTCATTGCTATTGTATCTCAATCTGAGGCCTTTCTATTGCCTCTGTAAATATTTGAATTTAGTTTTCTCTTGACTTCTATTGAGTTCCATGTCATGTGTCCCAGTGAATGCCAGAATTGTCTGGCTATCTGTTGTTCGTGTAGCAAGCTAAGAGAAAAGATAAACAACCCTTTAGTTAGGGTGTACATGTCTCTCACAACTAGTTTGAAAATAGAATTAAAAGCCTATGTGCTAAAATATTGTAAAATGTTTACTAAATCAGAACATTATCCCTTTATAATACTTGAACACAGGCATATTTCAGCTTATTGCGCTCTGAAGATACATGTTTTACAAATCAAAGTTTTGTGGCAACCCTGTGTCTGGCAAGTCTATTGGTACCATTTTTCCCACAGTGTATGCTCACTTCCTGTCTCTATCACATTTTGGTAATTCTCACAATATTTTAAACTTTTTCATCTTTATTATATCTGCTATGGTAGTCTATGATCAGTGATCGCTGATATTACTATTATTGTGTTGGAACCCTGCAAACCACACCTGTATAAGATGGCCAGCTTAACTGATAAATGCTGTGTGTGTTCTGATTGCTCTTTTGACTGTTTCCTCATCTCTGTCTTTCTCTTTGAGACTCCCTATTCCCTGAAACAAAACAATATTGAAATCAGGCCAATTAATAACCCTACAATGACCCCTGTGTGTTCAAGTGAAAGGAAGAGTCCTGTGTCTGTCACTTTAAATCAAAAGCTACCAAACCTAATTTAGAGCAAGGCCCTAATTCCCTTCAATTCTGTGAAGGCTACAGAAAGTGAAGAAGTTACGGAAGAAGAGTGTGAAGCTAGTAGAAGTTTATTCATGTGGTTTAAAAAGAAAGCATTGTCTTCCTAACAGAGAAGTGCAAAGTGAAGCAGCACGTGCTGATGTTGAGGCCGCACTGAGTTATCCAGAAGATCTAGCTGAGGTAATTGATGAGCATAGCAACGCTAAATGACAGATTTTTCAGTGTAGATGAGACAGCCTTCTACTGGAAGAACATGCCAGTTAGGGCTTTTATGGACAAAGAGGAGAAGTCAATGCCTGGCTTTAAATGATAAACTGACACTTGTTAGGAGCTAATGCAGCTAGTGACTTTCAGTTGAAGGCAGTGCTCACTTACCATTCCCAAAAATCCTAGGACCCTTAGGAATTATACTAAATCTACTCTCTGTCTGTGCTCTGTAAATGGAAGAACAAAACCTGAATGGCAGCACATCTGTTTACAGCATGGTTTACTGAATATTTTAAGCCCACTTTTGAGACTTAATGCTCAAAAAGAAAGATTCCTTTCAAAATGTTACTGCTAATTGACAATATAACTAGTTACCCAAGATCTTTGATGGAGTATAAGAAAATTAATGTTACTTTATATCTGCTAACACAACATTTATTCATCAGCTTATAAATCAAGGAGTCATATAGATTTTCATGTCTTATGTTTGAAGAAATACCTTGTGTAAGGCTATCACTGTCCTAGATAGATTCCTCTGATGGATCTGAGCAGAGTAAATTGAAAACCTTCTGGAAAGGATTCACCCTGTTAGTTGCCATTAGGAACATTCATGATTCATTGGGGGGGGTCATAATCCAACCCTCATGGAAGACTTGGAGGGATGTGACTTCAACGGGGGAAGTAACTGCTGATGTGGTGGCAATAGCAAGAGAATAGAAGTAGAGTCTGAACATATGACTGAATTGCTACAATTTCATAAAACTTAGAAGGATGAGGAGTTGCTTCTTATGGATTAGCAAAGAGAAAGTGGTTTCTACTTGAGATGGAATCTACTTCTGGTGAAGATACTGTGAACTTTGTTGATATGACAATAAAGGATTTACAATATTATATAAATGTAGTTGATAAAGCAGTGGCAGGGTTTGAAAAGATTAAGTCCAACTTTGAAAGAAATTCTGCTGTGGGTCAAATGCTATCAAACAGCATCCCATGCTACAGAGAATTTTTTTTTTGTGAAAAGAAGGATCACTCTAGGCGGCAAACTATGTTGTTGTCTCATTTTAAGAAATTGCCACATCCACCCAACCTTCAGCAACCACCACTGTGAACAGTCAGCAGCCATTACACCAGCAAAAAGATTAGGACTCACTGAAGGCTCAGATGGTTATTAGGATTTTTAGTAATATACAGTTTTATGTACATTATTTTTTAGTCATAATGCTATTGTGCACTTAATGGATGATAGTATGTAAATATGACTTTTACATGCCATGGGAAATAACAAATTTCATGTGACTAATTTTCTCATGATATTTGCTTTATTGGCTCCAGGAGTCTGGAGTGAAACTCCCGATATTTTTGAGGCAGGCCTGTTACTTTCCCATTGCATAGGCAGACTTAGTGTGGTGATATTATGAGCATTATTAACTTAATAGAAAAATGTGTCACTAGATTATATCTAGTATCTGTAGGATGGAGCCAATCACTAGAAAGGGTACAGTAAGTCATGCTGGCTTCTTGGATGGAGAGGCAAGTGAATAGTGTTTGGACGTTTGAGTTGTCCTGTCAGTGACTGTGAATATGACTGATTAGGCTTCATCCTTTTTCCTTCACCCAAAACGGCCAGAAAGCAATTTCAGTTTTCCTATTAATGAAAATTTGGCAGAACATTTCAAATGTGCACCAAATTAATAGATATATGGAAAATATGACAATTATAAAATAAAGTAAAATGAAAGTCTTAAATCTAGATATATCACAGTTTGCTCATTAGTAAGAGGAAAAACTATTAATGCACATACATACATAGAGTGTTGCATGTGCAAATTCATATGCAAACATGGATGCATATGTTTGTAATTGGAAAATTGCAGACTAGGCACTTCAGAGGCTATAGTGTTCTCTTTCATTCTGCCTCAATTAACTTTTCTGGAAGATTAAACCAAGAAAGAGGCCCTACCACAAGCTTTCTTTTATTTTTATTTTTTTAAATATAAGACTTTTGTTAAACAACTTTAAAATTTGAAAAGAATATTCAAAAGAAGTATGATCACTTTCCTCTCTAAACAAGTAGGTTTTATTCATCAGAAAATATATTACAAAGTGATATCACAGTTATAGAAAAATATATCCATTTTTATTTTTGAGTTATGTGATTCCATAGATATTGAATGAATTTATTATAAATATTTAAAGGCCTATTTTGTCTTGGCTGAGATTTACAATGGTTTATGATTGTTCTTTTTCTTATGCAAGGGTCGTCAAGTTCCAATTTCAGTCCATCTGAAGAGTGGAAGGCTTAGCAGGAACAAGTCACATGCCAAGTAAAATTGTGGCTATTAGGCATTTATGAGGTTTTTCAATAGAGAGACTAGTTAAGGTTGTCATTTGCCATGTCATCACTTTTTACTCTACAAGAACAGATATTTAAAGAAAAATGAAGCTGAATGTCAACTTAGGTGGGCATTTGGCAAAAACAACATTGGGTTAGGTTTAAGCGGTAGCAATTTGTTTCAGTCTACAATACTGATGAAACCTCCATTGTCTCTTACATTCTCAAGTATATACAAATACTTTGAAATTCCCTGGAATCTGTCATTCAATAGGGACATGTAACTTTGAACCTCAGCTATATTATTTCTCCTGGAAGAAGTTAAGCAGTGAGTGGATAGTTAATGGTGCTTGGTTGTTGGTACATTGGTATCTAGCATAACTGGATTTTATTTAAGTTCTGCAGAGGTCTTGACTACATGAAGATCAACTTTTTGTCTCTGATGAAAGGTGAAATGGGCTAGAAATTATTTAACGTGGGAAGTTTTTGTTAGCTAAGGTAAACTGGCACAAGTAAGAGGCTACTATTCTAAGATCCACTTACAAAAGGGAGCAAATTTTCACCATGAAGAGTAGAAAAAAAATTCGAGACTTTTTTTTTTAAAAGAATGAAGATACTTATTAAAATAGTTTTATCTTCTTAAAAATCCTTTAGGTTATGTTTGCAAAATTCAACTTTTTATATAATCTTGTGGACATTATATAATAGTATGTTATGATATGCTTCATTTCAAGTGGTTATTGATTGATTGATTGATTGACACAGATCTCACTCTGTTTCCTAGGCTGGAGTATAGTGTGATCATAGCTCAATGAAGCCTCCATCTCCCAAGTGATCCTCTTTCCTCAGCCTCCTGAGTAGCTGCAAGTACAGGTGCACACCACCATGCCTGGCTAGCTTTTTAAATTTTTGGTAGAGATGAGGTGTTGCTGTGCTGCCCAGGCTGGTCTTGAACTGCTGAGCTCGAGCAATCTTTCCACCTTGGCCTCCCAAAGTGTTGGGATTACAGATGTAGCCACTGCACCCAGCCTTCAGGTGGTTATTTTTGCAAAAATATTTTTAGGGTACTTCTAGATCTCTAAAAATGTTCATGATTAATCCTTTGATATTAGAAATATTTTTGGGCCATCTCTTTGGTCATCATTCTCCTTTATTTTTATATGTTTTAGGTAGTCTTCTTTTGGGAAGTTCTCATTCCTATAGTATTTAGCATGATTTAAGGCGTCTGCCAATATTACTTTAACCAACTTAATAAAATACTTATGTTTTGCTAGATGTAACTTTATTTTATTGTAATTATATTGAATTCTCAGAATTCTACAGATTTTTACCATCATCTACTCTATTAGTCTGTTTTCACACTGCTATAAAGATACTACCCTAGATAGGGCAACCTGTAAACAAAGGGGAGGTTTAATTCTCACAGTTCCGCATGGCTGGAGAGGCTTCAAGAAACTTACAATCACGGTGGAAGGAGAAGCGGGCACCTTCTTCAAAAGGTGACAAGTGAGAGAAGAATGAAGGAGGAACTCCCAAACACTTACGAAACCATCAGATCTCATGAGAACTCACTATCACGAGAACAGCATGGGAGAAACCACCCCCATGATTCAATCACCTCCCTCCCTTGACACATGAGGATTATAGGTCCCGCCTTTGACATGTAGGAATTTACAATTTGAGATGAGATTTGGGTGGGGACACAGAGCCAAACCATATTATTTAGAGACTGGTAATATTGTTTACTTGAAGTAAAATAGATTTCAGCGTCAAGTGGCCTGAAATTGTTGGGTGGGTCGTATTATAAATGTTCTGTTCTTAATGAATCTGTGTATGTTAGCATGATATTATGATTCTATGCAGTCTTTTAACTGTGAGCTTTTAGAAACAATTGCCTGATAACAAGCACACCTTATACTAAGAGAATATCCCTACTTAAGTAAAATTTTTTTTTTTTTATTAGAGACTGGTCAGCATAACGGAATTTTATAAGTTTAGATCCCTTATGTCTTAACAAGAAAAATCTAATGCTATAAACCAGCACTTTCTTTTGTAAAAATAAAATTGTGTCAGAATTATATTTGAAACTGTTTTTTTTCATATATGATTTCTCTAAGTGCTTATTCTGCACTTTGTTATTGAGGTGCTCAATTTTTGCCCTGATTTGACTGAAGTTGTTGTTAGCCTTCTGTTCATTGCATTTACAGGGGTGTGTAGTATTGCTATCACCTCTGTCAGATTGCATCTTTCAAAAACGATTTTCTAAAAGTTTTTTGGGTGGTGACCTGTCACAAAAAATATGGTATGAACATGGGACAAACCCAGTTCTCTGTTTTCTACTTTTATGTGTTTTTGTTCATTAAGTAATGATGAAAAAATTCTTAGAAAAATAAAGTAATATAGTAAATGTGTTGCAGTACTACTAAAAGGTAAATTCATAAAATTTCTCATGTAAAAATCACTTTAAACAGATTAGATTTCGCTGGGCACAGTGGCTCAAGCCTGTAATCTCAACACTTTGGGAGGCCGAGGTGGGCAAATCACGATGTCAGGAGATTGAGATAGTCTTAGCTAACATGGTAAAACCCTGTCTCTACTAAAAATACAAAAATTAGTGGGGTGTGGTGGCATGTGCCTGTAGTACCAGTTACTACGGAGGCAGAGGCAGGAGAATCGCTTGAATCCGGGAGGCAGAGGTTGCAGTGAACTGAGATCGCACCACTGTACTCCAGCCTGGGCGACAGAGCCACACTCTGTTTCACAAACAACAACAACAAAAATTTACCTACATTAAAGAAGATTTATTAGGTAGTAAGAATCTGAACTGTAGGCTGAGTTCCTTGCTTACAAATTAGTGATCAGAGAGCTATTTTTTACCCAGTGATGGAGAAAGGAGATTTCAGGAGAAAAAGCTGTGTGTGTTTTTTAGCAGTATTATGTAAAACCGATTGTAAAACCACAAAAAATACCTTCCCACATCCAAAAAGTAAAATAGAGCTCCTTATGTATTTGGTTCTGGCAACGTTTTCACAAAATATCCTTTGCTACTATCAGGTAAATAGTGGACTATATTTTGTTATTTAAAACTTTTTTTAAAGAAACACAGCAAGTTCACATAATAGGTACCAAATAAGTGTTTAATTGTTAAAAGTGGGAAGAAATTGGCAACAAATCTAAGTTCAAAATATAAAGCAAACTCTTAAATTTTGCTTGATGAAATAGTTAATCGCATTTTCCATAGCGAAAGTTTTACTGTAATTATCTAATTATATGAGAGCTTTGCTTTACTCTGCTTGTATATACAATGATTTTATTGGTGTTTTATGAGAGTTAAAAATCTCATGAATTTACTTTAACTGAAAGCATAATTTACCAAGGGGAATTTTAATACTGTGAGGAACATAACCTTCAAAAGTATTGAATTGAGTTCTAGTTATTAGGAAGTAGTTTATTGACATTACAATAAATTATCTCTAAAATACTTGAAAATATTTAGCATTTGAACATGTCAGCAAATTAAAAAAAGAAAAGAAAGTCACCATCCATTTACACTCGATATTTTCACATCTGGAGAAACTGTCCCAGATGTAAATTGTTTCCAGAATGTTCCAAAGCTCACCAGTGGCAGAGCCAGGAGCTGAATCAATCTAGTGTATTACTATGTATCATATATACTTGTTACTTTTATGTTCTCATGAATGTGCTAAGTAATAACATGGAAAAAGTAAAAATATATACACATATATGTGTTTAATATTCCTTCTTAATAAAAAATGACAATTTAAAAAACAGTGATTCCTTCTATGTGCTAATGGCTTCTTTAGTTTCATAGAGAATATTGAGCCTTACTGAATTTGTTATAAAAATCAATGATGCTGTTAAATTTAATACCAGATCCCAGACATATCTTTGTCATCTTTTATTTAACTACTTGTTCTTTTGTTAACTCAGTTATTACTAGACTAAGAAAATGTGTTTTCAAGGCACAAGTTCATCAAACAAAAGAGCTGGCTATTTTCATTCTCACTGCATCCATATTGGGTTTACTTTTTATAATCTGTTTCAGGTCCCTGATAGTTTGCATTTTTAAATGAATAGTGTGTGTGTGAATATATATGTGTGTGTGTGTGTGTAATAACCAATGATTGACTTTAAGAGCAAACCAGTCCAAATCCCTCTTCCATTCCTCTCTCAGCCTTATTGCTACTGTAGCCTTATGGATTCTTTCATTTTTTTTTAGTCAGAAAAACTATAGCTTTATTATATACTGAATTTTTATGTTGGCACTTAAGAGATGTTAAAATTTTCTCTTTCATAGTTGTACACTGCTCCAGTGGCACAAATACAATTACTTGTATAAATTCTATAAATTTTTTCATTTGTTTTCTGCTAATGTAGTATGTCTCAGGTATTTCCTACCTAAATCAATAAGAAAACCTAAATAAATACTGGTTAAAATACCTCTGCGTATTTTATCTAGTTGCGGTTATAAATGGATTCATTTCTTACACGAAGATGAGGAATGATGAAATCATTCTAGTAGGAGATGTTGAATAGAAAGAATTGAGGGTGTTGTTACAAGTTTTAGGGATCTCTGCTTATGACTAAATGGTTAATGGAAAGTTTGTGTTATGGGATATAGAATACTCCCAGAGATTAGTTGTGATGGATATGTAACTGATGTGTAAAGAAATGATTCTCACAGGGCACACCTCCCTAGTATTCATTCTTTTAATGGTAAGTTATTTTCAGATAGAATGGTATTCTGAAGCAATATGTGAATAAAATGAATTCCAGAGAACTTTGTCTAAGTTTTATGAGTAAATTTTTCTTGATTAAGCACAGAGTTTGGTATTGCTATTTATTTCCCTATTGGAAGTAGTTTTCTCAAGTTGGTCAGATGACTGAGATTGGCAAGATTGTGAATTTATTTTCCAGTGCTATTCTAGTAAATCAGTTTATAACATTTAAGATGAAATGCACAGGCGGCAAAATAAATGAAACTAGACTTTGTTAGGCATTTCACATTGATTGTAGCCCTAGGTAAGAAATGTGAACAATTTATGTGGTCATTCAGTTTTTTAAAAAGATGCCTGGCAACTTCTCTCACTACCTTTTCTTTTTTTTGCTACTGACTTCTATTTAAATAATGGAAAGAGACTTTAGCTTTAATTCTTGTATGCTATTTATTTACAAAGATGGAACCAACTATTATATTTTCAATATCATTAAAGTTAATGGTTATATTTTGTAATAAATACAATTTAAATATGCCTTTTAATATGGCTTTGTTATAATATTTAAAAGAGCATTACTTCATGTATAAATGTAACTTGTAAAATGAGCATGGTAAGGATACTGAATCTAGAGTTAAGATTTAAGTCACAAGTACTAGGTCTTCAAATAACAAGTGTCTCTTTACCTGTCCAAGTTACTTAATGTTTTTGAACTTTAGTTCAAAATCCTTATCTGTAAACAGAGTAGGATGCCTTTAATGGCATCTAAATGGCCTCTTTTTTTTTTTTTTGAGACAGAGTCTTGCTCTGTGGCTCAGGCTGGAGTACAGTGGCATGATCTCAGCTCACTGCAACCTCTGCCTCCTGGTTCAAGCAATTCTCCTGCCTCTACCTCCTGAGTAGCTGGAATTACAGGTGCCCGCCACCACGCCTGGCTAAGTTTTTGTATTTTTAGTAGAGATGGGGTTTCACCCTGTTAACTAGGCTGGTGTCGAACTCCTGACTTCAAGTGATCCACCCACCTTGGCCTCCCAGAGTGCTGAGATTACAGGCATGAGCCACTGTGCCCGGCCCTAAATGGCTTCTTTTTTCTAAAATTATTTTCTATACTAGAACATGCTGTGAAGTCTTTTTGCTTTCATACGCTCTTATGCATGATTTTAATGTGTAGATTTAGTAGAATAATTCAGGTTTCAACAGTTATATTAAATGTGAATCAGGTGATATGATATTCCTATTTCAAGCCATTTTTGAGACCTTCTGTGTTAATTCTTACCACAAGACTCATAGGTTATTTTGATGTTTTCTCTTGTATTTGTCCATTTCTTATCCTCTTTTTTATGTCTAATGTTTACAGATTAAGTCTAAATTTTCCCTTTTTGTGTTTCATTATTTTTTCTCTCTGCTTAATAACTGTTACAAAATTTTTTTCATCAGTGAATCTATCCTTTCATGTCTATCCAAGCCCTTCCATCTGAGAATGACTCCATAGTGAGTAATGCTCACACTGTTTCTTCTTACCATTTCATTTTAAACTTATTTTGTGTATACTATCCAGTTAGCACTTGGCAGGGAATGATCTTATTCTCTCCCTTACCTAATAGATTACTTAATATGGACTCACACAGTATTGATTTAATGTCTGTGCGATAGATATTTTGGCCTACATTGAACTTATTTAATAATATAATCTTTTTTTTAAAAAAAACAGCATCTTACTTTAGATTACTGAAGTATTCTATATAAGCTAATTTTCCAGGTTATTATATATTAAGGAAAAAATTGTATTGGTCTGGTTTTACTAAAATAAGTATTTGTAATAAGAGTTTACTTAAAATAACCAGAGTTAGCCAGGGAAGTGCTTTAGTGACTGGGAGTTAACAAAATCCCTAGTCCCTTTCCCTTCTATCCACCATGGAAGGTTTGAGAACTTTAGTCAGGTGTGCTTGAGAAAGAGGTAATTCAGCCTGGAGAAGTCATCTTAAGGATGTGAGAGGAAGCCAATATTTGGAAGATGGAGCAGGGTCCAACTCTGTGAGGAGTGAGAGGACTAGCATTTCTATATGGACAAAGAAACACACAGAGTGGTTGGAATTAGAAAGAGCCACTGAGTGCATCTGAAACTGAAGGAATGGCAGATTGTGAAGTGTTGAGTGTGTGGTTTTGACTGGTTTGAGTTTGAGCTGGGCCTTCTAAGTTTGAAGTCGATAAAGCAGCACTGCCTAGTAGTAATTGATGTGATCAGATTTCCATCTTATACATCCTCGATGCAGGACGGAAAGTAGATTAAAATAAGCAGAGAAATTTCTGGTTTAGTTAGGAGGCTACTGCAGTATAATAGTACAAGAAATAATAGTGGTAGTGAGGACTAGGTTACTGTATTGGACTGAATATTTGTGTCCCCTCAAAATTTATATGGTAAAATCTTAACCCCCATAATGATGGCATTAGGAGATGGGTGCTTTGGGAGGTGATTAGATCTTGAGAGTAGCGCCCTCATGAATGAGATTAATGCCATTTTAAGAAGAGTCAGAGTTTGTTCTCACTACCTGAGGACACAATGAAAAGTTGGCAGTCTGCAAGCTGGAAGATGGCCCTCATGAGTACCTGATGATGCTGGCAATCTGATCTTGTACTTCCAACTTCCAGAACCGTGAGAAAAAAAATTCTGGTGTTAATAAGCCATCTGGTCGATGGTATGTGTTACAGCAGGCGAAACAAAGGCAGGTAGTTTTAGTGGGAGTGAACCAAATGAAATCAAGATATATTTAAGAGATCAAAGCATTAAGAATTGAAGCTTAAATAAATGAGAGAAAAGAAGTATAGCCTCTAATTTTATGTCTTATAAAACTTGGCGAATGATAGTAAGCTTGGGAAGATTAAAGCAAGAACTTTGTGGTTTGTTTTTTAAGGTTGAATAGGCATATGAAGATCCCAGATTTTTTGGCAAAGTATAATTTAAAAGATTTTATTCATATTCAAAAGTTTTCTGTTCATTTGTGTGTGTGTGTGTGTGTGTGTGTGTACAAAAGCTCTCAAAGCTTACTTTGAAAGGCAAGTTAGACTCCTTTATGACTTTCTTAATATTGAATTTTAATAGAGTTCCAGGGATAGACAAAATTTAAAATATATCTTTTATATTACAACGTCTTTTCCAAGCCTTCTATAATGTCTGTATGGCAGATGATTTTTTTAGTGAAATCCTTTTTATTGTAATACTTCATATTCTGAAAAACAAGAACAGAAAAAAACCTCTTCTATTGGTTGAATTGTTGGCAGACAGGACGATGGTAAGAATATTACCAGGCTTATATGCTGTTGCCTTAGGATTAAGATCTGTAGCCACCTAAAAATAGATTACTTTTGCAGGTTTTGGAAAGCCTGAACTGTTCTCGTATGGAAAGTATAGAAAGATAATGGAATCAGTGCCAGAAACTTCTAGATTCAGATTTTTTTGGCTTGAATCCTGTTAGCAATAAGTTTATGTGTGATAATTTTGAAAAATATAATATGATTCAATTTTCTGGGCACCAGAGATTTTGTTTTATGGAATTATGGAACTTAATTTTAGTTAAATGCTCAATACTTAAGCTTAATTCTACTGGTACTTGCTGAGGTGGAATGTCGCAAGTGTTGTCAAGGTAGTCCCAGAGTCAATACTGAAAAACTTACTTGGGAACAGTAGGACTGGTTAAAGTCACCAGCATGACTCCTCTGAGTACTGAGTATTACTTCCACTTCTAGAATATAGTGAGAGGCCTCTAGATTTAAACTTTCTTAGTTAACGTGTTTATAGTAATGACTGCGTTCTGAGTTTTTCCTCAACTATCAAAATTCCAACTATGACCTTGTGTTTCTTGCTCTTCCCATTGGTATGATATGGAACTTCAAATACGTTTATAATTTCCAGAACCCTCCCAGCAAATGTGGCCTGCTAATGTATGTTATTAGTATAATTAGGTTAATGTTAGTAATAACAGACACTTACTGAAAAGCTGGAAATAATGAGTCACCGTTCTTTTCCTTTAAAATGAATGATCCCAGGGCTTTAGTCTTCAGAGCAACCCTGAGAGTTGATTATCATAGATAGCATTATCCCCAGTTCAAAATTAAGCCTAGTGATCATTTCACTGTATCACATAATTTTCATGAGTAATGCCAATACTTGTCCTTTTCGAATAGTAGAAACCTATTTTGTTACAAGAGAAAAGGATCTTGAAAATCATTTAGTGGAATGCTTTCATTTTAAAGAGGTAACTCAAGCACTTTCTTTGCCTGGCTCTAAGATACCTTGTTTTATTTTGAGAATTGGCAGTTTTTTCCTGTAAAGAACCAGATAGTAAATATTTTAGGCTTTGTGGCCTGTCTGCACAGTCTTTTTCACAACTATCAACTCTGCTGTTTTCATGTCAAAGCAGTCATAGACAATATGCAAAAGAATGGGTATGGCTGTGTTCTAGTAAAACTGTATTTACAAAATAGGCTTGACCCATAGTTTGCTGATTTTTGATTTAGATTTTCAATCTGAAATGACCTAGTTTGCCACAGTTATTAGTACCTTTATCCTATATGTGTTAGGCATTTATTTAACAGACATGCACTCTCTGGGTCATGAAGCCTCATGATTTAAAGTATTACTCATGCACTGACTTACGTTTTTATCCCTAAATTTCATCCTTTCTCAAAGCTTTGATAGAAATGTTCAAATGCAGGCAGTTTAAATGTTTAAAAGTCTTTTTCCTTCTCTGAACTATTCATCTTAACTTCTATCTTTTGTTTCCAGTTGAGCTTACCATAGCCACTGTGAGAGATTTTGCTAGTATAAATTTACAAAGTTACTCTCCTTATTGAAAACTTTCAGATGCTTCTCATCTCCTAATGGACAAAACTCAGATCATAAAGCCTTGGCCTGGTCTGGCTCTTGCCTAATTCTACTGTTCTGTCTTTCTCATTTCCTTATTGAGTAGTTTGCCCTCTGGAAATCACTAAGTTATTTATAGTTCTCCACATGTACCCTGTAACTTGATTTAGATGTGTTTCCTGCATGAGTTTTTCTTTCTACCTGAAACACTTTTTTTTTTTTTTAATTGTTTACTTGCCAAACTCTCCTTAAAAATTTGAGTGACATTTCCTCTTGGAATCCTTCCCTAATACCTTTGTGCTCATATCCCTTCTCCTTTGACAAGTCAGCATGTGTAGACATTCAGAAATATTTGTTCATTTGAACATGCCTTAATGTTCCAAGTTATGTTGTCTGCTATCCTACCCTGCTTCAGTGCTGTCTTCTACAACGAGGTGCTTTGTGGTGACTTGCAGAAAAGAAGGAGGTTGATATGAGGAAATAATAAAAATTGCAACTCAAGTAATTGCTACATGCTATTAAGGAGAATAATAATACTAGTTCTGCATTTTTATGGCATTTACAGTACATAAATTTCAACTTCATGTATTTTACTATCTTGATCTTTTGAGTAGAATTCAATTTTAAATTTTTTTATTTTGCCTTTTAGAAAAACATTTTTTTATTTCAAAATTGTCTAACTTACAAGTGCCTCCTTTTAGTTTTTATGAAGCATCTTATTGTGTCAATAAATGACTGCTTATTTCTTATTTTAAATTATTTTCTGTATATGTCCTGAACAGTAGTATTAACCTTTAAAGTATTTCTCATTTCAAAATGGGACTTCATTTTCCTCTTAAAAATTAAATTTGGGGAGTGATATTCACACTTTTTTTTGGAAGTAGCATCCTTTATTTATCCCAGAATAAATTTTAAATATAATTACATTATGAACACGAATTTGCTGTTTTAATTTATATGTGCAACACTTAGAAATGTTAGGTTGAAAACAAAAGTTTGAAATAAAAAATTATGGATGATAATTGTTCTTTTTTTCCTGTCTTCTTTTATTTAGATTATGTTGTAAACTGACTGCCCTATTAAATACTGGTAATATTAACAGGTACAGAAGTATTTTTTTCTTGCAATTTATCATTTTCAATTAAATGGACCTGGCAGCCTGAAAGTGAATAGCCTCTACCCTTGTCATCAATATAAAGTAGAACAAAAGTTACCTTCAAACTTAAACGCTAATATTATAATATGTCAACAGAATTGATATTTCACTCATTCATTTATTGTTGCACAACTTATATAATTATGAAAGCATGTGCCAAACAGATGTTCCTTTGCTCTGGCTGGCCATTTAATTGAGCTCAGCATCCATGTGCTGAGATGGTATACATCATTGTACTGTCTTATGTGTGCAGACATGCATTGAATTTTAAACAACAGTATTTTTTGTATTAGACACTGTAGCTTTCACCTCTAGAAGTTTGATTTAGGTCCTTTTAAATATATTCTCTAACTTTTGAATATATGTAATTTAATTACAACAACCATTATAGTATCTTTGAAGATTCTAATGCCTATCAGTTCTGGGTTAGACTGAAAGGAAGTTTGTATCTCCTCATTATGGTCACAGTGTCTTCCTCCTTTCCTTGCCTAAGATTTTTCTTTTTTGCATGCATACTTAAGATGTGTTGATATGTGGTTTTAAAATTTTCATTCAATTAGGAATGTTTTCAGCATTAACTTTTCAAATGTCTTTCTGTTGTTTTCCCAACTTATTGGCAACTCTGGTTACCTGTGTATTAGGCTGACTAAATATGATCCATATCTCACTGGTGGTCTGTTTAATTTCCTCTTTTTGTCTTTTTTTGTTGTTGTTTCATTTAAAATCATTTCTATGGCTGTGTCTTCAAGTTGACTAATCTTTAATATCAAATCTTCTGTTAATTATTTCTAGTGGGAGTTTTAAAAATATCACATCCTATAGTTTTCATCTCTTGAAGTTAGGTTTAGGTCTATTTTACATCTGTGCTAAATATGTTCAATCTTTCCTGTAGTTTTTGAACAAATGGAACACAGTTTTAATAACTGTTTCAATGTTTTTAGTTCTAATATTGGTGTCAGTTGGGTTGGTTTTGGTTGATTTTTCTCATAATTGGCCATATTTTCTGCTTTTTAAAATGTTCGGTATTTAAGGTATTAGACATTGTGAATTTTATCTTAGGAGATGGGTATTTTTATATTCTTATAAATATGAACTTTGTTCCAGATGCAAGTAATTAAAAACAGTTTGATCCATTTGGGTCTTGTTTTTTTGATCTTTTAGCAGGACTAGTTAGTATATTTAGTGTAGAGATAATTATTTCCCACAACTGAGGGAAGACCCTTGTTTATACTCTACCTAATGCCCTATAAATTATTGTCTTACTCTGTTTTCTGGTGTTATAACAGAATAACATGAACTGGGTAATTTATAAATAAATGTGATTTATTTGACTCATGATTCTGGAGACTGGCAAGTCCAAGAGCATGCTGCTGACAATTGGTGAAGATCATCCCCTAGTGGAAGGGCAGAAGGTGGGAACAAGTGCACATGGCAGATAGAAGTGGGCTGAACTCATTTCTTTTGTCGAGAACACATTTCTGCAGTAACTAATCCATTCCCATGATAAAGACATTAGTCCCTTCATGAGCCCTCATGACCTTATCACTTCTTAAAGGCCCTACCTCTTAATACTGTTACAGTGGCAATTAAGTTTTAATGTGAGTTTTGGTAGGGAAATTTAAACCATATTAATTATGAAGTTTTCTAGTATGGCTCATGGCTATTGCCAATCTTCCCAACCCTGTGTGTGCATGGAGTACTGTTCCTTCTAGTCCTTTGACTAATTTTCTCACATAGGTGCACTGATCAATACACCTCTGCTGTCTTTATGAGGAAGATATTCTGATGTTCTATAGCGCTCTCTCACTGTGAAGCTCTCTCCTCTCTGGTACTCTACCTATGACTCTATTCTGTCTGCCTTGGTCTCCCCAGATTCTGAACTTCATCTCTCAATTAAAAGAAATGAAATCTGGATTCCTTCATGTACCACGTCCTGAAACTCTCTTGTGGGCAGTAGGATGGGGTACATGTACAGCTCACTTTGTTTTATGTCTCTTAGGGATTATTTCTTCATTGTAACATGTATAATGTCTTTAAAAAACATTGTTTCATATAGTTTGCTTTTTTAAAGTTGGTTGAGGAAGAAAAACAATTTCATCCCTAGTACTCCTCCTTAGTTAGAAACAGAAACTGGGTGCATTGAAATTTTGAGTGTTTAATTTTTACACATTTAACACTCATCCACATTTTCAGAAATATTTTTTATGTAAAGAAGAACAAGCTCAGTCTGTTTTAGCTTAGATTATGTGTAATTTTGCCTGTTCCAGATCTAATTTTTCACAGTGAGATTTTAAGTAGTAACACTAGGTAGGAATAAAAATTCCTTTGCAGTATAGATGTGTAAATTAATGATAAAAAATATTTAATGGGATATATGGCCACCAATCATAATATATAAGCACTACTTTTGTTTAGACAAACCCTTTCCATTAACACTTTTTACAATGATAACATGTTGTGGATGGTTGGAACAGGATGACAAAGCAGGATTATCCAGTGATTGTCACCCCACCCCCAGAAATATCAATTTGAACAACTATCCACATGTCAAAAGACCTTCAAAAGAGCTAAATAAACCAAATGAGAGATTCCAGTACCTGGTTGTAGCATGGTAGTAAGAAAATGCGCGTTGAAGAGAGTAGGAAGGACAGTTTGTTACCTGTGTTACTCCTCCCCAACTATGGCAGCATGGAATGGAGAAGAGAGATTGTTCACTTAAGGAAAAAGAAGGAAGTGAGTATGAGATTTTGCCTTGAACCCCAACACTTGGCCCATCACAATAATACTCAACACCAGGGTGATTCCCACAACTTTGTATTACAAGCCAGTAACTGCAGACTGAACCTCTAGACCAGATGTAGCACCAGGTGGGACCCCAGAGCCCCATGCTTCTGTCTTTTTTTGAAGACTCAATCTCCAATTTATACCACTGCCAGGCTTGTATCAGTCCTCTGAACAGCACTTAGCAGCAGCAGGTGGCCCCTGGCTTCTGGCCAGATCTGGTGCCACACCTGATGTAGTGAACCTCAGGCTTCGGGCAGTGTCACACCTGCTACAGAGCTATCCCAAGCAAAGTCAAATCCCTATCTGTGAAGACTGGAATAAGTATCTACATCTTTAAATGTGCAGACATTGAGAAATGATCACAAGAATCAAGAACAATCAGGAAAACATTACATGACCATATGGAAAAAATGTACAAGTGACTGACCCTAAAGAAATGGAGACATGTGAGCTTTCTGACAAAGAATTCAAGACTTTAAGGTAGCTCAGCAAACTTGAAGAAAATACAGAGAAACAATTCAACAAAATGAAGAAAACACTAAGTGACCAGAATGTGAAATATAATGAGATTGAAATAATATTTTTTAGCTTCTACTAGATAATGCATGAAACAATTTTCAAAAAATCAAATCCTGGAGGTGAAAATACAATGTAGGGAATGAAAAATGCAATAGAGTTCATCAACAGCAGAATTTGCCAAGCACAAGAAATAATCTGAACTTGAAGACAGGTTATTTTGAAATAAATAGAAGAAAAAAGAAGTAAAGGAATGAAGAAAGGTTATAGGGTTTATGGTACAGCATCCAAAGAGCCAATCTTTGAGTCACAGGCATTCATGAAGGAGGAAAATATAAAGGGATAGAAAGCTTAAATAGATTTTTTTTTTTTTTAATTTTGAGATCAATGTAAATATCCAGGGACAGAAATGTCAAAGATCTCCAATCAAATTTAAACCAAATAAGGTGACTCCAAGACATATTATAATACTATCAAAAATTAAATGCTAGGAAGATCCTGAAAGCAGCAAGAGAAAGGAAGCAGATAACATAAAGAAATTCAAATATAGCTAGCAGCAGACTTTTTGGCAGAAATCTTATAGGCGAAGAAAAAGCAAAAGGATATATTTAAAATGCTGAAAGGGGGGGAAAAACTGTCAGCCAAGAATAGTGTACCCAGCAAAGGTGTCCTTCAGAAATGTAGAAAAGATGAATACTTTCCTGGGCAAACAAAAGCTGAGGCAGTATATCACCACCAGACCTGATATACAAGAAATGCTAATAGGAATCCTTCAAGCCACAAAAAGCACAACACTAGTGAATAATATGAAAACATTTGAAAATATAAAACTCTATGGTAAAAGTATACAGTGAAATCCACAATACTCATATTGTAATGGTTGTGTGTAAATCATTTTTATCACTAGTGTGAAGGTGAAAAGGCAAACCTATTAAAAATAGTAATGAATTTAAGGATATGCAATATGAAAATTGTGACATGATAATTACTGAATATGGAGGAGTGAGTGAAGTAAATGTGTAGAGCTTTTGTTGTTAAAATCGAAGTGTTCACCACCTTAAAACAATTTATTGTGGTTTTTGTAAGCATCATGGTAACCACAAAGCAAAAACTTACATTAGATACACAAAAAAATAAAAAGCAAGAAATTAAAAATGTAATACTAAAAAAATTACTTGACCATAAAGGAAGATAGAGGAAGAAAGGAACAAAACTTGGTAAAACAACTAGAAAACAATGGACAAAAATGGCAGTTGTAAGTCTGTACCTATCAATAATTATCCTGAATGTAAGTATATTTTTCCAATCACAAGACATAAAGTAGTTTAATAGATTTAAAAAAATCCAACAATATGCTGCCAAAAAGAGACTCATTTCACCTGTAAGGACACACACAGACTGAAAGTGAAGGCATGGAAAAAGATATCCCATACAAATTGAAACAACAAAAAAAGCAGGAATAGCTGTATTCATGAGGTAAAATATGCTTTTAGTAAAGAAATATAAAAAGGTCATTATATAATGTCAAAAGGATCAAGTAAGAAGATAGGACAGTTGTGATATATGCAACCAATGTTGGAATACCTACATATATAATATGAAGCAAATATTAATCTGAAGGGAGAGAAAGACTGCAATGCAATAATTGTGGTGTACTTTAACATCTGCCACCAGCAATGAGCAAGTTAGCCAGAAAACCAATAAGGAAATATTGGACTTTAACTATGCTTTTGATGAAATAGACATAACAGACATACACGGGATATTCAATCCAAGAGTTGCAGTGTAACTTTTTTCAACTGCACATGGAACATTCTCCAGGGTAAATCATGTTAGGCTATGAAACATGTTAAAAAACTTAAGATACCAAATATTTTCTGACTACAAAATATGAAACTATAAATAAGGAACTGGAGGACTTTGGAGAATTCACAAATACTTGGAAATTAAACATCCTTCTGACTAGACAGTGGGTCAATGAAGAATTTAAAGTTACACTTAAAAATTCCTTGAGACAAACAAATGGAAGCCTAACATACCAAAATCTATGGGAAACCGTAAAAGCAGTTCTAACAGGGAAGTTGATAACAATATACACTTACATCAAAAATGAAGAAACATTTCCTTTCACCTACTTTTCACTTTAAGGAACTAGAAAAAACAACGAACTAAGCCTGAAGTTAGGAGAAGGAAGGAAACAATATAGATTAGAGCAGAAATGAATGAAACAGTAGGAAAATGGTAGAGTAGATCTACAAAACTAAGAGTTTTTTTGAAGAGCTAAAAAAATTGGAAAACCTTTTGCTAGGGCCTGAATAGCCAAAACCATACTGAGGGAAAATAACAAAGCTTTAGGAAATCACATTACCTGACTTCAAAATATACTACAAAGATACAGTAACCAAAACAACATAGTACTGGTATAAAAACACACATGGACAAATGGAATGTTATAGAATGCCCAGGAATCCCATGTTTATAGCCAACTGATTTAGACAAAATTTCCTAGAACACACAATAGAGAATGGGCAGTCTCTTCAATAAATGTTGTTGGGATAACTGGATATCCACACACAGAAGAATGGAATTAGGCTCTTGTCTCACACCATATACAAAAACCACTCAAAATAGATTAGGGATTAAATGTAAGATTAGAATCTACGAAACTACTAGAAGATACATAGGAGAAAAGCCTTATGACATTGATCTGGGTGATGACTTTTTGATATGACCCCAAGAGTAATGGCTACAAAGGCAAAAATAGGCAAATTGGGGTCACATCAAACTTAAAAGCTTCTGCACAGCTGAGGAAAAATGAAGAGACAACTTACAGAATGAGAGGACCCATACCTCTCATATGCGAACTATACATCTCATAAAGACTTAATGTCAGAATTCTGTAAAAAAACTTGGCTCCATATCAAGAAAACAAGATATTAACAAAAGGGTAGAAGACCTGAATAGACATATCTGAAAAGGAAATAGATGGCCAATAGGTATATGAAAAAATACTCAATATCACTAATCATCAGGGAATTGTAAATCACAACCACAGTGAGATATCACCTCACGCCTATTAGAATGGCTGTTATGAAAAGGACAAAGACAAGTGTTGACAAGAATATGGAGAAAAGGGACCCCTTACATTCCCTTGTGGGAATGTAAATTACCACAGCCATGATAGAAAGCAGTATGGAGGCTCCAAAAAAATTAAAAATAGAACTACCGTATTGTCTACTAACCCCACTACTAGCTACATATCCAAATGAAATGAAATCATTATTTCAAAGAGATATCAGTACTCCTGTGTCCATTGCAGCATTTTTCACTGTAGCTAGGATATAGAATCAACCTAAGTATCCACAAATGAATGGATAAAGAAAATGTGAAATATACACAATTAAATACTCTTCGGCCATGAAAAAGAAGGAAATCCTGGCATTTGCAATAACGTGGATGAATTTGGAGGACAAGATATTAAGTGAAGTTAGCTAGGCACAGAAAGACAAATACAGAATGATGTTGCTCATGTGGAATCCGAAAGAGTTGATATTATGGCAGTAGATAGTAGAGGGTTAGGGAAATGTCAAAGAATATAAACTTTCAACTATGAGGCTGTACATGTGTACATTGTATAGATTTAGTCATTCTACAACTAATGAATACTTCAGAACATCATGTTGTATAGAGTAAACTATAAATCTTATCTGCCTATATGAAAATTAACAAAAAGTTGTCTTTCTCTTATATGTGGTAGCCACTATCTAACGGAGGATATGAGCTCTTGAAATATAGCTAAACTGATGACCTGAGTTTTTATTTTTACTACTAATACATTTGAATTTAAATGTAGCAGTATATAGCTAATGGCTACTCAAGTGTACAGTGCAGTTGTAGACTGTTTTATTTTGCCAACCATTGATTTGGGTCTGCTTTATCACATGATGTAGCTTCATGGAAAAAAAAATCTATTCAAAATCAAATGTTAAGTTGGCATTTTATTTTAATTCAGAATAGCCCAACAAAGTGAAACAACAGTGACCTTCCCGTTTTTTATTGGAATCGCTGTAACTGTAACTTCTTGTTATTATCTTTTTGTCTATGGTCATTCTTTTTACATTTCTTAGCACAGTTTTTCATAGATTTTCACATTTTTAATGACAAATTCAGAATAAATATGTATAAGATGTTAATCATGTATCTACATTGATTGTGATTATTAGATTATCTATTTCCTGGGCTCAAATAAACCTAAGATTATTTTGCCAAAACATTGTTCCTGAGGTTATTAAATAATTACTCATTACCAAGACTTTTAATGATTTGGGTCACACCTAAGAGAAGGCATGGGGTGAATTGGTGGAGGCTGTTCTAATATGACTTGGATACAGTGTATAACTGCCTTACAGGCATCTTGGTCACGTCTTTGAATATTTTTTTTTCCTGTGTATTCTGAATACCTCATCTTCTTAAAAAAACTTTTCTAAAAAGTTTTTTTTAAAGATTATTTTGCCTTTGGAACACATTAAATATATTTATTTTTTAAAAAACTTGCAAAAGTAGGTACATACAACAAAATTGATTCTTATAGATTAAAAGTAGCATGATGACTTGTAGTAGTTGGTGCTCCTCTTTATTTGTGAAGTAAACTCTAAAACTGTTTAGTATTTTTTTTTTTTTAAATGACAAGTAATGCATGCCTACATGGCCTGCAGAGAACCTTAATAATAAATTACAGATTGATGCTTAAGCAGTAATAGTTTTTATGATGTAAAATGAAATTTTGACAATTCACTAAAACATGACTGTAAACTCAGATAAATTTTGAAGAAGCATATACCTGTTTTTTTTTTTTTTTTGTAACTTCTTTGCTGATTTATATTCTGACAATTTTCTTGGAGAAAGTAAATGAACGTAGAATTATGTTTTTAGTTAGCTAAACAAATCAATGCTTTATATTAATCAGTGGGATCGTTCTTTTGATTCTAAAATTTGTTACAGATGTTAATTAAGGTAATTGTAGATGTATGTAATGTTGAGATAATTGTTCTATAATACAAGTGTTAAAGTGACATTCTTGTAAGAGAGACCACCTTGTAAAGTAAAATAATTTGAAAAAATATTTATTTTATTACTTAAAATACTTTTGAAGTTAGGTTTTCTTATTAACTGTTTAAAATGTGAATTGCTGGTTTCATTACTTTGATCTTTTGAATAAGGATTTGAAACAGTGTACACTCATGTAACATTTGTACTGATGTTATGAAACTCGTTTACTTTTTAATTCTTTGACTCAAAAGAAACATTTAAATCTTTTGTATGGTTAATGTTTTAATGCAATGTGTTTTGTTTACTACCTTTTATTAGATGCCATTATTTCTGCATTTAGTGTTGCTGGTATTTTATTTTGTGAAGATTTACGAATGAGTTGCTAAACATTTGCTTTGAGTTTCAATGATAGTTTATAATTTAGTTTCTATTCATCAGAATTATGAGTTGACTTTGATGATGACTCTGATTTAATTTTGTTCTACAATGAAGTGGTTCACTATTAGAAGCTTATTTTAAAGCATAATATACTAAATTAATTAATAGAATCTAATTCTTAAATAGTTGATAAGATAGTTTTTCTAAAATCTTTTCTAACCCTTCGTATCAAATATGACTTTGACCTGTTTAGTATTGGCTGGTTTCATCAGTTTTTAGATTCATTATATTTCTTTTGAAAAGTGATGTTTTGAAGATTCTGGGTCTCATTAACGCAATTTACTTTTTTATGCACATGTTGATAATTTTGCAGCTATTATGTAGATTCAAAGACTCTCTCTAGCTTATCTACCAATTCTTTCTAACTCATAATAAGAATTTTCATTTTGACCATCCTTCTTTCCACTTTGTTGGGCATTAAGCAATGCAATATTTAGGTATATACTTAAGCTTCAGAAATTGACTTTCTTTTTAGTGAAATAAACAGAGACTATTTCCCCTCATACCACCAATCCTGACTCCCTTTGCATGCCTTTTATTGTGAACATAGACTCTGCAATGAGAGGAAAGTGTGAAATGTGGGGTTTTAAAGTACCTCGTGCTGGATACTTTCTTATAGTACTTTAATTAATATGTCTGTTCTCGGAAGTAAAAAATCCCATTTTAACATATAAAAAGTTAACTGGAATTCATCTGGGACCAGGAATATATGAAATGATTGCTAGACAAACATAAAGCTTGCATAGAGCTGAGTGTAAAGACACACAAGACGCAGAGGAGCCTTTTCCAAACACCGAGAGCCAGAAACCTCGCCCACCCACCAAGCCATGAGGCTAACCACATGTTAAATGTTTAAGCAGTTTACCAGTTTATATGAGTAAATGTGCTACCTTTCATTAAAATGAAATTAGATATTCTTTTTTGGAGGGCAGAAGGATAACCTTATCTTTTTTATGTATATGCAAGAAAGAACTGTTGGAAATGTCACGCTGCATGGGAAATACTGTTTTACTGTAATTTCTATGTAGTGAATAAGTGAACGGTACAAAAAGACATCAAAAAATATCTACTGGATGTGTAGCTATAAGCAAATCTGCAGAACTCAACCTATATGAAATGCTTGGCTGTATTTCAATAGATGCAAGCCTGTCCTGGCTGTAAGTTTATTTTATTAAGGCAAAAACATTTACATTTCTCTTGAGTTATCATTTCGCAACTGTCTGCTGTGGTTATGTAAAACTGCCCTGTTTTTTTAAAATTGTGATTTTGTACCAACTGAATTTTTTTCCTAGAACATATAAGTAGTTGGTATATTTTAGAAGTTCAAACTTAGTAGCACTATTTAAAGTATACACTTAAGTTTCATGGTATTAGGAAGAACATCTGCAGGAGATTGTCTTCTGTTTTCATGTCATCATCAGGCCTTTGCATCTGGTAAAAGAGAATTTTGAGATGCATCCTACTTCTTCATGCTTGAATTTTGTTAACCTAATTATGCATTTCATAAGGTTGAGTTCTGTATCTGTGTTTAAGTTAATTCATGAAAGAGCCTGTAAATACTTCTCCTATGTCTCCTTAAAGTCTTGAAGTTTTCCTGTAATTTAAGTAGTTGGTTTGATGGGTAACATAGAAATAAGTCAGTTTGTAGATGGCATCTAAGTAACAAAGGTAATTCCGTAGTTCAAAAAGTTAAATAGAATGTTGAGACTTTTAACATTAAGCAGCAGTGTTGTTCCTTAGTCCAGCTGGCATGGGGGTATGTAGTGAGTTACAGGCATATGCCACCATGCCTGGCTAACTTTTGTATTTTTTGTAGAGACAGCATTTCGCCTTGTTGCCTAGGCTGGTCTCAAACTTCTAGGCTCAAGTGATCTGCCTGCCTCAGCCTCTCAAACTGCTGGGATTACAGGAGTGAGCCACCATGCCTGGCCAAGAGTGACAAGAGTTAATATATTATGTATTTAAAAATAGAAAAGAGGACTTTAAATGTTCCTAAAATATAGAAATGATAAATGTTCAATATTCAATATCAGTGGTCAGCTTAGATATACTGACTTGATCAATACACATTCTATGCATGTAACAAAATATCACAGTACCCCATAAATATGTAGAAGTATTATGTATCAATACAAAATTTAAAAGTTTTAAAAATGATCACTAGAATATTTTCAAGAAAAACGTAACTGCTTAAAAGTAGTCTCTATAAAAACTCTCTTAGTTTAAGAAATAATTACATGTTAGAGATGATGATTATTGATTACATTGAAAGAGATTCTTTTAAAGAACTTAATTTACTTAAATGGATAATCACTCTTCTTGAATTTTATTTATATTGTTAATTTCTTAGTATATGTAATACTGTATTTCTATCTCACTTAGTTAAAAATTATGAATTAAGTTGAATGATTTGATGAAATCACATATACTTTATGCATTTGACTCTAAGCGAAAGAGAATATTAGCATTTGGTTTTTCAACCTCATGTTCTCAGGAAGTGTTTACTACATCTGTATAAAGGAGGATTCATTGATCTTAAGTATGTCTTGAAGCACAACTAGAAATTAACGCAAGTTAATAAAGATTATTGCAATATTGTAATCATATGGGTTTTGAGTTTCTTTAATGTTTTTTCCTTCCAGAGAAAGTTGAAGGGAATGATATTCTAAAGATTGTCTTTTGTATTTTGCAGGTTCATTTTCTTGATTTTAAATTAGTACCTCCCAGTCAGAAAATAGAAAACCTAATGCACATTAAAGAATTTTCAAAGAAAGTAAAAGAAAGAAATATTTTGTTATATGGCCTTCTCATATCTTACCCACAGGTAGGTAAAATGTTTATCTTCTGAATGTCTGTTCTGTAGACTAGTTTTAATGGTAGGTATCTGATTTGTTAAAAGCAGAGGATATTAATGATAAGTGAAATTATGGCTGGAAAGTTACTCATCTATGTGTGTGCTATCATAGTAGAACCTCTTGCCTCTAGAAAAAAATAGAAACCAATAAAACTCACTAGTATTGGGGAAATGCTAATGAGCAAACATCTCATATTAGGTATCTCAAATAGAACTGTCAAGTTTATCAAATAGAAGCATGATTTGCCCAGTTAAAACTGAATTCCAAATATATAATACTTTTTGTAAGTTTGTTCCAAATATGAAATTTGAATTTCAAATCTAATAAAATTCTTATATTTATTGGAAACCCCACAAAGCCATAATCCTTGTCCACTGGTATAATTTAAGATTGTTTACTTTTATGTTATGTTAAAGATATTGGTAGTCAATCGTTTCTCTCCCTAAACAGGTTATTTAATCATTTGAAAGCACTGCCTAGCATTCAGATTATACAAGGGCATGGTGCTTAACTAGAGAAATGCATTCATTGTCACTGTCTTCAACAGCTGCATGCTAGGTACACTGAAGGCATAATGAGCTAGCATTACAGATTCTTTGTGCAGAGAAATGCTATTTAAAACAAAGAATTTGGAAAATCTATTAGGAAATAGATTTAGGGGAAAAATTTGGAGAATCTGTGGATTTGTCCTTTGTGCACAGATAGCTTTCATTGAATTTGTGACTACTTTAGAGTTTCTTGGAGGTACCATACAAGAGTCTAGCAAGTTAAATAGTCCACTGCTTTTTTTGGTGGTCTCAAAAATAATTTGGTATTGAATGTCCAGCGAATGACAGATATTTAAAGTTATTTATGGGTAACAACAGCTATTGTTTATGAAATTATTTCAGCTGCATTTTTAACCTGTGGGTAACATTTCTTCTGAAACTATGCATTTTAATTAAATATAAGGACCATCTTTTAGCTAGTCCCTTGGTTTTCTTTTAACTTAGAGGTGGTTGTTTCCTCTGCTTCCAAAATATGCAAGCATGACCTCAGTTATCAACAACTAGGCAAATTTTAGTTCACATCGGATAATGGAATTGCGAAATGTTAATGCTGTAGGAGGCTACTGAAGTCAGGACAACCAAGGCCCAAGGAGTTACATATATTTATTTGCCCAAAGACAGATAACTGGTAGAGTAACAGAACTCAGATCTGTATCCATGGTCAGTAATATTTTCTCTTTAAGAGATTCTTTTTGGGCTGGGTGTGGTGGCTCATGCCTGTAATCCTAACACTTTGGGAGGCTGAGTTGGGTGGATCACTTGAGGTCAGGAGTTCAAGAGGAGCTGGCCAGCATGGTGAAACCCCTGTCTCTACAAAAAAATTAAAAAGTTAGCCAGACATGGTTGTGGGCACCTGTAGTCCCAGCTACCTGGGAGGCTAAGGTGGGAGAATTGCTTGAATCTGGGAGGTGGAGGCGGAGGTTGCAGTGAGCAGAGATCCCCGCCCCTGCACTGCAGCCTGAGAAACAGAGTGAGGCCCTGTCTCAAAAAAGAAAAAAAAAGAAAAAGAAAAAAAATATTTTTTGGTTGTACTCAGATTATTACAGTGGGGAAAATCTGTTCTTTTTCTCTTGTTGTCTAAAGGAGTCATTGACAAACGCTACTATTGTCACATAGTGCAGTTAGAAAATAGAGTTTATTGAGGCAAATCTCAGTCAGAAATTGGAAAGTATAAATAATCCCTGGAACTCTCATTTGGTCAGGCAAAAAGAGTCTGTATGCACCGCACTGTAGTTGACTTTCCAGTAGAAAGTAATGTTGCCAGGTTATAGATATGATGTCCAGTTAAATTTGCATTTCACATAAACAATAATTTTTAGTGCATGTTCCAAATGTTACATAGAACATACTTGAATTGAAAAGTCTTTGATGTTTACTTGAAATTCAGATTTAACATTAACTCAAAAAGAAAATTTATTACTTAAAACAACCTCTTTGTAGATAGCTTAAATATAGACTTATGGATTATGTTATTGGCTTGGCCATTTACACATAGTATAAAGTTTTCTGACTTTATCCAATGCTCAGTAACTCATGTAAAGTAATTTGGGATGATTTGAAATTCTTGCTCTAGATTAGAAGTGTAACATAAAGCTTGCTTTCACAATGTGTTGAGTGAATTGAAACCAGGCCTTATCTCTCTCTCTCAAATAATCCTATAGACATGACTGTGGATAATTAAAATGAGCTTTCATAGTTTAATACTTAAAAGAGACTAAGGGACAAATAAGAAAGTTACCAGAGCAGTTCTGTTAATTTTTTTTTTTTTTTTTGAGACAAAGTTTTGCTCTTATTGCCCAGGCTGGAGCGCAATGGCACAATCTCGGCTCATTGCAACCTCCACCTCCTGGGTTCAAGCGATTCTCCTGCCATAGTTGCCCAAGTAGCTGGGATTACAGGCGCCCACCACCATGCCCAGCTAATTTTTGTATATTTAGTAGAGTTGGGGGGTTCACCATGTTGACCCAGCTGGTCTTGAACTTCTGACCTCAGGTGATCCACCCGCCTTGGCCTCCCAAAGTGCTGAGATTACAGGTGTGAACTACTGTGCCTGGCTGTAAAAGATTGTTGAGAATTATTATAAAAATCCCCAAAACAGGATATGGAACAATAAAATGAAATTTTTGGGTAGCAAAATTAAATTAGACTAAGTCCCTTTTAAGTATAATTTTAAATAATTCTATGTGTAAAATATTATTCACTTGTCATTATTAATCTAACTTTGCTATGCAAGTCATCGTTAAGGTCCATGATACAAAATTATATTTGAGGAACCTGTACTAATCACCTAAAAATCTGTATTTGATCTAGCAGTGAACTTACAGAGACAGAATATTTCTGGCATGAATAGCCTAAGCCAGTAGCTTAGAGTGTGTAGTCTTAATTTTGTTGAAATCTGAAAATACCTCTATAATGACTTTTTAATGCAAATATTTGCAACTATATATTTTTTAATTTTGCATGTGAACTTCTGTGACAGTAAAAATTTTAAAGCCTATAAAATATCTAAAGTACTGTAAGCAGTTTTGTCTTTAACCTGTGCATTTTACATGCTTAGGGATTTAGCAATAGAAGCACATAAGTTCAAAGTTAAAAAGTTTCCCATAAGCTATTATAACTGATTGTTTCTTTCACTGAACTAGTGTCTGTTGTCCTCCACATTGGAAAAACTAGTTATATCACCTCAGACAAGCAATGTAAGTTTTATAGGCCCCAGGTTCTTCATTTGTAAAATGCAGATGTCAGAACTTCCACATTAAAGCCTATGTTGGATGAGAAAGTGGAGACAGAGGATGGTGTTGCTGGCTGTGTCCAGAGATGCGTTATACATACATATCTCACTCTGACACACATTCTGGAACTGAGCCTGGTTTTTCTTTCCTTTCCATATGTAACCACAAACTTCACCTGCACTATTATTTCCTTTCTTTTACTGGAGAAATTATTCATTACTGTGTATATATTTCAGTAGAGTTCAGAGAGGGAGCTGTTCTTTTGTCAGATGACTTGATCAAAGTACAGTGGAAGACAGTTGGGGAGTTAGGATCCATCAGAGGAAGGCTGAGGAGCATATTAAAAGTGGCAGCATGGTGAGGAGTGTATATCATTTTAGCCTATCTGTTTTCTCTTATTTCTTCCCCACTAAACTGTCATTTCACTAACTTATAGTGGGAAATAGAACTTTTGAAAGCCATGTTAGCTTACTCAGTATTTTAACTGGATGGGGACATTGGAAAGGATGGCACTAATGAGCAGACCTGCAAAAACCAAGCCGTGGAGAGGCCACGGGATAAAACAGAAGCACTCTCTTACCCTCTCCCTTAACCTGAATTCTATGTTTTCTTTTGTTCCTACAACTGCAGATCTGAGAGACATACAAATAAGAAAGTTACCAAAGCAGTTCTGTACATTTTTGTTTTTTTAAAAAAAATTGTAAAAGATTTATGAGAATTATTATAAAAAAGTCTCCAAAACAGGATATGGAACAATAAAATAAATATTTTCGGTAATGAAATTAAATTATATCAACCTGTATGTATTGGTCTTGTGTTACAAAGTATAAACCATATTGTTCTACTCGATGACATAAGTACTATTGTTCTTCTCTATTGTCTGGGCTTTGAAAGTTTTCTGTTTACTGTAAAGGACATCCAAGAAACATTCTTGATTGTCAAACTCCGTGTGATTACCTTAAGTCAACTGATAATGATACAGGAACAGTTTTCACTGCTCTATTACAGCTTTGGTCCTAAAGATCTGAATGTATAGGGTACCACCGACATCCATTTTTTCATCTCAAAGGTCAGCATTTGCTCTGTGTCCACTAGATAGAGAAATCATCTTTAAGTATGCATGATCCTTTGGAGAACAAATGGGTGTATGCTGTCAGTTAGCAGAACACTGATTTTTTTATGGTAATTATGGGTGAGGTTAGATTTAGAAGTTCGACTTTCTGCAATGAATGATTACTTGGAATTTAACTGGGAATTATTTACTAAACACACAAAACTTTCCATGGCACTGAATCATATGGCAGATGTACCAAACATGCAACACCAAATCTGTTTACAGAAACCCATAATATCCTCTTCAAAGTAATCAGGCTTTTTTGATGTGGGAATGTTTCTGAGACTAAATATTTTTCACTTTCAATATTGTTTTGGCTTTTATTGTTTAGACTTAGTCATTCTTTGGGAAAATGCAAAGGTCATAAAATATGTTTTCAAAAATTTGTAATTTTGAAAAAAATTGTTTTTAGAGAGTTTGGTTAGCTTACTTGGCAGACTCATTAGAGAATGGCGTTAAGCTTGTTTTACTTAGAAATATGTAAATGAAATGCAATATTAAACACACACCTTCTGCTACAGATTTTTTGGTCAATACATAATGCATGTATTTTCAGGGTACATTTGGTAATTTGATCCATTCACATCATGTGTAAAAATAAAATCAGGGTAATCAGGATATTCATCACCTTGAATATTATTTATCTTTTCTTTATGCTAGGAACATTTTAGTTATGCTCTTCCAGATATTTTGAAATATATTTTGATTGTTAACTATTGTCACCCTACTGACGTATTGAACAGTAGGTTTTATTTCTATCTAACAGTATGTTTGTATCCAGATCTTTTCTTTCTTTTTTTTTTTTTCTGGATCAAAAAAGGCTACTTTCTGTATGAGAATGAAGAGAAGCATCCTCTAACTTAAGGAGGGTGCTGCCATGGAAATTTTTAACGAGCAAATTCCTCTGAACAGTGCATTTGTTAGCTATTACTACATAACCCAATATTTATTGTCTCACGGTTTCTGTGGGTCCTCAGGCTCTGGGTCTCCATCAAGGATGCAACCATCTCAAAGCTCTCCCGGAAATTTTCCCAAGTAGCTCACTCACCTGGCTGTTGACATAATTCAGTTCCTCCTGTGCTATTGCACTGAGGCCTCAGTTCACGATTTCATGAGCTCCTTACTGCAGGCCTGCTTCTGTTCTTTGCCACAAGGGCCTTTGCACAGAGTGTCTGGAAACATCATAGAAAGCAAGAGACAACCAGAAGATGGAAGTCACAGTCCTCTGTAACATCAGCAACTGACATCCCATCCCCTTTTCTGTATTTGGTTCGCCAGAGGCAAATCACTATGCTCCACCCACACTCAGGGGAGGTAACTACACGAGGGTTATCATTGGGAACCATATCAAATGCTGCCTACCACAGTAATACTGGAGTGCTGATATTGTAGGCTAAGTATTTCTTGCTACTCACCCCCATGAAGATTAAGGAGTTTATAGGGTAAATAGGGCTAGACATGTTTAAATACAAAAAAAAAAAAATACAAATTATATATATGTATCTATCCATACACATGTGTATATGTATATACTTTTTTATTGCACGGAGAGTGATAACAGCTGGAAGAGGACATAGGGTAGTAGAAAGGCAAAACTTATTTTTACGTTATCTGTACAATTGTTTTTAAAGAGCTTGATTTGGATCAGATACCTATCAAACACATTAGTGCAATTGTATCATTTTCTAATTTTTATTAAAGAGAGGGAAATTGCATATAAGTGAAAAAAATGTGGATGTAATATTGAAATGGGCATCTTCAGCCATAGCTTTAAGTTCTGGTTCTTCAGTAACCTTGTGGTCATTCTCACGTTACTAAAATTTGTCTTTCTCGATTTAATTTTAAAGTGGCTATATTATTTTAGATACCAAGCTTAAATTTTTTAAAAAACCAAAATGAATATTTTGTTTAATAGCTTGTTCTTATATACATTCCTAAAGGATCTCATTCCGTAGTGGTTGTATTTCAGATGGTACAACCTAAAACTCTGCGTTTTAGATTTGCTTTCAAATCTTTCTTTTTTTGTGTGAATGTAAACTCAAGATTTTATTTTATTCGTAATAAAACAAAAGATGACACTTAGGGCTGGGCGCCGTGGCTCATGCCTGTAATCCCGGCACTTTGGGAGGCTGAGGCTTTCAGATCACCTGAGATCAGGAGTTCGAGACCAACCTGGCCAACAGTGTGAAACCCCGTCTCTACTAGAAATACAAAAACTAGCCGATTGTGGTGGGGAGCACCTATAATCCCAGCTACTGGGGAGGCTGAAGCAGGACAATCACTTGAATCCCTGGGAAGCAGAGGCTTCAGTGAGCCGAGATTGTTCCACTGCCCTCCAGCCTGGACAACAGAGCAAGACTCGTCTCAAAAAAAAAAAAAAAGACCCTTAGAACTATCACTTGGCCCTCTCTCTGCTTATCTTCTTCCAGTTCAAAATGCTTGCATCTTTTGATAGCTAGCATTCTCTTAGATCTGCAGTTGGGCTGGGTTTAATGCACTCAAGCCTTAGCACAATCATCTTTGTAGTTTTAGCTTTTTTCTGGATAACTGGCTTAGTCTACCCACCAGAGCCACTCTGCCATCTGTCATAACACTACTTTCCCTGGGCAGACAGAGAATCCTTGCTCTTCTTGTCCTCTGTCACTTTGTGGCATTGGTGCTTGCCACACTTCTCACAGAAAATCTGATGGGTTTTAGGAATGTTCACGTTTGTGGGAGTGCTGTTGGCACGGAAAGACTCAAATCTTTCTATTCATTCTAAGTCCAAACATCCAGCTTATTTTCTGAGTGCCCAATGTCTATTCTGTACAATGTAATGTGCTGGCCACCAAGGGGTAGTACGAACTTCCAACAAGGTTTCAGTTCTCAAGGAATTCATACACCTGGAGATGATATCCTTCAAAATTACACGGGCATACATATGAAGAATGGGTGTTATACACTTATTCTCTACCTTGTTCTACCACATTTTTAAGATGAATTAGCCAAAGAAAGCCTTCTTTGATAAGGGTGGGACACACAATAGTATAAGAGGAAGGCTAATGTTCACCTTGCCTGCCGTGCTGTCTCACCTGGTGCAGGGCAGCTTCTGTGTGTCACAAAAGGAGACTCCATAGAGTCACCATAATTTAGAAGATCATTATGAAGTGAGAAAATTAAATGCATTATCTTGAAATTATGAAATTGCAGACTGCATTTTTTTACCTAATGTATTGCTTTTTCAACTTATGTATTTGAAAAGAGATTCAGTATAGAACACTGCAAAATCAATGAAAGTAGTGTTAATATAAATAGAGGAGATTGGAACTTTACTTAAGACAAATATTAAACTGGCAAAAATAGAGGTATACGTTATTTTTAAAAAATTGTCCCATATCCCTTGTTTTTGTGAGACTTCCTCACTATCCCAACTCATGTCATAATAAAAGGAATTATTTTTGACACTATGAGTTTTATGTTTTAATTAGAGCATTGTATTAATGGCAGTGCATAGGTAGGCTATATTATTTTGATTCAGGTTAGTGAAGTCGGTGTTACAAAATAATTCTAGAAAATGGTGGTATTACAATTGAGAAAGTTGAGATGCATACAGTAAAAGCATGTAATACGAAAGGTGTTGTGTTGCAGAGGTTCTAGAAAGGCATTTCCAGGGGATAGTTATATAGTAAGTTAAGAGGAATAGAAACAAAAAGAGGGCAATTTGACAAGTGGAATCCTACTGGTAGTCTTCAGGGAAAACATGTTGTGGACTTACAGAAAATATTGATATACTTCATTGGGATTCATCTGATTTCCTATAACTATTTACTCAGTAAAACTCCAGCTCTATTACTTATATCAATGAAAAATTTAAAATGGGATTTGATTTTAGTCTTTGTCCAGTTTCTGATATTTTGAGTAATGAAATATAGAAAAAATAGTGGCATGACAAATAGTCTAAAAGAACAAACTGAATAATTAGGCTTTGCAAAATTGAATGTTTTCTAATGTACAGGGCATTATTTTAGTGCATTGAAATAAAATGTGTGTATCCTGCTTGCAGCAGTTTTATGTAGAATTTCCTTGAATAATATGTGAGTGAGGGAGATATCTTTGTTTGTTTTCACTTTATGCAACACTAATTATCCAAACTGCATAAGCAGCTGTACAAGGAACTGTAAAATTGCAGTGTTTAATGGAGTCAAGTGAAGAGCATCACGTTCATGCTGGAGGATTTGAAAGCATCAAGAAGGGTAGGAAATGAAACTAGATAGGAGAAATGTGAAGTCAACCTAATTTTAAAGATTTGACATTCTAAGTCAATGGCAATAAGTCTGAATGCTTTGAAACATTTGTAGCGTATTGCCTAATAGATGCTGTATATCATTTTAGAGCAAAGGTAAGTGATTTCTAGAATCAGGAGCTATCTATTCAAGAACCATTTTCCAGGAATGAGAGTGGAAGAGTGGTAGAATTGGGTCATATGCAAAATTCCTTACTTTCTTTCCCACTCAGTAAAGAGACTTGTTTGTAAAATTAGGGCATGTGTTTATAGTCTCTGAGAATCCTATCAATGTTTCTGATTTTGATCACAATGGAAATATAAAAGGACTTTCTCCATGGAGAATCAGGAAGGTATGTAATGTTTGGCATTTAGTTTTGTTTATAGAAAATAGCAAGATTTATTAGTTTTTCTTCCATCTCATTATTCACCTTTGACAACTGGTAAGGAAGTATACTTTAATTAAGATTCAAACTTCCTCTTACTGAATGGAAAGTGACAATGTACTAATGCTGTTCAGAAATGAGTTGGTTTAATAATAAACACATCTACAGTAATTCCTTTTAGATTCTGGATTTTAATGGA
This sequence comes from Papio anubis, assembly GCF_008728515.1. NCBI lineage: Eukaryota > Metazoa > Chordata > Mammalia > Primates > Cercopithecidae > Papio > Papio anubis. The sequence goes on along the minus strand of NC_044979.1, from coordinate 86,416,592 downwards.
CAGGAAAAACACAGATGTTTTACACAGACACTATTCATGATTATTATGCTTTTGTCATTGTTTATATGTATGTTTGTAATCACTGTATCATTCTAAAACACTTTGTAAGGAGGAATATAAAGAAATAGTGTTCAAAAAGAGTACCACAGAGAATTTGCCACTTTTTCCAGCTAAAATTGTACCTTGTAATCTTTTCATTTTTACTATTTTCTTTTTTAAAAAAAAGGTTCAGAATTTGTACTTATGGCTCAAAAGTTTCTAAGTCACAATTGAAATAATTAGACCAAAAAAAAAAAAAAAAAAAGAAAAAAAGAAAAAAGAAATAATTAGACCACAGATCTTATGTACAGACAAATCTTTCAAAAGAGGAGTTCAGAAACACAAGGAACTAAAAGTTCACTATTAAACATACTACTTTTTTTTGTTTACCAAAAATACTTTTGTATTAGAAGTATTGAAGTTAAGATGCAAGGAAAGGAAGTTTAATTTTATTCATAGGCTTGCAAGCTGAAATCAGCACAATATAAAATGTATTAAAATACGGACCACTAAACAATATATTACCTACTGGTATGTATTTACATCATTGGTTTGAGTCAACCTTATGCTCCATTCTTACTATAAAGTAAGGTAACAAAAAATATTTTGATCCGCCAGTGGGGATACGCTTTTGTGAAAATATACCAATCACTAAATCTTAAGCCACATATAGTTTTTTAATGTATGAAAATACGCATTTGTGGTTTTATAATACACCTACCTGCATTATACTATCCATTTCTAGTTGCCTTTCAGTGAAGAGTCAGGTCATTTCTTGCTTATCTACTGGTTAGGTATCTTAAATTCTGACTTGATCTGTTTGTTTTTAAGTAGGAATAATATGTTTTCTAAAATATTACTAGGATTTAAATTTAATTGCGCCATGTTCACCACCTTAATTCTCTTATCCCTTTATTAAATTTCTGGCTTCTTATTTCAGATGTTTTGATGATATTAAAGGATATTAGCTCTTCAGGGAGGGTAGTCTATTTATTTATTTATTTATTTTACTTTTATAGTTTAAGAAAGTCCAGCATTAGCATAGACTTGCTTGTAATTTTCTCACTGTTATAAGAGGAAATAAGCCAAAGCCCCTAGATAAGAAGTTGCTCAAATCTAGTTACTCACTTCTCAGTTCTAGCCCATGAAGAAATAAATAAGCATGATCCCTGAGTCTGACTTTTTACATGAAAATGGTTACATAAGCTTTCTAAAACATGCTGATTATAGAGCAAACATTAAAACATGCAATGGCAAATCTTTCTGAACTTTGGTAGCAATTTCAATAATGAAGGCATTGTATTTAGCCTAAAAATTACCAGTTTAAGCAACTATATAAACACAACTGGTGATGGGGGGGTAATTTTTAACAAGTGACCTGGCCAATATAATTTCAGAGTCTCATTCATATTTTCTACAATTTTACCTTCTATATCATAATTTCAGTTTTTCTAATAAACAGAACACCAGGCTTTGCCAGCAACATCATAAGAACATGGATTTTCTTCACCAGTAACTTTCTCAAGTCATGTAAACCAGGGTTACATCAGGTTAATTGGGTGTTAAAAAATGCGTGCCTTTTGTTATTTAGAATTTTAATTATCTCCTCAGGCATGTGAGGTTAGCTGAGCAATAGCAAATGTGGCCCTTGTTGTAAATTCAAGAACATAAATGTGATGGTGAATAGCTGTTTTGCCTTCTGCTGCCTGTGGGACAGTTGTTTGCAAGCCTCTGTCTTGCGAAGTGCTGTGTATATTGTGTTGAGATTAAGGATCTTTTCAGCTGGTCTATATTTGGGGCTTAATAAGAAAGCATGTGTGCTAAGAATCGTGGAGAGATATCTCTTCTAGGTCTTTGAATTATGAATTCTCTGATGTAAAATATACAGTAAAGAAAAATAATCACTACAAATCCAAAAGGTTACCAAGTTATAATTTTTAAAAAATCTTAGGAAAAGTCACAGAAATTGCTACATTTGATTCTACTGTTACAGATGCCTTGCTTTAACAAAACTTGTGAAGACAGGGGACTATCTCTCTATGACTTTTCAGTTTTACTTGGTGCTAAACTTGAATGAATTATCTCAAAATTCTGTAGTTTGGCTCAAAATTTCAAAATTTGACTTAGGTATGGTGGCTAAATGATTGCTAACTCTGTGCCTTCTCAGTTTTTTTTTTTTTTTTTTTTAATTTTGTATAAATTTAAGGGAGAACAAGTGCAATTTTGTTACATGCATATGTTGTGTAGTAGTGAAGTCTTGGCATTTAGTGTATCTACCATCTGAATAGTGTACATTGTACCCATTATGTAATTTCTCATTCATTTCCCCCTTACCCCCTCCCCCACTTCCAAGTCTCCAATATCTGTCATTCTCCTCTTTGTTCACGTGTACACATTATTTAGCTACCACTAATAACTGAAAACTTAGTATCTGAGTGTCTGTTTGAGTTGCTTATTTAAGATAATGGCCTCTGGTTCCACTCATGTTGCTGCAAAATCTCAGAATTTTAATTGGTTTATATTATTTGGATATTAATTGGATTCAGATTAACCTTTCCTCAATTCAATTGTCATACATTTTTCTGATGCTTATGACATTTTAGATGGAAGTGTGTAAAAATGTTTTGTCCAACATGCCAAATTTATTTAAAAATTTAAAAAGTAAAATGTAGACTAATGTGTGTAAATTGCAAAATTATAACTTAGGTGACTAGATTGATAATTTTTAATGAGCTAGGAAATACATGCTCACCACAGTTGCAAATTTTAATTTCATCTCTAAATTTTTAACCAATATCCTTAAAATTTTGAATATAGTGATCTTTGTTTTTATAACATGAATTAATACATATGTTAAATCTTTATGTAGATTTGTTGCCATATGGATTCCAGTATTTTGCTTCCTGAATAAAATTTTGTGATGATTTAAAATGCAGCCGTGCATGTCAGTTTCAGCTAAATTTACTGGTGGAGTATCAAGGAAGAGTAGTTTTTAATCCAATTGAATTAATTGATGAACTAATTGGTTTATCAGTTGGTGCTTTTTAATGGCAAATGTCAGAAACACAACACAGAGTGATTTAAAAATATAACTGAAAAAATTCTAAGATAATGGCTTCAGGCTTTGTCAAACCCAGATGGTAAAAGGGCAGTTTCCTCTCTCATCAGTCTCTTCCTCATCCCTATCTATACCCAATAATTTGATTCTTTATTCTCAGGAGGTTTTCTAAGTACTATCAAGCATATACTATATAATATACTGCTCCCACTTTATATTTTATGTTTTGTAAACTCAGTGGAAAGAGAATGCCTCTATCCCAATATTTTCACTAAAAACCATAGTTCTAATTCTCATTAAGCCTGTTGTAAAATATATCTTCATTTTCAGATTCAACCACTGTGGCCCATGTGAATGTTCTTTCTGTCAATCAGGCCTAGTTAACTTGTCCACACCTGGAACCAGGTCAGCCCCACCCAAACTCCATGAATGAGAATAAGGGTGAGGTGCATTCCCCACAGGATGGGGAACAGATGCTGGATACACCCAAACAATAGGTCATTATGTTTATTATTTTTGGCAGTTTTCCTCTTTAGCAAATGAGTAAGATGAAGACACTAAAGATTTGTGTCCAAATTATATAACATTTGAATATTTGTTTATTAATTAGCTGTGGAATTATAAAGATTCAGATTTTCAGGGGACCTTAAAGTACAGCTAGATAAGACCCTTAAAATATTGCCAACCTAGTGATTTTTAACCACTTGTGAAATATACGTAAGTTACGTACACTAAAAATAATTCTAAAATTTGGGATTTATTTTAATAAAAATAACTAATAGTGATACCCATGTGTCTCATCTTTGTTCCAGTACATTCCCTAGGCAAGGAAGGAAAGGGTAGGTCACATCATAGACATCATTTCTTATTTTTGTTGCATTAGGATGAATTGAGCTGAGAAATACTACTCTACCATATCTACCAGTCTTGCCAAAATTGTCTTTTCCACAAAAAAAATAGTTTGTTTATACAGTTTTCATCATAATGCTTAGCTTTGGCTTCCTTATCATATTGGTATCTTTCCAGATGTGCTTCAGTTTGCATTGAGCGTGAAATGACCTTCCCATCTTTCACTCAAGTATTCCCTGTCATTCTTCGTGCTTTTTCTCTATAACAATTTAACATGATCTGGCACAAAATGCTTTACTTATTCATGCTAATTGTCTGACTTCCTTATCTAGAATATGAAGCCAAAGAAGACAAGATGTTTTTGTCTGGTTTACCACTTTATTTCTAGAACTGGAATGGTGCCTGGTCTAGTGTAGGCCCTCAGTGACTATTGAGTGACCAATATGCAAAATGAACAAACACTTAGAAGCTGTGTAAGGACATCATAGATTTGAGTAGTAGCACTTTTTTAATGTACTACCCTAATGTTTTCTGTTTATGCTATAGATATTATATTCCTGAAAGTGTGTAAAGCATGAACAGAATAGTGGTTAAATTATTTATATATTTATAGGTTCAAGTTATAGAGGTAAAAGTTAATAAGTTACAAATTTCAGGCTATTATCATTCATAAACATGAGTATAAACTGATTTATCCTAGGGATTCAGAGATAGTTTATTAAAAATTCAATTGTAGTAATTTATCATATATTCAAGTTAAAAGTTAGTGACATCGTCTCTATAGTTGGAGAGGAGATGTGATTAAATTCAGCACCAATCATGATAAACTCTTAGCAAATAAAAATGTCTTGGTAAAGTTATACAACAAAAATCTAAATTGAACATCAAACTTAATGTGTTAGGAACATTATATTTAAATTGAAGAGCAAGAAAAGAATGACCATAATCACCATTTCTATGCAACCTGGTACTGGATGCTATAACTAGCACAGTCAGATGAAAGAGAAGTAAAAGAATAAAGGATGGGGAAGTAAGAAACAAATCAGTCATTATTTGCAAATAATACAATTATTTAAGAACTCAACAGTTTTGTACATGCAAACAACATATAGTTGTGGCTTTTTTACTCCTGTAGTTCAGTGGACAAGAGTGTTACAGACCTTTAATTCCCACTGCCCTGCAGCTCAGCATGTAGGAGCTTACAACTCTTTCACTCCCACAGTTCAGCAAGTTCCAGGTTCTTTTCCCACAACCAAGAGGAATAAGATACATTGACAATGGAGACAAAGTAAGGGAGAGTAGAATTTGTTGAGTGAAAGAAAAGCTCTCAACAGCAAGAGGGGATCCAAAAGTGGGTAGCCACCTGTGAGGCTGAGTCCAGGGTTTTTATGGGCTTAGAATGGGGGAATGTGTGCCATTTGGTTTATGGTTGGCTTTGGAAAAGCCACCATTTGATTGGCTAAAAGGCATCATTCAGAAAGAACCAATTGAGAGACACGATGGAGGTTCTCACTCTGGTTCATGGATTTAGTCTGTAACTGGTAGCTTGGTTTTCCAGGCTTTAGACTTGGTTTGAAGGTAGAGTTTCACTGGAGACCCGACCCTGTCTGCCTGGGAATTTGTCTGTCTCCTGTTGCGAGCAATACTTACATGTTTTTATTTCAACATAAATGCAACACATTTTTGAAACTTCAAATGCTATATTTTATGAAATGGAATCAAACTAAATGGTGTGTGTGTGTACCCTTGATCTCTCCTTTCATCTTATGAGATATGTGACTATTATTTTAATTTATTTTCCTTGCAGTAAATTTAATATTTTTATGTATTCACATGTGTGTTTTAATTTTCTTCATTATTAGACATAGCTCAAAAATATTGAGGAAAAATGCTTATATAAAAAACATAGATGAACAAGAATAGGATTCCTTTTGGATTGGAAGAATTCAGTGTATGTGGTAGACTGTTAAGCAAGAACAATTTTTGATGTCTATGTATTAGATATTTGTTTCAGGTTTCTGCATGTTTTCTCACCGCATTACCGTGTGAAAATTTATTGTCTGTTAGGTTTGCATTGTTGCTTAAGGGAATTGATGATATGCCAATTTATTACTCTTTCACAATACTAAGCATTTAAATGTACATAATGTTTACACTTTATAAAAAACCTTGTGAGAAGTTTTGTGACTTTAAATTTCTTGTAAACAGATTTCCATTGACTTGTAAAAAATCTTAAGACATTATAAGATAGCTGCAGCTTGATTAATTATATAATGTTTAAAAATCAAATTAGGCAGCAACATATATTTTTAATTGAACTTTTATGTGTCAATTCATTCCAATGTTTCGAATTTGTAGGATGTGAATGCCTTGCAGAGAATGTTTAATTTAGATCATGCATGTAGTACTCCCACATGATCATTGTCAATGTTACCATTATTGTAAATTAATACTACTCTTTGTGTAATACAACTTTTTGAAATACTGTATAGATTTGAGGTTTGTAGTCTTAACATTTCTAATTTCTGGTGTGAGAGAATGTTTTCCAATTGAGTCACTTTGTTGAAGACTAAGTCACTTAGTATGTAAGCATAACCACTTTGCTTCTTGCACAAGAACTCCTGAGAGGTGATTGAAGTTTATATTTTTGGAGAAAAGCAGTAATGCCTATAGAAGCAAAGTCACTTTTAGAAGTCTACAGATCTAGCTGGGTACAGTGGCTTACGCCTTTAATCCCAGCACTTTGGGAGGCTGAGGCGGTGGATCATCTGAGGTTAGGAGTTTGAGACCAGCCTGGCCAACATGGTAAAACCCCGTCTCTACTAAAAACACAAAAATTAACTGGACATGGTGGTGCCTGTCTCTAATCCCAGCTACTCAGGAGGCTGAGGCAGGAGAATTGCTGGAAACCAGGAGGGAGAGGATGCAGTGAGCTGAGATCGCACTATTGCACTCCAGCCTGGGTGACAACAGCAAAACTCCATCTCAAAAAAAAAAGCAAAACAAAACAAACAAACAAAATCTGACAACAGCAAAACTCCATCTCAAAAAAAAAAAGCAGAACAAAACAAACAAAAAAATCTTACAGATCTGAAGGCAATGGTTTTGGAATAAATTAGAGTGTAAATTTCTGATTTTCTTGAATCCATGTTAATCACAAAATCTGGAAACCAGAAACATCATTAAGTAATTTACTATAGTGAATTATCTAGCCAGTGCAAAGATACTTCAAGTGAGAGAAAAATCTTTACTGAATTTTTTTAAGTGAACTTATGGTTTGAGCATATGCACAGGAAACATGCAAATTCTACACAGAAATGAGATTCAGGAGAATTTTATTTTAATGGTAATAAGAAATGACTATGGGATTAATTTTTTTGAGGAGGGCTCATCCTGCAGAGTTTGCACTTAGAGTCATTCTAAATGGTGTGTGAAAGGCAGTTAAGTATTTTAGTTCTTTTATTATCCATTTTATTGGGAAAATTTTATTCTTTGATACAGATTTTTTTTTAAGTTAAGGTTTTTGGACATATCCTTTACACATAGGAAAGGCATTAACTACTATTAAAGATAAACAAAGGCAGACATTGATTACAGTGGTGAGAACAAATTTTATTTAATAACTACCGATAGGGTGAAGAGTGAGGCTTCCTTCCGATTTGTGCAGAAGTGACTGGTCATTTTTAAGGGAGCATGAAGGGATGGGGAGAGGATAATTTAAAATCTCCAGGTGATTGTAATGTACAACCAGAATTGAGAACCACTGGTCCAGTTAGACCCCTCAGCTAGCCATCGGGGTCCAGGTCAATGCTTCTCGATGTATTGGGAGTCTGGGAGAGGGCAGCACTCCAGTAAAAAATTACAAATGGTTGGTCAGTGTGTAAGTGTTTAGACTAGTTGTGTATGTTAGCTGGTAATCAAAGAAGTTAAGATTCTGTTTACCCAGAGAGACTGGAAACAGAGATTCCTATTCTGCTGATGGAGTTTGGTTGCCTCTAGTGCAGAGATTTGGATGGAGTCATTATGTGTTGGAAGTTTCACAGTTCTTACTACTTTATATTATATAAAATTCAGATGAAAGAATTTACCAACTTTTGCCTAGCATTTTCAGAGGCAGAAGCAGGAGGGATTGCGTGAGCCCAGGAGTTTAAGATTAGCTAGGGCAACATGGTGAAACTGTTTCTTTAAAAACAAAAAACAAACAAACAAACAAACAAAAACATTGCGCAAGTGTGGTGGTACATACCTGACATCCCAGCTACCCCGGAGACTGAGGCCAGAGGATCGCTTGAGCCCAGGAATCTGAGGCTGCAGTAAGCCATGATTGATTACACTACCACACTCTAGGCTGAACAACAGAGGAGACCCTGACTCAAAAAAGAAAAAAAATAATTTACTGATTCTTTTCAAGGTTTCAAGTATGTATGTCTTTTTTAGCTTATTTTTTGAGAAAGTGTATTCACATGGTTTTTAACTTAAATCACATATGCTTGTACACAGTGGAAAGCCACTGTGTCCCTATCAACGTAGTCCTCATTCTCCACCCTGATTCCCAGGTGTGTGGCTTGGTTTCATAACTTGGTTTTCCTTCTTGCCCTCCAGCATTCTTCAGGTTCACAATGGTGCATTCATGATGTAGGTGTGCCATGTTTATCATGTTTACCCTATTCTGTTTGACCTGGGTTTGGGTAGATTGCTTTTTTTTTTTTTTTTTCCAAGGGTTTTTCCCAACATGTTGTCAGATGAACAAAGCACCTGTTGTGTTTCACTAAAACATAAGCGTCAGCATTTGAGTAATCAACAGGGTTTGCTTATTTTGTGTGTAAAAAATAATATACATCATTAGGTTATGAAAACACATTAGTGTGGAAAGAGCAGCAAAACTCTAAGAGTGATCTAGGTGGCTTCACTGTCTTGGTTATTTAGGGAAAAATGAAACTGAGAGTGATTATTGCTTTCATGGGACCAGAAATTTGATGTGATAGAAATAGGCCTTCTCACCTAATTAGGGAAGATGGCTCTTTTGTTTTAGACTATGAGTAAGTCCTGTAATTCTGAAGTCTCAAACCTGAGTGTCTTTCTCTAGATACTATAATGTGTTGTAGAAAGTCTAAAAGTTCACTGACATTGTTTGTCTGAATTTGCCAGCTACATTACTCAGAAACACTACATTTCTCTTGAATGCACTTTTGTTAGTATCTACCGTGTGTCTTCTGTCATCCTAGCTGAATATAACCTCACTATTTCTGATTGTATATATTTTTTTCACATTAAGTAGCCTAGTAAAGCTGCTAAATGAAGGGTATTAATGAAAATTAGCCATTCATAACATATGGAAAGAAGACATGTTTTTTAGAGCATGGTGTGCACCGAGAACTGTCATATAAACTCTTACAGAAACTTTAGGATAGCTGCATGAAGTGGGAATTGCTAGCTCTGTCATATGCTAGTGAGGAACCCAGGCCCAGAAACTCAAGTCACTTCACATGCATAAGCTAATAAGGGACTGAACTAGATTTGGACCTCAGATACACCGCTATGCTCAAATGCTCAGTGAAGCTTTAGCAGAAGAGCTTCTTAAAGTAACAAATACAATGTATATACTTTGTATATCCCTATACACCTATGTTTGCATATATACATATACTACATATATACACATATATATGTACAAAATAAAATGAAAGCCATGTTCCACTGTCAATATTTAGTGAGCTTTCACTTTATCCTAAGAAGCAAACTCGTTTGTATTAATCTCCAGATTATTTTATAGTCTCATCTTCTCTCTTTGCCTTTTTGGGGATGGGATGCTGTGGGGAATGGGGGTTGGCAGGGCCTTTCCTCAGCTTTGGATGCAGAGGAACCAAGGAATCTGGCCTGGTTGTGCTTGGAAAACACGACAGTATTATCAGTTCTTCTGGAGGAGTGCAGAGCAAGAAATGGACCTTAGCAGATGGTCTGTAATCATCATGGCAAGAATGGATGTGCAGGTGTGGGAGGGGACTTGGAGATCAGAGTCTTCTAACGAGATTCCTTGAGAAGAAGACATATGAAAGGAAAGAAGCTTTTTATAATGGAGCAGCCACAGCCTGGCCCCAGAGATGGGGAGGAAGATATTAAAGTTGCTTGATTAGTTCAGGTATTGCTGCACTTTCTTAGACTCTGTCTTCTGGCCAGAGGGAAGCTGAGGATTCCCAGGACTTCTAAATGGGGGAAGCTGAGGCCCTTCCCAGCTCTTCTGGGAAATGCCTATCTCAGTTAGATCTAATATTGGCTACAGTATCATCAAGATACAGATAGACTGTTACCTGGGCTACCTCAGTCAGCTACAGTGGTATGAGGAAGAGATGGGCAAATCTTTTAGTGAAGTATTAAGAGTGAGTCAACTTAAATATCAACCCTTTTTTAAAAAAGCAAAATCTCAGTGGAAATACTTGGTTTTAGGAGGAATAGTTCTTTGACACTTGCTTTGTTTCACTGCCAGAATTGGCTCGGTGGGATACATTCCAGAGGGAACTAGAAAGCTGTAACACTGCTTTTCTGATAATGCCCACCTTAATTATCTGCACATCTTAATTACTTTTGCTTCAAGGCATCATTGTGTGGTTTACTTTGATTTGAGTTGGGCTCTGAATTGTAGATTATATAAAGAACCTTGTAAACAGAGTTTTTCATGCTTTTTAAAAAATTTACCACTCTGATTCTTGGTGGGATGAGGCAATAATGGTGGTATTGCAGGAACCTATTGGAATGATCTGGGGAATTGTTTCAAGCTGCAAAAGTCTCTACTCCAATCTCTTATGCTAGTGATTCCAAGAAGACACCTCCCAACAATATCCATCCAAATGTCACGTTCTTCATATTAAGAGAGAAAAAAAAAAACAAAAGACCAAAAACAAGGTTTTAAACTCACTAGAGCATAATTTCCAAAGTTCGCACAAGTTTCCAGAATATTAATATAGATCCTACTACTCTATCATTCAGTTTGGTCTTTGTCTTCATTACCTTCTGTCTTGACCCTTAATTGAGAGTATAGTTTATATGCTGCAATTCAGTTGGTTTGTGCAAGAAACATCTTACCATTAAAGTAATACAGCAAAATAAAACATAATACAAGGTGTAAATCCAAAGTTAGCTTTCTTTGGCACTCAGATTGTTCTGGGTATAGGGAAATACTTTCCGTAGGTTTTCTCTTTTCTAATACATATTTAGAAAATTTGTGTTGACAGATTGTAGTTTCTTGCCATGCTACTTTGTTAGAAGCTTTATAGTCAAATTTAGGGGACAGTTAAGAGACAAAGGTATATAGATATTAGGTAAGGGAGTATGAAACTTGGAACATAAGTAGTAACAAAAGTATCTGTGCGTGTCAAAGCTCTGAGGAAGTAGAGATTTCAGGTCATAAGGGAGCCAAAGACAGCACCATGTCTCATCTACTTGTATAAGGCTACCTTATCTTTCAGTGTTCTAGGGCAATAGTGTTATGTCAATGAATTAAAATCTAAGTTCACATTCTCCTCTGCCCACAACACGGACTAAAAGGCCTAGATTAGGCTTCCTCCAGGACTAGCAGACGAATCTTCATGTGATTTAAAAGCCTCTTTTTCTCATCTGTCTCTCTAGTTTTTCATCTGTTTTACAAATAAATATTTTTGTCTTAGGTAAGTTTGTTTAATTCTACATTAAGTATTAAATGGTCTGATCTTGGTAAAATTTTACCCTTAGTGTTTTCAATTTTCATGATATCAGCCAAAATATATAAAAGATGAGATTCACAGCTATTTGGTTGAAGGAGGTTGCTGATGAAATGGTCTGGAGAGTTCTGAATTCCTTAAAAGTTGGGGAAATAATCCTGCCTAAGTAAAGGAAACAAGACCCAGTGAATTGGCCCTATTTACACTCCAGGGGATAAGCACACAGGGGAGTTGTGCCTTGAGGTATCTTTGTCCCGCTTCAGCAAAAGCAGTGCTGTTTCTTTGATTTGTAAAGACTTTTATATATATGCCTGAGTGTGTGTATACATACCTATAGGTATACACACAGACATATATATAAAATTGACATTTAATCCCTTTTATGTTTATGGTATTTATACTTAAGTATTTGATTTCTTCCCAAGCTTATATGAGCAGAAACTTAAAATATGGTGAAATTATTATCTTAATGTTTATATTTTTTAAACTACAGGAGACTGAGAGCATGAGTGTATCACTAATGTAAATGAAGACTTGTTTGTTGAAACAAATTTGCCTTAGAAGTAATTTATGTAAAATGTTAATTTCACAAGTGAGAAAAACTTGTTTAGTAAGAATTTTATGAAAAAGTCCCATAGTTAACTAATTTTAGAGAAATCGTTTTCTTAAATATAAGGTTAACATAAAAAATTTATATACTACAAATATTGGAAATTAGAGGTAAACAATATCACTTATAGTAGTATAATAAAATATAAAAGAGGAATATAAGTATAGAGCAATGTTCAAGATCTCTATGCTTAAAAGTACAAAATACTGCTGAGAGGAATTAAATAACACCTAAATAAATGGATATGTATATAAATGGATTGGCAGTATGGCAGTTCTCCACTGAGTGAGTGGTAATTCAATGCAATTGTAATTAAAATGCCAACCGGAATTTATTTTTGAAAATGACAAGCTGATTTTCAAATTTGCATGGAAATGCAGAGTCTAGGTTAGCTGTAATTTTTAAAGGAATGACAAAGTTAGATGACTCATACCAGTTGATTTAAAGACTTGCAAGGCTACAGACTCAAGACTGTGTAGAATTGGTGTGAGAAAAATAAGTAGAGGAATTAAAATAGTCTAGAAATAGACCCACACATATATAAACTGATTTTTGACAAACGTGTCAAGGTGATTCAACAGGAAAAGGAAAGTCATTTCAGCAAATTGTTATAGAATTGGAAACATTTGTTAGAGGATATTGAGCTTCAATCTCTACCTATCACCTAATGCAAAATTAAACTCAAGATGATCAGAAATATAAATATGGAGGTTAAACAAACCTACAGACATACAACAACAAAGTCGAATCTCAAACATGTTCAGCGATGGAAACCATTTATGAAAGATTTGTATTGTATTATTCCTTTTCTTTGAAGTTCTGGAACAGGCAAAACTAAGGTAATAGAAATCAGAATACTGGAAAAGGGCAAGAGAGATGATGGAAATGTTCTACATATTAATGAGCATGGAGGATATACAGTTTTATGTATTTGTTAAAACTCATTAAGCTTTACACTTGAAATGTGCAGTTTGTAGTTCTCTGCAGCAACTAGCTTCCTTAAGAAATCACATCAGATTGTACATGTTATCTGTGCATCTCTAAGCAGGCATGTCACTAACATTGCGTTTTACAACTTAGCCTGCCTCAGAACCTTATGTAGCACTCAGGGTTCTCCAGAGAGACAGAACCAACAGAATATATATATTCTGAAGGGGTGAACTATCACGTCCACCCAAACAGTAAGCATCTAGCAGAGAGAGGATGCCTCTATTCTCTTACCTTATCACCCGCACCATCCTATGTGGAAAAATTACAAGTATAATTACATAAGTTTAAGAACTATCATTGGATTTCATTTACTAATGAGAAATCCACTTGTTTTTTGAACCACTCTGAGCTGAGCAGGGGAGACTTCATCCCTTTTTTATAGAGAAGGATCAGAAACACTAAGATGGAATGATTTGTCAAAGATTAAATCATTAAAAAATTCACTATGCCAGGCTTTGTTTTAGAAGCTTGGACTGCACAGTGAAAAAAATCATACAATCTCTCTGCCCTTGTACATCTTGCATTCTGTAAGTGGGAGACAGAGTAAAAATAGTACAAAAGAAAATTATATGGTAAGAGAATTACCGTGATAACTTCTAGGGGGAAAAATAAAGTGGAATAAGGTAAGGGAGGAGCCATTGAGGATCCCAGATCTGGATTTGCCTCATTGGGAAGATGTCATTTAGCCAAATTCTTGAAGGAGCTGAGGGAAATCGCCTTGAGATACCTTGGGGTAGCACATTTCACTAAAGGAAGCAACCAGTGCAAAGTCCCAAAGCCCAATATAACTAAGACTAGTACTCTTATATTCACTAGTTCATTCTTTTAGCAAATAAATATCGAGTGAACTGTGTGCAAGCATAGTGCTGACCTTTGGAGCTACAACAGTAAAAACATAGTGCCAAGGCAATTCTTAATTCCTTTGTCTTTCACCTTAGGAGTGGTTCCTACACCATGAGCCACACCACCATTATCAAAGTCTGCAAATGTATTTTACTCTCAGAATTCTCTGTAAGGGATAAATAATTATCTTCAAATAGATGGGTGTTATAACTGATTAAGATAATTTAAAAGTATTTCTAAATTCATAATTATGCATTTTCAACTGATAAATACTGAAAATTCAGTATTTGTATTGAATTCAGTAGTTGTATAGTCTGTGAGCATTTCAGACATTGAAAGGGTCTTCATTCTGGAACATACTGGGCAAACCTTTGCTTTACACTATGAAAGTAAGATTGCTGGTTCTTCTAAAAGTCGATCTGCCATTTAATCCAGAAATCCCATTCCTGGGTATCTACCCAGAGCAAAATAAGTCATTATATGAAAAAATACTTGCACACGCATGTTTATAGCAACACAATTAGCAATTGGAAAATTGCTAATTTTCCAATTATAGAACCAGCCCAAATGCCTATCATTCAATGAGTGGATAAAGAAAATGTGGTGTGTGTATATATACACACGCATACGTACATACATACATACCATGGAATACTGCTCAACCATAAAAAGGAACAAAATAATGGCATTCACAGCAACCTGGGTGGAGCTGGAGATCATTATTCTATGTGAAATAACTGAGGAGTGGAAAACCAAACATATGCTTTCACTCCTAAATGGGAGCTAAGTTACAAGGATGCAAAGGCATAAGAATCATACAATGGATTTCGGGGACTTGGGGGAAAGGGTGGGAGAGGAGTGAGGGATGAAAGAGTACACATTGGATACAGTGTACACTGCTTGGGTGATGGGTGCACTAAAATCTCAGGAATCACCACTAAAGAACTTCCTCATGTAACCAAACACCACCTGTTCAAAACCTATTGAAAAAAAAAATACTAGTTCTAAAAGCCACAGCAAAATGTACTCTTTCTAAAGACAAGGGAGATCTTTGTAAATTTAACAGGAGGAATAGCATAATCAGACCTGTGTTGTTTGGAAGATTACTTTTTATTTTCAGTATGCAGTGAAGCCAAATGGAATAAATCTACTGAGGAATGCTTATTGTTTCATTATAGTTATTATTTTCATTTTGTAACATGGTAACCTAATCTACCATACCTAATTTGTTTGTTCCTATTATCCTAAAACAGCTTCAAATCCCAATTTTTGTGCATTGAACATTAAATAAAGCAATGTTTTTAAGTTAACTGTCTTCTATTAAAAGTTAGCAATTGAAAATGGCTTTCTAGTTTAGCTCTGCCTGGACAACTTCAAGTGAAACCTTTGGAACAATTAAGGCAGACACTTGTGCAGGTATATGTACGTGCTAGTAGGTATCTGTTTTATGTGTCTGCAGGCTGGCTTGACACTTGTAAGTCTGGATGTATTTTCATTGTAGCCTCATGTTTGAAAGTGTAGTCTTTTGTGTTTGAAGTTTTCAATTTGATCTTGATAAGACTATGGTGAACCAAAGAGTTATTGTATGAGAGATTTCAAAATGTTTACTATCAGTAAAGGTTCCTCTACTATTATCTAATATTGGATTTTTTAGAGCTGAGATAAATACTTGTTAAGATAATTGAGAAAAAGAAAGATGGGTGTCAACATATTCAGATTTAAAAGACTAAAGCATGACATATTTGTAGAGGATTTCTCAAACCTACTATTTACCTTGAATATTTTCACTTGGGATTCTCCATGTGATCTGTATTCTATTTCTGTACAATATTCTTTCCCACTCAGAAGAAACATTCCTCTGTGATTACTGCTAGTCTCTAATTCATTTCTTAATACTAAGTAAATACACATTCACAATGAATTATCTTATATCATGTTCTATTTTGATCTTTGATGTTGCTGTCAGGCAGAATAACAATATGAAATTATAACAGTTGTGTTTAATGTAACCTGTGTGGTACTTGGCGACATCAAGAATATTCATTCTTTGGTAAGACTTAGCCTTTGGCTTTGTTCCTGATTCAGATTTTACACACATGTGGCTATGTGGTAGCTCTTGCTCAAACATCTAGATGCTTATTGGCTAATACTTTTCACTTGTTAGATGGTAAATATGCAGCCATAACTTTGCAGAGAATATTGCCATCTGGGTAGAAATCAATATACATTCTGAATTCTTCTTGTGTACTTTTTATCTCTGTGAATATCAAATGAGATTGGACTACAGCAAAATAGCTCTGCTGTGCCCAACCCAGTTCTGTGATGTCTCAGATTTCTAGAGTTGCAGTGATTTTATTCACGCTTAAGGGACTACTTCCCTTGTTAATACACCAGTTGCTAATGAAGGTTGTGAGATAGTCTGAGTCACACTCTTGCTGAGATTTATTCTTGTCCTGATGATCTGTAGCAATAAGAGAGAGGAAATTGGAAACTTTGAAATGTGCATTCAAAGGTTTTTTAAAAATGTGTGTTTATATCTACCAGAGTCTTGAGAGACATCGAATGATGTTCCAACATACTAAATGTTTGCGTGAGTGTGGATCATCCAATCTGCATTTAAGTTATTTTTTTCTTTTATTTTTATTTATATTTTTGTTATTTTCAGTTATTCTCACTAGAAGAGCTGAAAATATGGCTGTTTATATTTTGGAACTTGTTAAGCCACTTCTCAAGGAGCTGGAGACCTGCTGTATACTAGTCAATTATTTATATTAATAAAATACATTTGAATTGGATTGATGACAGAGTTTCCATGCTACTCTTCAGATTATCATCATATATGTACATTTCTTTTGAAAGCCACATAAAAGTAAATACATTTAATATGGATTATACTGCTTTTGAAAAGTTGGGTTGTTGATGAATATTATTTACTGAGGGCCTACTGTGTTCCTGCAATGAACTGACTTCTCTAGGTTAACCTGATATTATGCTTACAGTAGACCTATTGGGGAATTATTATTTTATAGGTGAAAAACAAGGCTCTGACAGTTTCTGTAATATGTCCAATCTCCCACTGCTAGCAGAGGCAGACATTGAATAGAATCCCAAGCCAGTATGATTTCTAAGTCTTTAATAACTATAATACTGTATGTTGCATTGCTTAAAAATACTCTCCAAATAGTTTTGCACCTGTTTCAATCAGTAATTATGGTTTGAAACTATAGTGCTATCTCTATCATTGAACTATGTATTTAATACTCATCTATTTAATGTGCTCCCTCACCTCCTGTCTTTGCTCACACCATACATTTGTTCTCATTGTCCTGACTATAGAATAGGACAAAATTATTTAGGGATTGAAATAAAGAATTCACCCTTTGGGAGGCCAAGGTGGGCGGATCACGAGGTCAGGCAATCGAGACCTTCCTGGCTAACACGGTGAAACCCTATCTCTACTAAAAATACAAAAAAAATAGTGAACCTGGGAGGCAGAGCTTGCAGTGAACCAAGATCCTGCCGCTGCACTGCAGCCTGGGCGACAGAGCAAGACTCCGTCTTAAAAAAAAAAAAAAAAAAAAAAGAATTCACTCAAATTCATACAAACTGTCCTGGCATTGGTTCAGTTCTTCATTTATCTAAGACCACAAACTACATTACCTTGCTGCCTGAAACACTCTTCCTGGGTATTAGCACTTCCTAATCTTTAAGGATGTTTTATTCATCGTCAATGTAATTCTCTGTTTCAACCACACAAATCTCTAGACTCTTCATTACATTATTCCTGCTTCTGCTTCAGTAAAGGAGATTTTCCTTCCTATCATCTCAAATCCATGTCTCCTCCTCATCAACTCCCTTTTTCTCAAGGAATTATTTAATTCTTACCAATCCCATCCCTCAAAATTACCAAATTTGAGTTTGGATCTACAAAGTCACAGTCATTTTTCTTCACATGAAGCCTTCCATGTTTTTGTTTGACTACATTTTTATTTCCTTCAGGACATTTATAATTGTGCTATACACATTGTCGACACATGCTCTTTGTTGAGCAACTTTTGAGTTGCCTTGAATCTCTTAAGGTTAACAGAAAAATGAAGTAGCAAGAATATTTTATTATATTACAAGCAGAAGTTAGAATTGAAAGGGATTCAGAAAAATGTCCCAGTTCCTTTGTTTTCTCTGTTACAATATTTGTGCTTGTGCTAGCATGGATTATTGAAATGCTAATAAAATGTCTTTTTGTCTAAACAGAAAACTGTAAATATACATATTGGTCCATAATTCAGAAATATTCAAGTTTTAGGAACGGAAAATCCCCCTAGAAATCTGTCAAGAAACTGAGTGTATGTTTTTAGTGTACCATGACTAATTAAATGCATATGAGTAGAACAGACAGGAATAATATAGTACATATGCTTAATGGGCCTAAGCATTTTGATAGGCAATGATTTAGGTATCATGGGGGTAATACTTGTGGAAAGAAAACCTTATCTTTGTTGTTTCAGTTTTTGAATAATATTAGATACTAAAAATATTTTCTTTTTCACGAAGCATACATGAAACTTAATAAAAATAAAATTATTAAAGTGGAGACTATGAATCTGAAAGAGGAACTTTCACTTAAATAATTAATTTTCATCTTTGCAACTGAGCAAAGATTAAAATTGTATGCCTAAAATGTGAATCTTAATCTTAGATCTTGTCTGATTCTTTCAGCAAACTTTCTGTGTAGGTTAACGAACATTGTTGAATGCATTGAATCCATTGATGGTGGGACAAAATTCTCTCCTTGGTATTTTTCCTTCCTGGGTTTTCTAGGTTTTGCTCTGTTATATCTGCTATATCCTCTGTGTATATTTGGGAACCCTGGGAGCAAATTCTGTTTTCGAGCTTACAAAACATCAGGACTCAAACTATTTAATACATATAAATTGTGTAGTACCATATACTGAGGCTAAGACTTCTTTTTTATAGTCTATTATTTTTATTTGACTAAGTAGCCTATCATTTGTAAGATTTATTTTTCTTGAAAAATAAAAAATAAATGTATCAACCAGTAAATTCCTTTCAATTCTGTTCCCCCTCTGTCTTACTCATTTTAGGCTGCTATAACAAATTCCCATAGATTAGGTGGCTTATAAACAGCAGAAATTTATCTTTCACAGTTGTGGAGGGTGGATGTCCAAGATAGGGTGACAGCATGGTTGGATTCTGGTGAGCACCTTCTTCCAGGTTGCTAAGACTGACTTCTTGTACACGCACATGGCAGAAAAGAGCTAGCTAGCTCTCTAGCCTCTTACAAGGATACTATTCTCCCTTATAGGAAGGTCATGAGGACTTCTCCCTTCTGACCTAATTACCTTCCAAAAGACCCATTTCCAAATACCATAGGATTAGCTGAACTCTAATGCATTGATATTAGGGTTTCAATATTTAAACTGGGTATGGGGAGCACATACATTCAGTCCATAAAATCCTCCAAAGAAAATAACGGCTAACATTTTGGTAGATATCTACCTAGATAAATTTACTTGCATTATCAAATCTGTCTATATATGTATGTATACATATGGATTTGTATGTCCTGGAAGACTTTCAATGCCAGTTTATCTAAATGTATCATTTATTTTAACTGCTATAAGCTACTTTATGGTCTATTGGTGCTGCTCTGAACATTAAGATGTGTGAATATGTACAGTCATGTATGTTTATTTCTGCAAAAGAGAAATCTAAGAAATGGAATTCTTAGGTAAACATTCTTTTGTAGTTGCCTCCTTATTCATTTCTATCATAGGTAAGTCATTATTTTGACTGCCACTTCTTTCCCTTGTTCACTTTTCCAATCAATGCCTCCTGACCATGATGCTAAATTGTATAGTGGTGTATCTGTTAGAACTTGATACCTAGAAAATTTATTTTTGCCTGACTTTCAACCCCTCATGGAATATAAAATACGTATTTCAAGTGGTTCTCGTATTGCAATTACTATTATTCTCTTAATCATCAATTGACTTGAGACAAAACTAAAGAAATGGTCGTCCAAAGTATAAACTTGCTTATCCAGATGAGGAGAAGCGAGGCAGGAGCCACATACAAAAATATTGGAGTTTTCTTTCTATTCCTATTGCCACCACCACTGTTATGCCTTGTTATAATAACACTACTATAAATATGAAAGTGTGGATTAGTAAAATGAGCCATGGTGATACGGTTTGACTGTGTCCCCACCCAAATCTCACCTTGAATTGTAGCTCCCATAATTCCCAGGTGTTGTGAGAGGGTCCTGGTGGGAGATAATTGAATCATGGGGCCAGTTTCCCCCATACTGTTCTCAAGTAGTGAATAAGTCTCATGAGATCTGAAATCTGAATCGTTTTATAAATGGGAGTTTCCCTGCACAAGCTCTCTTCTCTTGTCTGCTGCCATATGAGACATGCCTTTCACTTTCTGCCATGATTGTGAGTCCTCCCTAGCCATGTGGAAATATAAGTCCAATTAAACCTCTTTCTTTTGTAAATTTCCCAGTCTTGGGTATGTCTTTATCGACAGAATGAAAATGGACTAATACACATGGAGAGATATGTCTGTCTGAAAATAGTCTATGGTACCTAGAACCAGTTAGTTTACTTTTGACAGTCCATCCCATTTAAGTTTTCATAAGTGTAGAAAATCACATGCACAAAAATGTCCAAAACAACATTGTAAATCACTTAAAAGACTCTATAGGGATGGTTAAATAAACTGATGTATACCCTCAATGGTAGAGTATGAATTTATTAAAAATCACTAATGACAATTATGAGAAACATGGGAAATATTTGTTAAATAAACAATCAAAATTATACCAAAACTGTAAAAACCCAATCTGCCTAAACATTTGGAGGAAACAAAAGACAACATAAGTAAAATTACCAAGAGTGACTATAGGTAGTATGATGAGGCACTGTGGGGCTTTGTCTTTGTGTGCCTTTCAAGGAAACTATTTGTTTTATAACAAAATGTTCAATAATAAATAGAATGTGCCTTTGAATTATATTGCCCTAGAGTGTCTCTGCCATTGAGAAGCAGCAAAAAATGTACTTCCCAAACAGTATCTTCTGAGTTTTTATTAAGAATAATATGACTGGCCGGGCGCGGTGGCTCAAGCCTGTAATCCCAGCACTTTGGGAGGCCGAGACGGGCGGATCACGAGGTCAGGAGATCGAGACCATCCTGGCTAACACAGTGAAACCCCGTCTCTACTAAAAATACAAAAAATTAGCCGGGCGTGGTGGCGGCGCCTGTAGTCCCAGCTACTCGGGAGGCTGAGGCAGGAGAATGGCGGGAACCCGGGAGGCGGAGCTTGCAGTGAGCCGAGATCGCGCCACTGCACTCCAGCCTGGGTGACAGAGCGAGACTCCGCCTCAAAAAAAAAAAAAAAAAAAAGAATAATATGACTTTCTATTCATGTTAAATATTTAGTTCATAGTGAAGTCATTTACTTTATTTACTAAATGTGATACTTGTCAGATAAGTGGGATAGCAATAAAATATGAAAAGCAGATTTGTTCTACAAAATATGAAATATGAGATGAAGCAATATGAGTATTTTATATTTTCTTTGCTAATTAGAATCTCGTATGTTTCTATGAAACACATTTATAAAAATTTACTGGAAAAAATGGATTATGTTTGGTGTATTAGTTCATTTTCATACTGCTATAAAGAAATACCTGGCTGGGCGCGGTGGCTCAAGCCTGTAATCCCAGCACTTTGGGAGGCCAAGGTGGGCAGATCACAAGGTCAGGAGATTTGAGACTATCCTGTCTAACATGGTGAAACCCCGTCTCTACTAGAAATACAAAAAATTATCTGGACTTGGTGGTATGCGCCTGTAGTCCCAGCTACTCGGGAGCCTGAGGCAGGAGAATCGCTTGAACCCAGGAGCAGAGGTTGAAGTGAGTCGAGTTCACGCCACTGCAGTCCAGCCTGGATGACAGAGCGAGACTCTGTCTCAAAAACAAACAAACAAAAAAAACTACCAAAGACTGGGTAATTTATAAAGAAAAACAGTTTAATTTTGTACCTTAAACTAAAATTAATGCTGGCAACAGTCATCAGGTTGGGTATATTTCAGGAAATAAGGTTGGGAAAAGACCAAACCTAACCTTATTGGCTTCTCTTACGCACCTTCCTTTGAGCATTCTCTATTCTATCAAAGAGGCAGAATTGTATGTAATAAATTCAGTTTGGGTTCATCTTTTCAATTGCCTATGCCACAGGCCATTACACTGAGGATGGTAGAATAGACAAGATTAGAGCCCTATGCCTGTGAAACACTAGAGTGTCCAGAGTCCTAGAAGGACTCTAAAGCAACTCACTAGTTATAGTTACAAGGCCATAGATTTGACTAGATTCAGACACACTAGAAGCTTCACGAATTTTTATGAGAAACCTGTATCCAAAGAAATGCTAGTCCTGGTAACAGCCTGAGACTGTTCAATCAATCAGGCAAGTTCTCAGGCTTACCATCTCTGACAAAATGAGCTGATAACTATGGCTCCCAGAAATGGCTTTCTCCACAACACTTTTCTCAGTATGGCCATGGGGGAAAATGAACAAGAGACAGCCCTTCAGAAAGCAGAAACTTGGGCTATCCAGGAACATGTTATCTTCCCAAACCTGGAAACCTGTACTTTCCTGCGCTAGGAATATCGACTATGAGGGTGTTATGGATGACGTTGGATTGCTTTTCATTTACTCCTTTGCTGTCATTCTCTTTGTCATTGTTGCTATTCTGTTTTTTCTCTACCACTGATTGATGTGTGAATGTGAAGAGATAGTGACCTTATCATTTAGTTACAGTTCCCTGGGGTCTTTAGTTACAGACCCCAGATCTTTGAGATGAGAAACTGATGCTCTGACTGTAAAGAACTTGAACTTTGAAATAGAAGTAGTCATTTTTAGACTTGAGTCAGCCCTTGTGATTTAATATTTTCTGTCACTCAAAACACAAAAATTTTTACAGATAGATGTTTCTTGGGCCTTTGAAGAAAGTAGCTTAACTGCATTTTTGTTACTTCCCCAACTCAATGTCATTGGCACATTCTATGAGGGTACACTCAAAGTGGAGGGGCACAGGTTAGGTAAAAGAAATAAAGATAAGATGATGACAAACTCGACACAAGTCACAATTAAACTTTGGGTGGATTCTAACTGATTGATTAAAATTGCTGTGAGTGAGCAGTGCCTCAAAGTGAGAATTGGGGAACCAGGGCTGAGAACTTGGTTATGAAGAAAACAAATATAGTTCTTTGGACTCCAGTTTCTCTTATTATAATAAGATCATGTAGATGCTCTGTACAGACCTATCTAGGTTCCTGGTTGTTAATTTATTTTGTTGAGGTTAACACTGGAGTTTTGCAGTTAATGGGTGCAGCACACCAACATGGCACATATATACATATGTAACAAACCTGCACGTTGTGCACATTTACCCTAGAAGTTAAAGTATAATAATAAAAAAGAAACAATTTATAATTGTTGAAGAATATAGTACTTTTTTGTTTCCTTATTTTCAGTATTTATAATGTCACCAAATATTTCTATTTTAAAGCATAAAAGGACCTTAGAGGCTGTTATATATGTGGAGAAAAATAATTACACATATGTTGTGAAATATCCTTGAATTAATTTAATAATTTATGCTGTTTTTGTTTTTGTTTTTGTTTTTGTTTTGAGACGGAGTCTCGCTCTGTCGCCCAGGCTGGAGTGCAGTGGCGCGATTTTGGCTCACTGCAAGCTCCGCCTCCCGGGTTCACGCCATTCTCCTGCCTCAGACTCCCGAGTAGTAGAGACGGGGTTTCACCGTGTTAGCCAGGATGGTCTCGATCTCCTGACCTCGTGATCCGCCCGTCTCGGCCTCCCAAAGTGCTGGGATTACAGGCGTGAGCCACCGCGCCTAGCCTATGCTGTTTTTTAAGTAGAGAAAAGCGCTCTGTTATTTTCAAAGAGAATGTGATTTTGAAAAAAAAATGTACTCTGACAGGATGATTTGGATTATAGCAGTGAAAATAATCAATTTCATGTCATTAGGTTTGTGTTTTTGTTTTGGTGTACTTGATACTACATATGTGTTTTGTTTATGCCTTGAAGCTAGAGATTTGATAAATGAGTCACATAAAGAATAACAAAATTAAATAATTTGACCTGTTTAACATCATGAATATATTCTTTGACCTGTTCAATTTGATTATGGTGATAGCTAATGAATGATAAAAGAGATTCTAATCTTATTAGAACATTTTAATGAACACTGACTATGGATATGGATGTATTTTAAATTCATTTGGAAAGGAAGTATGTTTTCAAGGGTTTATAATTAGTATTTAATTTTTTTTCCTAAGGAAAAGTCCTAAATACATTTTCTTAAAACAATTACATTGTATCACATTTCAGTGGTACATATAAAATAAAAAATTGTTTAATCATATAGTTGGTTTTTTAAATTTTCAATAAAACTAAAAATTAGAATTTTAAAAATTTTGACTGTAGTAAAGATCAAAACCTGAGGAAAAAATATTACAAATTTAAAGTCTTCATCTTTATATAATGACTTTTCTACAAACGTTGTACCTAAAATTACAGTGAAGCTTTTCTAATCATGTGTATCACATCTATTTGCCATTCTGTGAAACACACAATCATAAAAGATTTTCCTTTTTATATAAAAGCACAAGAATAAGGCACCATAGCAGCTTGGAGATACAAGTTTAGCCATCTTAGTCACATACATCTTTGATATTTTTTAATAAAATGTTAGTTTTATGAATGTTTTGATTTTGACTTTCATTAGATAGCACATGTAGACATAATTCCAATAAGCTATATTTATATTTTACGAAGGACTTCTTTCCTTAAATATTTACCATAGAATTTATGGCTTTCTGTTTTTATTGACAAAAAGCTGACTACAACAATTGGAGAATTGGCATTTCACAGTGAAACTTCAGTGAATTCCAGAATAAAATTGTAGAAAATATTGTTAGATGAATATATTCCATTGTATGATTTTGAAATTAATGAACAACATAATGCTTGCCACAAATGCATGTAATGAGATTAGAGAAATTAGCAACCACTTAGGCCTAGATCAATAAAACTACCATTACATTATCTATGAAGGATAGCATCTTATTAAAAAAGTGTAACAAATACACTCATGTATTTGTTGCTTATGTTATTATATATTATAACTTAACATTTTGACTCTCTCAAGTAAGTTTTCTTACTAATTAAGAGTCATAGAAAATATAGTGTTGTATATTTTTTAAATTGTATCTATATTTCTGGTTCCTGGGCCTAGCTGTATATTAGAATTACCAAAAGGGCTTTTAACAAATACTGATGCCTGGGTCCCACCACAAACCAATTAAATCAGAATCTCCCAGAGTAGGATTGGGCAATAGAATTTGTTTCTAGAATTATCCTGGTAATTCTACCATGCAGTTTGGGTTGAGGACCTCTTGTCTGTGTGGTACAAGAATATATACAAAACTATCATAGCATACCACTGAAATAAAATTTTATTTATCTCCCTGACTTATAGAGTTCTAACAAACCTAGCAAATTAGGAAAAAACCTTTTCTTGACTTACAACCTTATGATGTTATTGCTGATGCTCAGAAAACATAGATTTCTTCATTCAGTACATGTTAAAATGAATGTAATGTAACAAAATGTAATGGAAGCTCCTGCTATTGCTGGTCATTCTTTGGAAAATCATCTGCTGACATAAATGAACATCATGATTGATTGACTATAACTAAGAAAAGACTTCTGCAAACACCCTTGGGTATTTGTTACTGAACAAATGTATGCCACAGTGTATCAGTTTCCTGTTGCTGCTGTAACCAATTGCCACAAACCTAGTGACTTCAAACCACAGATTTATTATTTTATAGTTCTGGGAGGTCACAAGTACTAAAATCCAGGGTGTCAGCCAGGTTGCATTCCTTCTGGGGTCTCTAGTGGAGGATTCCATACCTTATTTTCCTGGATTCTCAAGGCTGCCTGCATTACTTTGCTTGTGACCCTGTCCTCTGTCTGCAAAGCGCAGGACTCCAGCCTCTGCCTCTGTTGTTACACCTCTCTCTCTCTTAGCCATCTACCTCCCTTTTTTAAAGGAATCTTGTGATTATGCTGACCCCGCTCAGATAAAAATAATCCAGGATAACCTTCTCATTTCAAGATTTTTAACTTAATCATACCTGTAAAACTTCTTTTGCTATGCATGACATTTTCACAGGTTCTACAATTTGTGAATGGACATCTTTAGAAAGGCTTTACTTTGTCTATCATTTATAAAGTTGAGCTACTTTTTTAAAATGCAGCATTTTAAATTTTTCATAGCATAGGATGCCTGTGAAGAATAGAACAAAAAGAAATTTCAGTGCTAGAGTTTCAGAAAACAGGACAGTGCAAACAATACTTAACAAGTACTTGATACTTGTTAAGAAAACTATAAAATATATTGACACGTTTGAATTATGTAAAAATATTTTAGCTCATTATTCTGTATTACTTTTCTGATTGCTTTACCATGCAATTAGAATTTGATTTTACAACATAGTGTCTAAATTGAGATAAGACTTGTGTGTGCCTGAAACACTCCCAAGGCATACACTGTTTGCTCTATTTCTTTATCTCTCCATGTCTTCGTATTTCTTGTCAGTAAATAGAGACTCAACCAAATTTATGGGGGTTTGATACTGAAGCAATGAAGTGCACTCAATGTTTTTCACACAGGGGTAGGAACATAATAAAGACATAAATTAATACTTGCTGTCAGTATAGTAGATTTATCTCTTAAAAATGCTCATGTTGACACTATTAACATTTAATTATTGTCTGCCTTGGTAGATTTATGTATCTTCTATATATTCATTTAATGTTTTTGTGTATCCATACTCTTGAGATCCTGAGGTAGCCATAGTGATATAAAAATAAGTCACTGATGCTCTGCCCTCAGCTGAATAGATAATATCCTATTTAGCGAGGAAACTTAAAAGCAGTCTAAGAGAGATACAGAGAAATGATTTTAGTTTGATTATAATGTATAAATACTACATTTCTTTCTTGAAACTGAACCAACGTGGTTTATCCCACAATTTCTCAGTAATTCATGTAAAAATTTGTGCAGGCATAAATATTTTCTTTCATCTTAATCTTTTACTAATTCTTTATTTTAAATTCTGAAGCATTACAGACATACATTTTCAGAAGTTCTGCTTAACAACTGTACTTCATATGGTATTGGAATCACTAATAACCCACTTTTACCAATCTCCAGATGCCAGCAGATGAATCACAGTAATTGCTGTATGGTCCTTTGTGTATGTCACTTCCATCTGTCACTGTCCTGCAATACATCTGACTGAGTTAGGACCAAAGTCTTACAAGTAAGCACTCCCCCTGTAAATTCAGCATCCAGAACTCTCTATCAATCAGGAAAAGATCACATAGTTGCCTTTAAAAATACTCCAGAGTCTTAAATTCTAGTCAAACTTGATATTTTTCCCTTTTTTTTTTCCTTCTTTTAGACAACAACCAAGAAATCTTCATTAATCTCTCTGCTGTTTATTGAAGCTATCTTCTTCCTCTTGATTTTCTGGAAAAAGTTGGTACAGAGGGTGTACAGAAAGATAAAAATAGAATTTGCTTAAGAATTCTCAAGCTTGGAAGAACCACAATGGTCACAGTAGGCTCACAGAAATTCCAGAGGGAAAATAGCCATCCATTTTGTGGCCTATGTAAGAAGATAGTTGGTTTTATAAAGTGATAATGTATATAATTGTTGCTGTGTGCTCCTGTGTACTTCTATTTAAAAAGAACACTGGAACTGTGAAGAAAAATATTAATTAGAATATTTAATTTCTAGAGAATTTTTTTCCCACAATTAATTGCTCTTAGTACTCTAACAAGATGTCTTAGAAATAGTAAAAATAAAAATAATTCCTCTTGGTATTTTTATCATTTTCCTTCAAACATTTTAGTTTTGTATAGTGTTTGGTAGAAACATATACGTATGTTCTTTTGTACTCTGGGTTATTACATTTATTGTCTTCATCTACATGGAGATGACCCCCCAGGTGAATATCTCTAATCCTACCTGATTATCTGATCTCCACAACCTTGACTGTAACTGTTTCACAAAATTACAGTTCTGTATGTTGCATTGTTTTGTAAAAAGCTGAATTAATGAATTTATATCAAATACGACATATTATATACTTCATTCCTTTTCATTTATTTTATATGTAATACTTTTTTTTTTTTTTTGAGACGGAGTCTCGCTCTGTTGCCCAGGCTGGAGTGCAGTGGCCGGATCTCAGCTCACTGCAAGCTCCGCCTCCCGGGTTCACGCCATTCTCCGGCCTCAGCCTCCCGTGTAGCTGGGACTACAGGCGCCCGCCACCTCGCCCGGCTAGTTTTTTGTATTTCTTAGTAGAGACGGGGTTTCACCGTGTTAGCCAGGATGGTCTCGATCTCCTGACCTCGTGATCCGCCCGTCTCGGCCTCCCAAAGTGCTGGGATTACAGGCTTGAGCCACCGCGCCCGGCCTTTTTTTTTTTTTTTTTTAGTTTTAAAACTTACATATAATAATCCACCTATCTAGAGTACTATTCCATTAGTTTCAACAAATGTATTGAGTAACCATCAGCACAACCAGGGTACGAAACAGTTCCCTCACTACAAAAATTCTGTCATCATGTTTCTTTTTGGTCATACTTTCTCCCTACTCCTAAAACCTGCCAACTATTGATTTCTCTTCTGTCCTTATAGTTTTGGCTCTTCAACAATGTCATATAAATGCAATGAAACCATATGTAACTTACTGAGTTGAGTCTCACTTCCTTCACTTAGCATGTGCATTTGAGCTTAATTTGTGTTGCTGCATATATCAATAGATTTTTCTTAATGCTGAATAGTATTCTTATGGATGTACCATATAATGATTTACTCAACCCATAGAAGGATATTTTGTTTCAAGATTTTGTGACTATAAATAATGCTTGTATAAGCATTCATGTTCAGTTATTAAATATTTTATATGATCATATATTTCCATTTTTCTAGAGTAAGCACTTGGGAGGGTCAGTGGAGAATGATATGAAAAGTGCACATTTAACTTTGGGAAAACATTTTCGCCAGGTATGGTGGTGCATGCCTATATTCCCAGCTACTGCAGAGGCTGAGGCGAGAGGACTACTTGACCCCAGGAGTTAGAGTACAGTGTGAACAACATAGTGAGAATCCATCTATTAAGAAAAGCTCCTAAACTGTTGTACTTTTTCTGAATAATTTTACTATTTTGCATTATGCTAGAAATGTATAATTGATAGTTGCTTCGTGCCTACAAGAGCACTTACTATTCTTGTTTTTATATTAGTCATTCTCATAGGTGTGTAATGGTACCTCATGTGGTTCCAATTTGTATTTCCATAAAAAAACTACAATTACTAATGAGATTGAATATCTCTTTATGTCCTTGTTTGCTATCTATATAGCTACTTTGGTGAATTGCTTTGGTTGGTGTCAAGAGTTCAGAGGCATTGGGACTGATAAGAAAACATTCAACAAATTTTGAGTGTAGAATGACTCATAGTGTTTAGGAAAAACAATTTCCTCTAGGATATTAAACTGACATTTGGTCTTCTCTCTTTAAATATTTTGTTATTTTAACGGCATTTTTATTACTGAAGAAGATGGTTGGAATCATATTCTCTTAATACAATGTAGCTTTGAAGGGCAGTTGGACTTAAGGTTGTTTACAGAGAACATGGAATATAGAGCTTAATATCTTCAGGATGTATATCATCTGTAACTTCTTCTAACCACAATTCTTCATAAGAGAAAAAGATTGGCAACTTAGGGGCCTACTATTCCCACAATAAATGAGGAGCTTTGCACCAGTGTCTTTTAAGGCTGTATTTAGATATTCATGACTCCTAAATATTTCCACCATTTTCTGAAATTCTTAGTGATGTCATCAATAGGAGAGACATATATACAGTTTAATTTCAGATAAAAGCTCAGAGATCCAATAGAAATGCCAAAATCTTTGGTCCTCTGCATTCCATAATAATATTTTTCAAGCACAATTTATCTTTCCTTTTCCCTGCTTCATTTGTAAAGTTAAATTTCAAAACTTTATAAATTTATACATAATTTGCATAATTATTAAAACATTGTTTTCTCATTATTGCCACTTTGTATACTAGCATAGAAACATACTTAAAAGGATAATCTAATGGGGAAAGACTGGAGAGCTTACAAAGCAAACAAAGGTAGGTGTGCAGATTCTGTGCAGAAACAAATTGTTCTCAGAGTTCTCTGGTCTTTCAGTGGTTATAGTCACAGAATCACAAGATGGAGAAGAGTTTGAATCTTTGCATCTGGTATTTTCAACTTTTTCATTAGAGTTAAAGAGTGAGCTAGAATAATGCATGCACTTAGAATGGATATTCACTGCCTTTAAAGATGATTTATTTTAAAAACAAGTAATGTATATAAAAATGTAGTTAAAAGTGGAATCACTTTAACAGAAACAAACAGTATATTGAGAGATTGTGACTTTTAATCTACTATATTAATAGTAGTTAATATTTTGCTTATTTTAAGGTAGAATAGAGAGTACTGTGATTTGGGTTTATATCATGTTTAAAGCTGATCAGTTTAAGTCTTCTAAGCAGCATGCTTTCAAATTTGTCCAGTTTTAAAACTTCTCTTTATGTATATGCATAAATTTGTTTAATATTAAGACTTTGCCTCTAAGCACCAGTTTCATTGGTTTCTATGGACCGCCTAAGGTACAGTAGATTTCCACCAAGCCATATGAGTGTATAACTATGAAGAATTTCCAGATGTTCCTCAAAACCAAACAAAATATCACTCTTCTCTCAGTTGGAGACCTGAGATATATCTTCTAGTTATTGAAAATAATGTGTGGAAATATTTCCAGGTTAGTTGTTTAACCCTTTCTCTCTAACAAAGAGTAGGATGCAAATTATAGATTATTTTGATCTTAAATTGAGCTGTTTGCTGAATAATGTAAGGGTTCCTTTGAAGTCCTGCTTGGAATATATTACTGAAATATTTAATTATTCTAAATAATTCAGAATCCATTGACTTATCTTTACAGAATTCCATGTAAATATCCATGTGCTACTTTTAAAAAATGGAAATTATGACATCTAAGTATTTTGTGGTTGATTTGACACTTTCTGCCAAAAAAAAAAAAAAAAAAAAAAAAATTAGAACTGGGTATTTCCTCTAATTCTGTAACTCAGCTTCCCTGTCTTCATCATTTAATGCTTTTTCATTATGAATATGCTTAAAAGACCAGTGACTATTAATTTGTCATTATTCTTTATTTGGAAGTGGATTTTTTGCAACGGTCAGCGAACTACACCCATGGGCCAAGTCTTCCATTTGCCTATTTCTCTAACTAATTTTATTAGAATACAGCCAATCTCATATGTGTTGTCTATGGGGTGGCTTTTATGCCACAACAGCAGAATTGAGTAGTTGTGACACAAACCATATGGTCCACAAATACTATCTGCCTCTTTACAGAAAAGATTTGTTGACCCTGACTTCATAAGATGAAGATTGCCACTCCTGAACCTTGCATTTTTCCCCTATCCTTGAGGTTTTTCTAGAACCCAGTTCTAAGTTACATCAGGATGATGCTATTGGGCCACCACCTGTTTGCATTGAAAGCATGTTTGCAATGTGTCTTGTAAATGGAATCATACAGTTTGTGGCCTTTTTGGTCTGGCTTCTTGTAGTAATTTTTTTTGAAGTGTTTAAAGAAGTCCTTCCTCACAGATCGCAAAGGCAATGTATTCTCCTACATTATTGTATATGTTATCATTTATTTACCTTCCACATTTGGAAATTTTAACCCATCAGGAGTCCAATTTTTATGTTGTTTTAGGTAGGAATTGAGTTTTTTCTCAATACAATGAGCCACTTGTTTCAATGCCATCTATTAATCAGTGTTTTTAAACAAATACGGGTTACATTTTTATTCAGATTGTATTAAATATACAAGCATAGTTTAACTTGTAGATCATGGCTGTTAATATTCTATTCGGTGGCATAGAATATCTCAATCTATTCTCTGTTCCTTATGCCTTTTAAAAGGCTTGTAACCTTTTTTTTTGTAGGGATCAGTGAATACTTTGTTAACTAATTCCTACATAGCTTTTTACTTTTGTGAGTGGTCTCTCATTTTATCATATTCTGTAGATATTTATTGCTAAACTGGAGTACCATTGATTCTTATAAATTGGTCTTTTATTGGGCATCTTGTTATACTCTCTGATTAGTTTTAACAGTTTATTAGTTTATCTAAGTGACCCATGTAGTAGGTTGCAAAGAGTAAAAATCTTATTCATCCTTCCATAACATGTTCCATATGTTATTTCATTTTCCTTTCTTATAGCATTGACTAAGACTTGTTCAACTACCTTAAATGTAGTGGTGAGAGTAGAAATACTTGTCATATTCTCTCTCACTAAAAGAATGATTGATATATTATTATGTATAGTGATTGTTCTAGGTTTAGGTCTCAAACATATAACAATGGAATACTTTTTTCCAGAATACCAATTAGCATATTCCCCAGAAGAGGTAGATATGGCACTTGACTAATGAATTTATTCCTAGCCTGCATTAGAATCACCTGGATGAACTTAGTGAAATCTGGGCTTTACCCCTAAATTTTTTATTGAATTGGTCTGGGTTAGGACCCAGGCATCAGCAAGATTCTCAGATAATGCTTATATGCAACTACCTTGATAATCACTGGAGCAGGTCACTAATTAATTGTGAAAGAATACATGTCTAAATTAGTTTAAAATGTTAAATATTGACTACACATTTAAAATTATAGTGATAAAACTGTAGAGAACTGTGGATTTCTCCAGTTAAAAACAAAGTATATTTAATGGAATGCTTCACGGGTATCATGGATTTTAATATTTAAGAAGACAGTTTTAGTTTCTTAGGGAGAAAGGCATTCCTATAATATTTTGTTTGTGTTGATGGCTTCTTGATACTTAAACTGATTTTTCTTAAAAGATCTGTCCCACCCCAGGATCCCTCATGTTCTATTCAAATGTTCCTAAAATGAGTTAGGATTGAAATTACCATGTTAAGTATCTTGTCCATTACCTACACGCCTATTCTAGAACTATTTAAGAATCACATAGGAGAGAGAGGAGTTTCACAGTTCAAATATTTATGATCATACATGAGTAATTTATGAAAAACACACCCACTAAGAGGTCTTCATTCACGTATATTATCAGCATGCATTTATTCAATACTCCAATATTGGCAACCCTCTGTTTAACCTGACAGACATGACATATAACCAAATGTTATCTCTTCAACACTCATATTCTTGGCTGATTGGACTGTAACTACAGCAAGAAATTTCCTTCTAGACTCCCTGTATTGTAGGACACACCGGTCCTCTGCTCTTTACCATTTTTTCCTTTGCCGCCCAATCCTCATGCCACTTTGCTTTTGACTGTTCCTGCTGTGAGGATGGAGCCCACCCCAGCAGCTGACTGATAGCTGCACTTTCCCTTCTAGATGCAGACCCAACTTCAGAACAATGAGTATCAAGCTCCTTAGTTTCTACTTTTTACAGTCTTCTTGTATGATTGCAGATGGGAAATTCCACAGTGTCTCTACCGCCTTACCTATGGTGGGCAAGTAATCGGGAAATAATTTCTTGTAATTGCCAAGTAAAGAATGTGTAGGAGGTGGAACAGCAGTCACATTGCTTGTTTGAGGGAGGAAGCAAAGAAAGCATGCTTTGGTAAGTGGAGGTGAACCATAGGGAACTGAAATGACATTTTCAATAGAAAATGAGGAAAAATATAGCTACTTGTAGGATAGTTGGGCTTTATTATGTGTCTAAACCACTGGAAAACATTTATACCACAATTATCCAAAGGATTGGTTGAAGAGGGATATCAGTGAGCAAGTGTACCTGTTAAAATGTGTAGTATACTGGAAGTGTCAATGTGCAGAACCTCTGAGAGAAAACACTTATTTTTAAGAGAAAATGCATTCTTTGTTCCAAACAACTTTTCTTGGAAAATACTTTTAGATCTATTTAGTGAGTTGGAAAAACTTTGAGTTTAAAAATCAACAAGATACATTCAAAATCGAACAACAGATAAGTAAAAAGTAAGAAAGAGAAACAAGTAGTATAAAAAGATATGTAACATTTATATTTTATTGTGTAACTTTTAATACGGATTAGCTTTTTAATCATAAAGGGATGAGCAGTCAATGTTGAGTTACATAAAAGGTTGGAGAAACATTTTAAATGTTTGCTATACAGATGCTTCTACTAAGAGATTTAAAAATAATGCCTTTCTGCCAAAAATCTATCATGTAGTAATTTTCAGAAGATACTGAGTTCTAATATTTCTCCTCTGGCAGCTCATTTCTAAATTTGTTGATTAATTATGTATAATTTAATCGTTTACTTTCTGTTCTTGGAAAAGAAACAGAAGAAAATTGGCAAATAACCCTGTTAAGGAGCTATGACAGTCAATTCTATAAATTAAAACAAAAATCAGATCCTACTTTTAGATTATGATTTAGACTTCTGTATTTTATTTGTTTATAATCGTCTATTTTATTTAGGGCCTAAAAGTTCACTTTAATATGTGTTAAAACCACAATTGCTTTTGCACCAACCTAATGATTAATTAGAAATGCTAGCTGCTGGTCACAGAAAAATGTAGAGCTTCCTAAACTCAGTGTATTATATCTACCAGTAATATCTAAATTATTTATAGCTTAATATTAGCTTTTGTGTTCCTCTTCCTTTTCCTTCAGTACAGTGCTTCTTGTTTTCTGGATCTAAGGAGAATTGTTTTCCATTGTCTAAGTAGTCAAAACAACTGTTGTTGGAAATAACCTCATTTTAGCCAGTTGTCCAGAAGAAGTGTATGACTTTCTTTCCTGATATAGTCTATGAGAGAGGCACTAGTGAAATGGTGATATAGCATAGCACAAAAAGAACTTCATTTCAGGTACGGTTATGTCTGGGCAACAGAGTCACACTGTTAGTTGGACAATGTCTCATTAAATGCATATTTTTTTCTTGAATTGAAAGCCTTACAATTTCATGCGTAAGCTACCTACATTCTAGTCTAAAAGCATTCTCCTATGAATACTTAATACTTTGTAAAACGATAAAGCAAGATAATCACTTTACCAGTCTGAGAAATATTCCATTTTGGTACTCACCTTTCTGGCACACAGTTTTAGATTATGATTAGCAATGTTTAATTGTGAGACTTTATTAGACAGAATGTAAAGGTAAACAAATATATAGCTGCAGCTTTTTTTTATCTATTTTTATTTCTTCAGATGGAATAATTTTTTGACCTCATTATTTCCTGTTCTTAATTTCCATTTAATTAATGTAGTACATATACTTTTTAAACTTCCCCTGTCATGTTTTTCTCCATTTTAATTATATCTTACCTTGTATAAGTTACGGAAGATATAAGCTATGTATTGGAGTGGAAATAACATGTAATTTCTGTGATCTTTTTTATTCATGTAAGACAGGTGTGATGTTTCAATTCTGCCAGCTAAGGAGAATAGAAGTTCTTGTTTCTGACAGCTGGATTTCAGTTTCCTAAAAACCTTATATTCATAAACTTTCCTAACACAATTTCTCATATAGTTCGACATTGACTGCAATTCCTTAATAGTATAGGGTTGTGATTTTGAGAACCCCTTCAGGGACCACTGGTTTTCCAGGTACCCTCAGCCAAATCTAATTGCAATTGCTTGAGTAGTTATCATCACCTCATTTGTTGAGAAACTTTCCTTTTATTAACTGTTGTGTAAATAAAGCCATGTAGTATACATTTCTTTCTCTTTTAGCATGTGTATTTGTTAACCTAACCGTCAGTCTGGCTAACATTGAACAAGATCATTTATTTGTACAGTCTCTGAGTTTCCCTTTTTTAGAATTCTAGATAGATATCCTAATATTTCTGGTTGAATGGAGTTAGAATTCTTGTTTTGGCCATAAGTGTATTGTTTCCATAAGAATATCAATGTCCATTCTCTCTTCAATTGTATGTGTGTGTGTGTTTTACTTCTCTCAGTGTCTTGTGTCATTTTAGGTCCTAATTTATTCAGACTTAATTAGACTGAAAACACGGATACTAGGTATGAAAATGGGGACTATAAATTTAATAGTTTTATGTTATCTATCATATAAATCTATTTCAATGTAGTACCATTAATACTGGTTGTATATAAAGTATTCCAGATATGTCATATTCCTTATATGTCCCTATTCACTTAATTTTACAATTTTACATTAACTATTTAAAAAGCACATTTATAGGAAACCAAGTTGTAACAAGTATTTATTGGTATTAAAGTGAGCAACTAACTTGGCAATGAACGTGAATTATCTTTTAGCCAGTTCACACGAAGGAAATATTGACCCCTGGCTGATTTTGTCACTTTTCTTATGTAACTTAAAAAACATTTTATATATCAAGTTATTACATAGTGATTGGTGACCATAATCAATTGCCAAGAAACACATCAAAGAATAAGAAAAGTCACTTACAGAATTTAGGCTAAAAGTAAATCATACATAACAAGAAGAAAGGGGAAGGGAAAAATAGTAACAAATATTTGCATATTTACACAGAGCACAGGATAATACAATGCAGAATAAGACATAAGATAGTGTGATTCATTCTTGCTAGCATGTTACAGTCTCTACTAGGAAAGATGGTCATTAGATAAATAGGGTGGGATGAGAGAGGAGTCAGGAAAGCTCTGTTAAGAATACATTGATAGAGATTAACTAGGTAAATAGATGGGAAAGAAATATTTAGGCAGAGGGAAGAGCCCTGAGGCAGAGTATGCATAATACATTCAAAGAAATCAAAGAAGTCCGTGAAATGTAAATATTCTTATCCTTGATTTTTTTTCCAAGGTGTCAGTGGCTCAGAGATTGACTTGTGTGCCTAAATAAGACAGCCGATAAGCAGAAAGTTGGAATATTCACAAGCCCATTTCTTTTATACTGTACTACACTGACCAGGGTAATAGAGACACATTTATAAGTAATGGACCCGGCAATTTGGACCCAATGCCTTTATTCCAGACTGGATAGTCCATCTTTGAAAACTTGGGGCAGATAAAATTTTAATTTCTTAATACATTTGAATATACTGATCACCTTCTTATATATGGGCACCTTCTGACAGCAAATATGCAAAGAAAGTATGAGATTTTTTCCTGAGCTTTGCAAATTTTATGAATTAGATGACAAGATTTGATCAGCTCAACCCAAACGGGTAGGAGATAGCATATAAATGAGTGCCACTTTGTGTTATGACCTTACAAATTTGGAGAAGTTGGTGATTAAAGCAGGTTGGAAAAGAAGGGGAAAGCTTTCTTGAAGAGGTTGCACTCAAGCTTAGGATGGTATTGTTAGGTAGGAAGAAAGCAAGAAGAAGGTCATTGGCATGGGTGAAGGGGTAGGCAGAAGTAGGATGTTTTTACAGAGTAGTGCTGGGCTCACATTGAGAGCAGTGGAAACCTGGCAAGATCATGATGTAAGAGTCCTGAAAAGTCATCAGGAGAAGTTACACTTGGCACAGTAGCTAGTAAGGAGGCTCTGGAGACTCTCGAGTAGGACAATGTATTTTTAACCAATTGATAACAAATGAGAATTATAGAATGTACTTCCCTTATAGCCTGTTAAAAATAGTTTAGGCTGGCCAGGTGTGGTGACTCACACTTGTAATCCTAGCTCTTTGAGAGACTGAGGTGGGTGGATCAACTGAGGTCAGGAGTTCGAGACTAGCCTGGCCAACAAGGTGAAACCTTGTCTCTACTAAAAATACAAATATTAGCTGGGCCTGGTGGTATGAGCCTGTAATCCCAGCTACCTGGGAGGCTGAGTCAGGAGAATCGCTAGAACCTGGGAGGCAGAGGTTGCAGTGAGTTGAGATTGTGCCAGTGCACTCCAGCCCGGGTGACAGAGCAAGACTCTATCTCAAGGAAAAAAAAAAAAAAAAAAAAAAAAGTTTAGGCTGTAGCGATAGTGTTAGGAATCTTCATGCAACTATCTACTCCTAATGCTGTCAGAAAGAACCATTGAAATAAATATTTATCAGCCACATCACCTTTAGTCTGACTGTACAAATGAAAACAGGTTAAACTGGTGTAATTAACAAAGTCTGATGAAAAAAAAAGACCCACAGGTTTGACTTTGTGTACCAATAATGGTGTTACTTAAGAGGTAAGGAATAAAGGGGTAGCTATAAAATGTTCATGTTCAGACAGAATGTGATCAGAGGAATTCTGTCCTTTCTTTCAAATAAGAAAAATTTAATATAGGCTTTTGGAGCTGTTCAAGTGAAGGAAAAGCAAAGAAAAAGTAGCTAAAACTCCATGGTCTTTTCAACCTGAAGATTTTACAGGTTGAAAAGGGTTATGAAGTGTTATAGTTCACTGAGCCATGACCTCTGTAGAAGTCCATCTGACCAGTTCTACCAACATGAGCTATGCCATCTTTTTATGTTTAGGTGCAGATAATTTTTATAACAGTCTAACTGGGAGTGGGTGGGGGAGGAAAGAGAAAGCAATGTGGAAGAAAGGAATTATGATGTTTTTAGAACCTTGTTCTAAGTATTTTATAAGGAAAAGGCTGTTTTTGAATTTGCATTTGCATGTGGATTCCATCTGACAATGAATATATAAGAGTTAGTTAATTGTTGACTTCTCGTCATGTGTGGTGTTTCCATACAGACATTGCTGCTGAAGCATATGTGGTCTTATATTATTTTCCATTGACAAGAACATGTGTATGGTATTGACCTAGTTCCTGGAACTGATGATAACTGAACATATTTTATAAATGTGGCTGCTTTCTCCCACATGCCAAAATTTAAGTATCTGGGTTTAGTTTGTGAGACAAATGTAAATATATTAAGCTTCTAGTATTGTTGCTAGTTTGCTTGTTTTATAATCTAAACAGATCATTTCATCTCTTAGTATTTCTCCTTTATCATATATAATCATAAATATTTACAGGTGATATTAATTTAAAATGTCCAAAATGGTTGTTTTTTCTTGGAGGAGGTTGGGAGAGATGCATAGAGAAAAATTATAAATATTAAATTTAGGTATGGAAGAGAATGTGTAAGAAAATATAAAATTAAAGAGAAGTGACTTTTAGGGGGAAGCGGTGGCTGTGGGCGCACCTTCAGCAGACTTAAACGTTCCTACCTGCTGGCTCTGAAGATAGCAGTGGATCTCCCAGCACAGTGCTTGAGTTCTGCTAAGAGACAGACTGCCTCCTCAAGTGGGTCCCTGACACCCATGCCCCTCACAGCGAGACACCTCCCAGCAGGGGTTGACATATACCTCATACAGGAGAGCTCTGGCTGGGATCTGGCAGCTGCCCCTCTGGGAAGATGCTTCCAGAGGAAGGAGCAGGCAGCAATCTTTGCTGTTCTGCAGCCTCTGCTGGTGATAACTAGGCAAATAGTGTCTGTAGTGGACCCCCAGCAAGCTCCAGCAGACCTGCAGAAGAGAGGCCTGACTGTTAGAAGGAAAACTAACAAACAGAAAACAACAGCATCAAATCAACAAAAAGGATGACCGCACAAAAACCCCATCCAAAGGTCACCAACATCAAAGACCAAGGGTACCTATATCCATGAAGATGAGGAAAAACCAGTGCAGAAAGGCTGAAAAGTCCAGAAACCAGATTGCCTCTTCTTCTCCAAAGGATCACAGCTCCTCGTCAGCAAGGGAACAAAACTGGATGGAGAATGAGTTTGACGAATTGACAGAAGTAGGCTTCAGAACATGGGTAATAACAAACTCCTCTGAGGTAAAGGAGCATGTTCTAACTCAATTCAAGGAAGCTTAGAGCCTTGAAAAAAGGTTAGAGGTATTGCTAGCCAGAATAACCAGTTTAGAGAAGAACACAAATGACCTGATGGGGCTGAAAAAGACAGCGCAAGAACTTCATGAAGCATACACAAGTATCATTAGACAAATGGATCAAGTGGAAGAAAGGATATCAGAGATTCAATATCAACTTAATGAAATAAAGCATGAAGACAAGATTAGAGAGAAAAGAATGAAAAGGAAGGAACAAAGCCTCCAAGAAATACGGAGCTATGTGAAAGCATCAAACCTACATTTGATTGGTGTACCTGAAAGTGACAGGCAGAATGGAACCAAGCTGGAAAACACACTTCAGGATATTATCCAGGAGAACTTCCCCAGCCTAACAAGACAGGCCAACATTCAAATTCAGGAAATACAGAGAACACCATAAAGATACTCGAAGTTACTAGAAGAGCAACCCCAAGACACATAATTTTCAGATTCACCAAGGTTGAAATGAAGGAAAAAATGTTAAGCCAGAGAGAAAGGTCAGGTTACCCACAAAGGGAAGCCCATCAGACTAACAGCATATCTCTCAGCAGAAACTCTACAAGCTGGAAGAGTGTGGGGGTCAATATTCAACATTATTAAAGAACGCTGGTCACGGTGGCTCATGCCTGTAATCCCAGCACTTTGGGAGGCCGAGGCGGGCGGATTACGAGGTCAGGAGGTCAAGACCATGGTGAAACCCCGTCTCTACTAAAAAAATACAAAAAAGTAGCCAGGCATGGTGGCAGGCGCCTGTAGTACCAGCTACCCAGGAGGCTGAGGCAGGAGAATGGCATGAACCTGGGAGGTGGAGCTTGCAGTGAGCCGAGATCACGCCACTGCACTCCAGCCTGGGCGACAGAGCGAGACTCCGTCTCAGAAAAAAAAATTACCAAAGAAAAGATTTTTCAACCCAGAATTTCATAAGCAGCCAAACTAAGCTTCATAAGTGAAGGAGAAATAAAATCCTTTACAGACAAGCAAATGCTGAGGGATGTTGTCACTACCAGGCCTGCCTTACAAGAGCTCCTGAAGTAAGCATTAAATATGGAAAGGAGAAACTGGTACCAGCCACTGCACAAACAAACCAAAATGTAAAGACCATTGACACTATAAAGAAACTGCATCAACTAATGGGCAAAACAATCAGCTAGCATCATGATGACAGGATCAAATTCGTACACAACAATATTAACCTTAAATGTAAATGGGAAAAATGCCTGAATTAAAAGACACAGACTGGCAAATTGGATAGAGTCAAGACCCACCAGTGTGCTGTATTCAGAAGACCCATCTCATGTGCAAAGACATACATAGGCTCAAAATAAAGGGATGGATAATATTTACCAAGCAAATGGAAAGAAAAAAGCAGGGGTTGCAATCCTAGTCTCTGATAAAATAGACTTTAAACCAACAAAGATCAAAAAAAGACAAAGAAGGGGTTGGGCACAGTGACTTATGCCTGTGATCCCAGTACTTTGGTAGGCTGAGGCGGGTGGATCACGAGATCAGGAGATCGAGACCATCCTGGCTAACACATGAAACCCTGTCTCTACTAAAAAATACAAAAAATTAGCCAGGCATGGTGGCGGGCACCTGTAGTCCCAGCTACTTGGGAGGCTGAGGCAGGAGAATGGCATGAACCCTGGGAGGTGGAGCTTGCAGTGAGCCAAAATCCCGCTGCTGCACTCCAGCCTGGGCAACAGAGTGAGACTCCATCTCAAAAAAAAAAAAAAAAGAGAAAATGAAAAAAGACAAAGAAGAAGGGCATTACCTAATGGTAAAGGGATCAATGCAACAAGAAGACCTAACTATCCTAAATATATATGCACCCAATATAGGAGCACCCAGATTCATAAAGCAAGTTTTTAGAGAGCTACAAAGAGATTTAGACTCCCACACAATAATAGTGGGAGACTTTAACACCCCACTATCAATATTAGATCAATGAGACAGAGAATTAACAAGGATATTCAGGAATTGAACTCAGCTCTGGACAAAGCAGACCTGATAGACATTTACAGAACTCTCCACCCCAAATCAACAGAATAAACATTCTTCTCAGCACCACATTGCATGTATTTTACAATTGACCACATAATTGGAAGTAAAACACTCCTCAGCAAATGCAAAAG
Organism: Papio anubis; assembly: GCF_008728515.1. Taxonomy (NCBI): domain Eukaryota; kingdom Metazoa; phylum Chordata; class Mammalia; order Primates; family Cercopithecidae; genus Papio; species Papio anubis. Next base: position 86,374,361 of record NC_044979.1, on the reverse strand, counting down.
AATGGAAATCGTAGCAAACAATCTCTCAGACCACAATGCAATCAAATTAGAACTCAGGATTAAGAAACTCACTCAAAACCACACAACTACATGGAAACTGAACAACCTGCTCCTGAATGACTCCTGGGTAGACAACAAAATTAAGGCAGAAATCAGTAAGTTCTTTGAAACCAATGAGAGCAAAGATATAGCATACCGGAATCTCTAGGACACAGCTAAAGCAGTGTTTAGAGGGAAATTTATAGCACTGAATGCCCGCAGGAGAAAGTAGGAGAGATCTAAAATTGACACCCTAACATCACAATTTAAAAAACTAGAGAAGCAAGAGCAAACAAATGCAAAAGCTAGCAGAAGAAAAGAAATGACTGAGATCAGAGCAGAACTGAAGGAGAGACACAAAAAACCCTTCAAAAAATCGGTGAATCCAGGAGCTGGCTTTTTGAAAAGATTAAGAAAATAGACCAGTAGCCAGACCAATAAAGAAGAAAAGAAAGAAGAATCAAATTGACACAACAAAAAATGATAAAGGGGAGATTACCACTCATCCTACAGAAATACAAACTAACATAAGAGAATACTATAAACATCTCTATGCAAATAAACTAGAAAGTTTAGGAGAAATGGATACATTCCTGGACACATACACCCTCCCAAGACTAAACCAGAAAGAAGCTGAATCCATGAATAGACCAATAACAATTTCTGAAATTGAGGCAGGAATTGATAGCCTACCAACCAAAAAAAGTCCAGGACCAGACGGATTCACAACTAATTTCTACCAGAGGTACAAATAGGAGCTGGTACCATTCTGTCTGAAAATATTCCAAACAACAGAAAAAGAGGGACTCCTTCCTACTGATTTTGTGAGTCCAGCATCATTGTGATACCAAAAGCTGGCAGCGACACAACAAAAAAACAAAATTTCAGGCCAATATCCCTGATGAACATTGATGCAAAAATGCTCAATAAAATACTGGCAAATAGAATCCAGCAGCACGTTAAAAAATTTATCCACCATATCAAGTCGGCTTCATTCCTGGGATGCAAGGCTGGTTCAATATACGCAAATCAATAAATGTAATCCATCACATAAATAGAACCAATGACAAAAACCACATGATTTTCTCAATAGATGCAGAAAAGGCCATCGACAAAATTCAACACCTCTTCATGCTAGAAACACTCAATAAACCAGATATTGGTGGAACATATCTCAAAACAATAAGAGCTATTTATGACAGACCCATAACCAATATCACACTGGGCAAAAACTGGAAGCATTCCTTTTGAAAACCGGCAGAAGACAAGGATGCCCTCTCTCACCACTCCTATTCAACATAGTATTGGAAGGTCTAGCCAGGGCAAACAGGCAAGAGAAAGAAATAAAGGGTATTCAAATAGGAAGAGAGGAAGTCAAATTGTCTCTGTTTGTGGATGACATGATTGTATATGTATATTGTATATGAGAAAATGGAGAAAACCCCATTGTCTCAGCCCAAAATCTCCTTAAGCTGATAAGCAACTTCAGCAAAGTCTCAGGATACAAAATCAATATGCAAAAATCACAAGCTTTCCTGTACATCAACAATAGACGAACAGAGAGCCAAATCATGAGCAAACTCCCATTCAAAATTGCTACAAAGAGAATAAAATACCTAGGAATACAACTCACAAGGGATGTGAAGGACCTCTTCAAGGAGAACTACAAACCACTGCCTAAAGAAATAAGAGAGGTTACAAACAACTGGAAAAACATTTCGTGCTCATGGATAGGAAGAATCAATATCGTGAAAATGGCCATACTGCCCAAAGTAATTTATAGATTCAATTCTATTCCCATCAAGCTACCGTTGACTTTCTTCACAGAATTAGATAAAACTGATTAAAATTTCATATTGAACCAAAAAGCCCATGTAGCCAAGAAAATCCTAAGCAAAAAGAACAAACCTGGAGGCATCATGATACCTGACTTCAATCTATACTATAAGGCTACAGTAACAAAAGCAGCATGGTACTGCTACCAAAACATATAGACCAATGGAACAGAATAGAGGCCTCAGAGATAACACCACACCTCTACAACCATCTGATCTTTGACAAACCTAATAAAAACAAGCAATGGGGAAAGGATTCCCTATTTAATAAATGGTATTGGGAAAACTGGCTAGCCATATGCAGAAAACTGAAATTGGACCCCTTCCTTATACCTTATTCAAAAATTAACTGAAGATGGATTAAAGATTTAAACATTAATACCTAAAGCCAGAAAAACCCTAGAAGAAAGCCTAGGCAATACTATTCAGGACATAGGCATGGGCAAAGACTTCATGACTAACACACCAAAAGCAATGGCAAGAAAAGCCAATATTGACAAATGGGATCTAATTAAACGAAAGAGCTTCTGCACAGCAAAAGAAACTATCATCAGAGTGAACAGGCAACCTACAGAATGGGAGAAAATTTTTGCAATCTATCCATCTGACAAAGTGCTAATATCCAGAATCTACAAAGAACTTAAATTTACAAGAAAAAAAAAAAAAAAAACATCAAAAAGTGGGCAAAGGATATGAACAGATACTTTTCAAAATAAGACATTTATGTGGCCAATAAACATAAGAAAAAAAGCTCATCATCACTGGTCATTAGAGAAATGCAAATCAAAACCACAATGAGAATGGCGAGCATTAAAACGTCAGGAAACAACAGATGCTGGAGAAGATGTGGAGAAACAGGAATGCTTTTACACTGTTTGTGGGAGTGTAAGTTAGTTCAACCATTGTGGAAAACAGTGTGGCGATTCCTCAAGGATCTAAAACTAGAAATAGCATTTGACCCAGCAATCCCATTACTGTGTATATATCCAAAGGATTATAAATTATTCTGCTATGAAGACACATGCACATGTATATTTGTTGCAGCACCTTTCACAATAGCAAAGACTTGGAACCAACCCAAATGCCCATCAATGATAGACTGGATAAAGAAAATGTGGTGCATATACACCAGGAATACTGTGCAGCCATAAGAAAGAATGAGTTCATGTCCTTTGCAGGGACATAAATGAAGCTGGAAACCATCATTCTCAGCAAACTAATACAGGGACAGAAAACCAAATACCACATGTTCTCATAAGTGGGAGTTGAACAATGAGAACATATGGGAACAGGGAGGGGAACATCACACACCACCAGGGCCTGTTGGGGGGTTGGGGTGAAGGGGAGGGATAGCTTTAGGAGAAATACCTAATGTAACTGATGGGTTGATGGGTGCAGCAAACCACCGTGGCACATATATACCTATGTAATGAACTTGCACATTCTGCACATGTATCCCAGAACTTGTAATAAAAATAAAAAGTATTACAGGAGTGTGTAAAGTAATTTTTTAGATTTTGTGATGTTCGTGATAATTGTCAGCTTTTTTAATAAAATGACTTTCATCATCTGTTGTATGCTTGGTTTTTTAATGTGTTCTGCTGTATTTTCTATAAATAAAATTTAGCAATGTTATTAAAAAAGTAGTTTTTTATTAATAACCTCAAAAGGCATTATATGTTTCTCAATCACTAAAACACCAGCTAGGTTTAGTAGACTCTGCAAAAGCAGAGTGTAGACAAATGTATTTTGTATCATTTTGAAGAAAAAGATCTAAAGTAAAATAGTGTTTTCTACAGCACTTTCAGCCCCAAAATTAAAGAGAATGTCCTATCACTGGAATGACTCTTCAGTTGAGTGATTACCTACGGAGAAGAGTGTGGATAAGACTTAATGGTGTGCACTTGGAACTAGGCAATTGTGTAGTAATATTGTAAGCATGCAGGAAGAAACTTGGAGGCCAATTATCTGGTTTAGATCTTCGTTTTGTGACCAATTAGCACTGTGACTGTGGGCAAGTTTCCTAAAACTTTTCGGGCTTTACTTTCCACATCTTTGAAATTGGAATAAAAACAGCACTTTCCATAGGATTTGTTGTATTAAATGTTAAACTTGTAAAGTGTCTAGCAAAATATAAGGGCTACAGAAATACTATCTATGATCATTATTATTAGGATATGAACATAGATCTTATCAGAGTATACGAAGGTGAAGCCATAAGATTTGAGAGGGTATCCTAGGCCAACTTGTGAAGAGTGGAGAAAATAACCTAGGACAGAGTCCTAACGAATCCAGCATTTAAGGGAAAAGTAGAGGAATGAGGACATGCTAAGTAGCCATACACGTAGGAAGAAAATCAGGCAAATATGATATTGTAGAAACAAAGGAAAAGAAGAGATCAAGAAAAAACAATTGGTTAACATTACCAAATACCAAAAAAACAAAACAAAACAAAACAAAACAGTTTGCAGCATTTCATAATGCCACATGCCACCATTAGGTTATAATCTATATAGATAGACTTCTCTGTCTAATGTTCATATCTTATAAGGTGAGTGGTGTTCTTAAAGTTGGCTGGTGCAAAGAGGATTCTCTAATTTCCAAAAGGTGCCAGGTAAGGTTAGTGAAAGATAAAGCATTTGCTTAAGTAGGAAAGTTGTAGCTAAGTAGAAAAGTGGTAACCTGTGACCAGAACTGTTACAGTGTAGTTGTTAGGGAGAAACCAAATGGCAGAAAGTAATAGGCTAAGAGCTGGAAAACTGTAGAACAATGATGATATTTGTGGAGGAGGGGAGGAAGGCATGCAGCTGACAAGTGTGGATCTGTGTTGTTTTAAGATGGGAAAACATGCTAATGGTAAAGAGACACTAAGAAGGTGGCAATGTGGGGATAGAGAGGGGCTTGTGTAAGGATAGCTAGCAGGTTAGGATACAGTCCCTGGTGAACCTGAAAGAGGCAGACTGCTGGGTTATAACAGAATGCAAGGAGAAAAGACTAAGTTCTGATGCAGCTGCTTTGTAACTTTTGGTACAAAACTTTGGTGGCTAACACTGTCTTGAAATAAAGATGTACATTTTAAGGAGAACTATATAAACCCAGTCTCCAAGTAAGAAGTATTATATGTACTTTGGAGTAAAATTTGATAGCTATGGAGGCAATCAATCTTTTTTTTTTTTGAGACGGAGTTTCTCTCTTATTGCCCAGGCTGAAGTGCAATGGTGGGATCTCGGCTCACCACAACCTCTATCTCCTGGTTTAAGCAATTCTCCTGCCTCAGCCTCCTGAGTAGCTAGGATTACTGGTGTGTGCCCGGCTAATTTTGTGTTTTTAGTAAGGATGGGGTTTCTCCATGTTGGTCAGGCTGGTCTCGAACTCCCGACCTCAGGTGAACCGCCTACCTTGGCCTCCCAAAGTGCTGAGATTACAGGTGTGAGCCACTGCGCCCAGCCGAGGCAATCAATCTTGGACCCATTCAATAGGAATTACTTATTTAAAAAATAGGATCCCATGGTTTAGCATTCCAATGGAACCCTGTAAGTACCCAGGACCAACGATGATGAAGCTTTGGTCTGGTGGCATTGATGAGTGTCCCAAGGAGGCAAAAGTCTGTTTTACTAAACAAGTCTTGATTAGAATCTTGAAAATAATGCCAAAAGTGATACTGTAGAGCTTTCAACTCTTTTTTTCCTTGAATAAAAATGATCTTCAAATGTTAGGAAAAATATTCAGAAAGTACTTACCTCTTCATCTGTATATCTGTAGTACCAAAAACTCCTTTAAATACCTTCCTACAAAAAAATCAGTTTTCCTTAATAGACCTATTTGTATGTGTTTTTCCTCTGTTTGATGATAAACAGAGAAGATAAACTTTATTACCATGTTTATTTCCATTATGAATTATGAAATATGTGATACAGACAAACCAGAACTTTTTATACTAAATGAAGTCAACTTGAAAACTAACAGAAACTAGATACCAAATATAATTCTACCTTGTATTTATACTGTTATGTATATTCCAAGGAGCTAGGATCTCTTCAGTAATTAAATATCCCACATATAACAAAAGAAACTGGTACTCTTTTTAGTTATGTTTAATGATTCAGAAGTTACTCTAACTTCAAAACAACTTAATGTAACCCAGTGATTTATAGAAAACACCAACGTGGTGGAGTTTTACTGGATGGTTATTTTTTAGTATCTTTGCATTTATGCATTCTTTTCTATAGGGCCTCATAATAAGAAATTTGATCATGTCTATTCTGCATAAAAGTTGGTTTTTCTTTGCCAGCAAATCACTTATAAACATAAAACAGAAAGCTAACTTTTTACGATCAGTTTGATTAAGTTTGGTATCCAAAGGTTTTTTTTTTTTTTTTTTTTTTTTAGTTCAGAAGATATTTGTCATTATAAAAATTAATATTTGCTAGTTTTAAAAGGTCTGCCTTGAGGATCTATTGAAATAGAATAAAAATATAGTATTTCTAGGAATACACAAAGCTTTGTACTTTTCTCACGCCTCATACTGTACTAGTTAGGGAAAGAGCTAATCATACTGTACTAGTTAGGGGAAAGAGCTAATCTCTAACAAGGAGATTACAACATGCAGTGGTTCAGACAAGATAGATGTTTATTTCTGTCTTTGGTGACAGTCAAGGTAGACTGTCCAGGGCAATTAGGAGTTCTTCTTCATGCAGCAGTGGCTCTCTCAATTTTTTTTTTTTTTTTTTTTTTTTGGAGACAGTCTTGCTCTCTCGCCCAGGCTGGAGTGCAGTGGCACGATCTCAGCTCACTACAACCTCCACCTCCTGGGTTCAAGCAGTTCTCATACCTCGGCCTCCCAAGTAGCTGGAATTACAGGCGCCTGCCACCACACCTGGCTAATTTGTGTATTTTTAGTAGAGACAAGATTTCACCATCTTGGCCAGGCTGGTCCCAAACTCCTGATCTTTGGTGATCAGCCCACCTTGGCCTCCCAAAGTGCTGGGATTACAGCTGTGAGCCACTGCACCCAGCCACTCTCCCAATTTTTAATGCATAACTTTCAAAGTCATTGGTTGTAACCACTCTAAGTGGTGGTGAAAAGAACAGAAGCCGTGGCCATGGATATCTTCTTAGGCAAGTTAAATAGAAATTGTTACGTATTTTATGGAAATCAGTTCAGTTTATAGATTGCAAAATAAGTATTGCTAAAAAACAAATAAAAACAAAACACAAAATTTAAAAAAAGAAGTTAGCCACATAATTCTTGCTTGGATTCTATGAGCAATGAGGGATTAATTACATGACCACACTTGTGCCAAAGGGGACTGGGAAACCCAATTCCTAGCCAGCAGTCATGTCTCAACCACGCTTTACTGTTACGGAGAAGGGTGAAGAAAAGTCTTTAGCTGATAGCTAACAAATGTCAGCATGGATACTAATGGATATATAAGGAAAGCTATACTGTTTTAAGAGTATTTTTATAACCATTAAGATATTTTTGAAAAGTAAAATTTTGGGTTGTCACATTAATATTTTACTAGTTTACTCTGTGCGATTGTAGATTCAATTACAATACATGAAGTTCATGTAACATCTTTTAGATATAAAAAACATCTCTTAAAGGAGAGAATGCTAGTATAAAATTGTGTAAAAGACCAGTGGGTAGAAAATTTCCACCTGTCCCTGTTCTATTAATATTTCCTAATATCTTGAGTTATTTTCCTAAAGTAACTTTATTCCATTTAGAAATCTCATTAGAAATTTATTCATAAGTATTTGCTGCTCCATACTGTGTTTGGATTTGGGGTTCCTACTCCCTAGAAACAGAATTCAGAAGGGGAAATGTATGTAATGACAATAATGTATAATATATGAAATAAAAGGGTGGTACAAAGGAAAAATATTTTAGAGAAGGCCTCATAAAATAGGCGATTCCTACTCTGGGATGTAAAGAATGAATAGAATTATCTACATTTGGCCAGGCGCGGTGGCTCCCCCCTGTAATCCCAGCACTTTGGGAGGCCGAGGTGGGCAGATCACGAGGTCAGGAGATAGAGATGAGCCTGGCCAACATGGTCAAACCCCATCTCTACTAAAATATTAAAAAAAAAAAAAAAAAAAAAGAAGCCAGGCGTGGTGGCACGCGCCTGTAATCCCAGCTACTCAGGAGACTGAGGCAGGGGAATTGCTTGAACCCGAAGTGGAGGATTCAGTGAGCCAAGATCGCGCTACTCTACGCCAGCAAGGTGACAGGGCGGGACTTGGTCTCAAAAACAAAACAAAAACAAAACCAAAAAAAGGAAAGAAATATCTACATTTACAAAAAGGGAAATCAGAAAGACACAACAGGAAGCAAGTATGGTATGTTCAAGGGCAGGGGGAACTGCAAATTAGTTGATTTAAGTCGAGTGAGGGACAGAGATAGGGCAAAATGTTAAGGTAGACCTTGGTGCTTTGCTGGCAAGTCAGCAGGACCTATTTGGCTGTTTAAAACCCCCGGAGTAGGTGAAGGTATTTCTGGGATGTATGTCGCTATGGAAAAGTCCTTGCAAATGGAATTATACAATAGTCCCTTTTTTGGTAGCTTTTAAACATAAGGCATATCATTATTAAAAAAATACTAGCTGATTTATTAACCTCAAAATATGAAATTCAAATTTCAGGGTACAATAATTTTTATGCAATTGTGGTAGCTCAAAATAGTGAAACAATAGTATGCTTTTCCTTATAATCGCATAAAATTTTGGTCATTTTAATATGCATTATGTCTTACATCTGTTTTTCTTAAATAATAAACACAAAACAATACAAATAGCATCCATCCCTTTTCTATTTTATTTTTTGAGACAGGGTTTTGTTCTGTCACCCAGGCTGGAGTACAGCGGCATGAACATGGCTGACTGTAGCCTTGACCTCCTATGCTTAAGTGATCCTCCTGCTTCAGTTCCTGTGTAACTTTTTTTTTTAGAGACTGGGTCTCACTTTCTTGCATAGGCTAGTTTTGAACTACTCAACTTAAGAGATTTTCCTGCCTCAGCCTCCCAAAGTGCTGAGATTACAGGCATAAGCCACCACACCCAGCCTTCTTTATTTTATTTTTTGCATCCTCTTTCAATTAGTCAATAAAATGAGTTTAAAGACTACATTGTATAACTTGGTACAATATTTGCTAATACAATGATCTAAAATATTCTGCTTTATTCTAAGCCATGTAAAACCATAAAGTGGTTTTCACATAACATTTTAGAAATGTTTTAGAAATCCAATAAACTTTTTGGAGTGAAGTTGTAGGTAATAGGGTAGACAGTGAAGTAGGGGGATCAAACCTGAGAATAATGAGATCAGATTCGCTTTGTAGAAAGATTCCTTTCAGAGCAGCTTGGTGGATGAATTGGACAAATATGGGAGTAGAAATGCAAGCAAAAAGGAAGCAAGGTGAGAGACGACTTGAGCTTGAGACTTGGCTGGGATGATGAGTAGGGAAGCACAAGGTGGATTTCAAACATAGTGATGGAATTGACAGGTCTTAGAGAGTGAGGCCAAAGGAGGATAGGAACCTGGAATTACTCTGGTTTCAAGCTTGCAGTCTGCATAAGTGGTGGTGATGTCAAGTAGAGTGGGGACTGGGAGAGAGGGAGCAGCTTTAGAAGAGGGAGCTGGAACATGTGTTTTGGTTTAGAAATTTAATATTTCATTAATATAATTGCAATAATGTTTGGGATGACTTGGATTTATCCTAATAAATATGGACTTGTTGCAGAATCATATTGTTTCCATATGAGAACCTTCTCCCAGCTCTCAGATGTCCTTCCAGGTACTTTCTTTAACTCCAGTTGCTTATCTTCCTCACTTTTGTTTCTCCAAATCAGAATAACAATAAGCTTATGAATTTCATTTCTCAGCTCTTCAGGGCGAAAAAAAAAGTACAGCATTTGTGTTCTGAAAGATTTCCCAATGCCTCAAAAACACAATAAATATTTCTTCTCCTTCTGTAAAACTTCCTGCAATTTACTTTGAAGTCGTTGTTACCAAAGGAATTAAGTTAAGTACTTTCTTCAGGCCATTAGATTGGGAGTAAAACAGCAACAACAACCACCACCAAAAAAAACTTGTATGTTATTGTTGGTAACATGCTTTGCTGTGTTAGGCAAAAGATGTCACCTCTTTGTAGCTGTATTTTGCTATTTTATTGAATCAAAATTTTCCTGGGGTTGTTGGCTTGATTTCAGTTAATCTATGAGTCCCGTAAAATATTATGAAAAATAGTCTCTACTAATGCAAGTACTCTTCCACAAGTACTCTTGACAGCTTTCAGCAGATTCTTAGGGTTATGGTACTCCCAAAAGATTTTTTAAGAAACGTTATTATGATCATTTTAACATGAAGACTGGATTTCTTGCCATGAATTTTGATGGAGGTGAAAATATTCAGCATAACATAGAATAGAATTTTCTTAGATGTAGACGTATTATTTTACAAATTCGTTCATAGGTTGTGCCTTGTCTTTTAGTTTTTCTCTGATCTTCCAAGATGCCATTGATAAAATTCCAGCATCTGGTCCCTGTGGGAGAGGCAGGAATAGGAGCAAAGTTACAGAGATGTCACCAGAGGGAAATTCTGAGTGTGGTCAAAATTTCTGCCACCTGACCCTTAAGACTAGAAGCCTATTTCGATTTTCTTCCCTTTACTCATGAACACCATCAGAAAGGACGTTAACCCCTTGGCATAGCCCTTTGAAAAAGCTGCCAATATCTGTACAGACACAAAAATTGACTGCAAAGTACAAGTGTGGCCAAAACTTGGGAAAGTCTTGTCTAAGATAGAACAGTGACAGTTATTAGCTAAAGCAAGTGAAATAAAATGAGTGTTGCCCCTAGAGCTATTTTTAGGTCTGAACCTTGACCAGTTACCCAAACACACTTCTTCTTAAGATTCTAGATAGTGTAATTAAATAGCTTTTTTTTTTTTTTTTTTGCTTTTGAATAACTCAGTAAGTCTATACAGGGTTTAGCTGCATTTGTGTTGGCTTAATATAAAAAAAAATGATGTAGTCCTCATGAAATGTATCCAGTATCCATATTTGCCTTAATCATGTTTGTTTATGCTAACCCCTCCCGTTCACTTCCCCTTATATCCCTGCCATATCCTGGATAGCAGTGCTTCCCAAACTGAGATTAAGGAACCCTTGTTTGTTGTATTTGAAAGTTTCCCTCTATTATTGTGTTTCTTTTGTTCATGCCTAGTAAGCGGCTTGTACAGTTGACCCTTGAATAATGTGGGAATTGATGTGCCGACACACTGCACAGTTAAAACTCCACATAAAACTTTGGACTCCCCCAAAACTTGACTACTAATAGCATAATGTTGAATGGAAGCCTTATTGGTAACACAAACAGTCCATTAATGGATATTTTGTATGTTATGTGTGTCATATACTATATTTTTACAATAATGTAAGTTAAAGAAAATGTTATTAAGAAAATCACAAGGAAGAGAAAATATATGTAGTATTTCTCAAGTGGAAGCAGAGCATGATAAAGATCTTCATCCTCATCGTCTTCATGCTGAGCAGGCAGAAGAGGAGAGTTGATCTTTCTGTGTCAGGTGGCAGGGGTGGAAAGGGAGGCAAGAGAGGCAAGTTCACTCAGTGTAACTTGTATTGAAAAAACATCCTTGGATAAGTGGACCTGCATAGACTTATGTTGTCCATGAGTTAACTGTAAATAAGACCCACCAGAGTTAATGTCTGAACCAGTGTGTAGCCTGTTCAGTGATGTCATTTCCCCCTGAATATGGGGGGAATATGATATGCAGAAATTTTTGCACCTCTAAAGCAAAACAATTTATGTTTGTAGACTATTTATGGCACTGATAGCTGGCCCACAGCTATAGAAAAAGAAATAGAACAATACACACTACACAAAGTGGCAGTACTGATGTATTGAAATGTAATAAAGACTAATCTTGAGGACTGGGGTGGCGGCTCACTCCTGTAATCCTAGCACTTTGGGAGGCCAAGGCAGGTGGATCATTTGAGGTCAGGAGTCTGCTGGCACAGCCCTGACCATGGTGAAACCCCGGCTCTACTGGGAAAAATGGCAAAAAAAAAAGCCGGGTGGGTTAGGGCGATGTCCCAGCTACTCAGGAGGCTAAAGGTGGAGGTTGCTTGAACCCTGGGATCTGAGGCTGGTGAGCCGAGATTGCACCACTGCACTCCAGCCCAGCAGCAGAGGAGATCTCAATAAAACAAACCAAAAAAAAAAAAAAGACTCTAATGAATATTGATTATATTTTATCAAACTCTAAAGATTGAACTCCTGCAAACAAATTAATATATTTAAAAGCATGAATCATGCACCCACGAAAGACTCATGTTTTGTTGTACAGTCAAGAACAAGAAAAGATCAAATATAGACATTAGTTTAACAGTGATTACTTTTATAACTAATACTTGGGCACACATTTTTTATCTTACAATTGTGTAACAGAAGTTTAGTTTTATTACTCTGAGTATATATGATATACTCTTCTCCATAAGCATTTCCTCACATTTAACATATAATTCATGAGGGAAATCAAGTCCTTAAAATGTACCCGGTGTTCCTCATAAGTGGGAGTTGAACAATGAGAGCACATGGACACAGAGGGGAACACACACACCAGGATCTGTTGGGGGGTTGGAGGTGAGGTAGGGAACTTAGAGGACAGGGCAATAGGTGCAGCAAACCACCATGGCACACATCTACCTTCGTAACAAACCTGCATGCCCTGCACATGTATCCGGGGTTTTTTTTTTTTTTTTTTTTTTAATGAAGAAATAACAAAAAATGAAAACTTACCCAGTGTTCAATAAATGTGTTTATATCTGAATTTCTTGAAAGAAAAACTGAGTTTTTATTTACCACATTACAAGGAGTGGGAGGCAGGCCACAACCCCTGCTAACATCAAGTTATTTACTTAATACTGCTGCCTATTAGTAGTTTACTTGACCATACAAAATGATCTGAGAGCCACAAGTCACTACAAACAATTTATTCAATGAAAGGCTTTCCTGATACAGTTGTTTCTAATGAAAATCTGTAATTGTAGTTTTGGATTAAGTAGTTAAATGTCTAATGGTCTGCTACATAAAACACAAAACAAATTATTTTCATTAAAAAATTAAAATACAACACTTGATTCTACCTTTCCTAAAGTTTATCTCAAGAGGAGAGGTAGAAAGATAATGCTACTTATGATTAAAAAAAAAGTGAACAGTTTAGTTTTCTAAAGAAAAATTACTCTCACAGGAGTTTAGATTCCTTCTTTGTAAAATGGACCTCGTGATACCAGTGACACAAGATTATTTGAGATATTAAGTTAATGTGAAACATTTTGTGTAATATCTGCCTGCTTCATGTGATGTATTGAAAAAAAATTAGGTCACTTCATGTGAGAAAACTATAGGAAATAGGACTTGGTAAATGTTTATGTTTATATGTTTACCTGCAGTTTGCTTTGCTTTGTTCAGTAAATATCTTCTGAAAGTTAGCTCAAGCTTTTCAATTAAAAATATTTAATAAATTATTTATACCAGGGAAGCAAGCCTTTTTTCTACAAGGTAATATTGTAAATAATTTAGAGTTCATAGGCTACTGATAGTCTCTCACGTATTCTTATTTCCCTTTTTAAAAAACCTTTTAGAAATGTGAAAACTGTTGTTAGCTCATGAGCTGAATAAAAATAGGCCACAGGGAAAGCTTGGCTCACAAATTGTGGTTTGTTGACCCTTGATTTATGTTGATGTCATAATAGTTTAAATACCTCATAGGTAATTCATACATAAATTTTGAAAAGAAATTGGCAGTGAGTCTTTCTGATAGGGTAATAATCTTTAATTTTTTCCCAATTTGATAAGCCAAAATTGACATTGTTAGTTTTATGCAAAGTAAGCATAAATGAAAGACAAGCTGTGAGCAACATGCTCCTTTGCCCTAAAAGTTGGAATTCCAAATATAGAAAATCCCAAATATTCATTTTTTATTAAGAATATCACAATTAGACTAATCATAATATATGCAGAGTAAAATTTATGCTGAACAACATACAATATTGGCTTTCTTTCTGGAAAATACATTGAGCCCCCTAAGAAGTGCACATTAGAAACTAAAAACTCATATAAGAGAAAAATAGAACAAATTCACATTTCTGAAGATATTTTGAGAACTTTATATATTACAAGATCTTTGAGTTTGTTGTATTGGTGCTACAGAAAAAAAGTCCTATTTTACATTGTGAACCACTTAAAGGCTTTGGAAATAATTTTAAAATCATATTCATAACTTTAAACCAAGACCGTGTCTTTCATGTTGAAATACTAAGGGCAGAATCAGTGTATAATTGTTTTATTAGAGGAACTGTAAAAAGAAAAGCAGTGGTAAAGTATTTTCTCTTGTTTTAACTTCAGTTTCACAACATTTCAGTCCTAATACTAATTCATTTTATCAATATTTATGGAAAATAATAAAATAATTAGCAGAAAATCTTTTAAACAATGGGAATGCCACTTTTAATTCACAGTAAGGCAAATGAAGTATTCGTCCAATAGAAGTCCCAGTGTAACATTTTTATACCCTCACTGGGAGGTAGTTATCATTTTTTTTGAGTGTATTATATTTCAAATGGCAAATTACTGTTTTTTTCTATTAAAATAAAGTCAAGTTTATCTTATATAACTTTTAAATTTATATAAAGTATATTTTATAATACTTTGTACACATTTAATGTACATCAAATTAACATCTCATGTATTTGTTACTTTGATTTTATTCCCAGTTGTATCTTGATTATGAAACACCTACCTACTTATACATACAATACTAGAATTACATGGTATCACATTTCCATCATATTTTCTTACACTTTTAAAATGCAGAGCTTCTTTTCTATTACCACATTCACATTGATTATATATAATCATTCTTTATTTGTGATGATTTAAAAATTATTTATGGAGGAATGGAACATAGATTATTTGCCATTTTGAATTTCTTGAGAACCTCAAATGTTTGAAGAATATTTCATGAAATTTTGGAGTGAATTTTTTTATTTGCTCACAATGTTTTCAGTCAGGGATAACTTTATTGTGTATAATTTGCACATAGTTTTAACCTAAGACATAGTATATTGTAATTTCCCACAATATTTACTAGTATTTTTCTAGGAAAATTACTTTGAAAATGTTTTATTTTATGCTTTTCTTAAAATGGAGTCTTTAAAATAATCTAACTAATATATGGTAAACTAGAAGATCAGACAATATGTACAATATTTTTTCAATTTGTAAAGTATGTACATGAATGTAAATATGTAAACAGAAAGCATATGGCAGAAATACACTTCAAAATGTCTAGGAAGAAGATAATCAATTTTTTTAAAAAATATATTTTAGAATGTTTTTCTACCCATCTACAATGAATGTTTTGGAATTAGGAATATATATAACCATTGAGATGGGCATAATAACTCTAGTGTTATCTTCTGACTGTAGCAAGGAACAAGGCAAGATAGTATTTCTGCTCCTCTGTGAGCAGAGTGCCTTTGTTTACTATTGCTTGAAAAAACAAATCATCACAACCTACATTTCCTTTATATGATTATCTCAAGTTTGAGCCTGAGGCCAGTTTTGAGTAAGTACTTTTTCTATTCAATAGATTTTGCTAAATTGATGATTTCAGGTGATGGTTTCTAGTTTGAAGCTCCTTTGTCTTATGTTTGTTATTAACTGAAATATTACCTGCCTTAGAAGAGGCAACACACTAATGAATAATGATTTATTATCTTTGACTCATTTAGTCATTGAGGTACACAGTTCCCACCTCATCTACATTGTCTCATTTTATCAGTCTACCAGTGAACCCTACTGGTTTGTTAACAAAATTCTGACAAAGAATTTTATTTTTTGATTAGTGACAGCAAAACAGGCATGCTATGGTTTGAGATTAGTCCATCAAGGCCCTACCCTTGTGAATGGATTAATGCCATTTGCCAGAGTGGGTTTATTATCTGGAGAGTGGGTTTCTTATAAAAAGGACTCGTTTGGTATCCCACTCTGTTATTTGTCCTCCTGCCATACAATGACACAGCACAAAGACCCTTGCCAGTTGCTGGCACCTCGATATTGGACTTTCCATCCCCTAGGACTGAAATAATTTTTTATTTGTAAATTACCTAGTCTCTGGTATTCTGTTAAGCAGCACAGAATGGACTAAGACAAGGCACCTTTCAAATTTTCTTATAGCAGATGTTGCTCAGTAGATGTTGCTGACTTACAGGCTTAAGTCTTACTCATTTTTTTCTTGTATGGTGGTAGTGTTTTTAAATTCTAAAAATAGCAAAATAGCATAGTTTCCTATTTTATATCATGTTTTTGATGTGAGATGAAAACAATCGTTAAAAAGCCATGCTTCATATTTTCAAAGTGTCATGGGTTTCTTTCAAATTCAGTCCTATCATTTAGCATCCTCAAAATGATGATTTATCCCCAGCATCCCTTTAACATTCTCCAGTGCACAGCTGTTTGGTTAATGTTGAGGATATCTAACCTTCTTAATAAGACAAGGAACTTTATATTTTAATAGTTAAAATAAGTTTTAAAAACTAGAAAGTCAGAAAGTTGCTGATTATTCCTACATTGAGGAAAAGTAAAACGAATAAACCCTGTTCCACTAAGTATTCAGTTACAGTTTTTGATAAATCTAACATTATTACAAAGTCATTTTGCTCATTTAAAATCTTTGTTTATAAGAATAAAAGGGTTAAGTAATGATTTTACAAAAATACTATGACTATATAAAATGAGGAATACCGGTTTCATTGTACACACAATGTCTCAATGAGGTTAAAAAATAAGCTGAATCTATAAGGAGGTAAATGATAGTTTCTTTTCTTTTCTTTTTTTTTAATGAGTCTCGCTCTGTCGGTCAGGCTGGAGTGCAGTGGCACGATCTCAGCTCACTGCAACCTCCGCCTCCCAAGTTCAATCAATTCTCCTGCCTCAGCCTCCCGAGTAGCTGGGATTACAGGTGCCCGCCACCATGCCCAGCTAATTTTTTGTATTGTAGTAGAGATGGGGTTTCACTGTATTGCCCAGGCTGGTTGCGAACTCCTGAGCTCAGGAAATCTTCCTGCCTCAGACTCCCAAATTGCTGGGATTACAGGCGTAAGCCACCACTCCTGGCCAATAGTTTCTATCAATTATATAGATGTAATCAGAACTTAACTGTAATTTTTATGAATCAACTTGCTAGTTACCTTCTGAATTTAGAGGCATGCTATATAGTATCTCTTTAAATATAAGTGATAGTATGCTTGAATGCTAAATTTTGTAGAAATAGTACAAGATAATGGCCTTAATTTCCTCGTTTCCAATGTGTATTGTTAGAATTTCTCAGACCCTAATGAGAAATTAATGGTCATGGCAGGAAAAGGATATATACATGTTTCCTGCCCTTTCCTTCTAGAACGCTTTTCTAGATAGTGCATTCTGTAACATTATCATGGGCTTGGTCTGTCTTTCCATGCTGTGGCAGGATAGAGTAAAAATGTTTCAATGTCCTCACTATTCAAATCTGTTACATGTGAACTTGACCAAGAGGAGCCAAAACTGGCTACTCATAGCTCCTCTGAAAAGTGTTTTAAAATACAGATTCCTGGGATTCATAGAATCTGAGTCAACCCAGTTCCTTCCAAAGCCCTAATAACTTGGCTCATGGTGACTTGGTGAAACAAACCATATGTATATTCATACCCTACTTTTACTTTGTAATCATACGTTTATTGACTAGGATTCATGAATATTTTATTGTTGATAAAGACAAAATAAATTCAATGAAAATATAAATTACATTTCAGAGTAGAAAACATATTTTTTGTAAGTTTTTGTTGAGGTTTTATACAGTTCCTTCATTTTTAGTTGATATATAATGTATATATTTATGAGATAGAGTGATATTTTGGTACCCATATAGAATGTGTAAAGATAAAATCAGGGAAATTAGCATATCCACCAGCTCAGTCTTTTATCTATTCTTTGTGTTGGGAACATTTAAAATCTACCTAACTTTATAAATATATGCAAAAATTATAATAATGCATTCCATAATATTATCACAGATTTGTTCTGTCTTGTTGGCTGCATTTACCCTACTATAGAACTCATTCTTCCATCTAGTTGTAATTTTCTATACATTAACCATTTCCCTGTTTTCTCCTTGCCATTACCTTTCTTAGCCTCTAATAACCAAAGTTCTACTCTCTACTACTTATATGAGTTCATTTTTTTAGCTCCCACTTATGACTGAGAGCATGTAGTATTTCTTTTTTTGTGCCTGACTTATTTCACTTAATATCCTCGAGGTTCATCCATGCTTCTGCAAATGGCAGGATTTCAGTTTTTTTTTTTTTGAGACGGAATCTCACTCTGTCGCCCAGGCTGGAATGTGGTGACGTGATCTCTGCTCACTGCAAGCTCCGCCTCCCGGGTTCACGCCATTCTCCTGGCTCAGCCTCCCGAGTAGCCGGGA
The DNA here is from genome assembly GCF_008728515.1 of Papio anubis. NCBI lineage: Eukaryota > Metazoa > Chordata > Mammalia > Primates > Cercopithecidae > Papio > Papio anubis. The sequence continues at coordinate 86,355,939 of NC_044979.1, read as the reverse complement.
CTACAGGCGCCCGCCACCACGCCCGGCTAATTTGTGTATTTTTAGTAGAGACAGGGTTTCATCGTGTAGCCAGGATGGTCTCGATCTCCTGACCTCATGATCCACCTGCCTCGGCCTCTCAAAGTGCTGGGATTACAGGCATGAGCCACCGCGCCGGGCCCTGATTTCAATGTTTTTCAAAGGCTGAATAGTATTCCATTGTATATACATACCACATTTTTTATCCATTCATCTGTTGATGGACATTAAGTTATTTCTACATGTTAGCTGTTGTGAATAGTGCTGCATTAAACATGGGGGTGCAGATATCTAACAATACTGATTTCCTTTCCTTTGGATAAAGAGTAGTGTGATTGCTAGTTGATATCACAGTTGTATTTTTGATTTTTTTGAGAAATTGGAGGTTGCTCTTTTAAGAGGAAAAAGTTATGTCTAATTATGCTGAAATTATTTTATGTATGTGTGTAGTGTATATACATGTTTGTTTATATGTAAAACGGTTTTTAACATGCTATATAAGTTTGCATTGGGAGAAATAAGGTATGTATATAAATAACAACTGTATGAAGCAGTTTAGGGAGAGACAATAAAGGGCTGGAAGAGACTGATTATTTTAGTTTGAGGTGATTGAGAAATACTTCATGGAATAAATTTCAACATCAAATTTGTTAAGGCTGAAAAACCCGAAATACCACAAGTTATAAGAATGAGGGTGGGATCAAATCATCATTGTATTAATAAACAGGATGAAAAGCCTGACACATAGTTTGCACTAAAATATGTGTAAAATATGGATGAATGTCAAATTTTATAGGAGGTTAGGCAAGTCAGAATAAAAATGGTAGAATGCTTGGGATACCTGTTAATCTGCCTTTATTTATTGTTTGAACAAATATTTTTTGAATCCGTAGTATGCACCAAGACCTTGTGATAGGCACTGAAAATGTCAGAAATGTTTTATTTCCTCAAAGAGCTTAGAGTACAACTTACTCTAAGTAGCAAAACATCCTTTTCAGATTTTTCTTAAAAGGGAGGAAGTTCATTTACTTGAACTTATTGATTTTCTTCAATAAGTTATTCTACATATTCAATAAGGGTGAGTAAGTGCATAAATGACATCAGTTATAAGAAGACTGTGCTTGGTACAGACATTCAACAAAGGATGTTTAGTGATTGATAAGTTAAACTGAAGGTATTATAACCACACATAATTATATCAGGCTACTGATGGGAGGTTTGATTTTGGGGGTTAATCCCTGGAAGTGTATAGAAGGGATAGAGGTAAAACATGTGGCCTGCATCAGGGAAATGCTTTCCTTGAAGCCAGAGATTTTGTCTCTTTGAAAGGTAAGGTGAGTGTATTAGTCCATTCTCATGCTACTAATAAAGACATATCCAAGACTGAGTAATTTATAAAAGAAAGAGGTTTAATGGACTCACAGCTCTGCAGGGCTGGGGAGACCTCACAATCATGGCGGAAGGCAAAGGAAGAACAAAGGCACAACTTACATGGCAGCAGGCAGGCAAGAGAGTTTCTGCAGAGGAACTCCCATTTTTAAAACTACCAGATCTTTTCACTTTCACCCTGAAAATTAGTTCCTAAATGAGTTTCTTGCGGGCAGCATAGAGTTTGATCTTATTTTTAAAATCTGTGTAGCCCCTATGTCTTTTGTTTAGATAATTTAATCTCTTTACATTTAAAGTTGTTGCAGACTGGTAGGAACTTATTACTGTGATTCATCTCTTGTTTTCTGACTTGCTTTTTAATTCCTTTGTTCCTCTCTCCCTAACTTGTTTTCCTTTGTGGTCTGATGAGTTTTTATAGTGGTTTGCTTGCCTGCCTTTCTCTGTATCTTTTGTGTGCTTATTAGACATTTTATCTTTGTGATTACCATGAGGCTTACATAAAATATCTTATAGGTATAACAGTCTCTTTTAAGATAACATTTCGCTTTGGATTAATACAAAAGTTCTACACTTTTACATCTCTTCTCATGCATTTTAGTTTATTAATGTCACAGTTTATATCTTTTATATATTGCATCCATTAACAAATTATAGCTATAGTTAATTTTAATTTTTTGTTTTTAACTGTATACTATAGTTGAAAGTGATTTGTGTTACCACCATTACAATATTAGTATTCTGAGTTTGATTATATACTTATCTTTACCAGTTAGTTTTATACTGTCATTTGTTTTTATCTCGCTAACTAGTGTCTTTTGTTTCAACTTGGAGAACTCCCTTTAGCATTTCTTGTCACGCAGGTGTCAGGCAGGTCTAGTAGTGATGAACTTCCTCAGCTTTTATTTGTCTGGAAAGGACAAATAAAGAGAAAAAGGAAAGTCTTTATCTCTCCACTCCTGAATGACAGCTTTGCTGGATATAATATTTTTGGTTGGTAGCGTTTTTTGTTGTTGTTGTTTGTTTGAGGTTTTAAAATTTGTTTTCTCAGTACTTTGATTACATTTTCCCATTTTCTCTTGGCTTGAAAGGTTTCTGCTGAGAAATCCAGTCATAGTCATTTGGATGTTTGTATTTAACAACTCACTTTTCTCTTGGTGCTTTCAAAATTCTCTCATTGTCTTTGACTTCTGACAATTTGATGGTAATGTGACTGAGTGAAAACCTCTTAATTCCACTTACTTGAGGTTCTTTGTACATTGAAGAGCTGGATGTTTAATTCCCTTCCCAGACATTGGGAGTTTTCTGTCATTATTTCTTTGAAAAAGCTTATTGCCGTTTCTCATTCTCTGCTTCTTTTGGTGCTCCCATAATGAATATGTTGCTTAATTTGATGCTGTTTCATTAATTAAATTGGATTTTTTCCATCTTTTTCTTTTCTTTTTTTCCTGTAATTTCAAACGACTTGTCTTTGAGCTCACTGATTATTTCTTCTGCTTGAGTCTGCTGTTAAAGATCTCTATTTGTTTATTTCAGGGATTATATTCTTCAGCTACAGGGTTTCTGGTTTTTTTTTTTAATGATTGTTTTTATTTATAAGTTAAACTTCTAATTTTTCTCATATATTGTTTTCCTGGTTTTATTAAGTTGTTTATCCACATTCTCTTGTAGCTTATTGAGCTTTTTAAAGATTTTGAATTCTTTGTCAAGCCATTCATGGTTGTTCATCTCCTTATTATTGGTTACTGAAGATTTATTAGTTTCTTTTGATAGTGTCATATTTGCCTCATTCTTCATGTTTTGTATAACCTTGCATTGGTGTTTGTGCTTGTGAAACAGAAGACTCCTCTTTCATTTTTTATAGACTGTTTTCAGTGGGTACAGACCTTCTTTAACCTGATAGGACTGTTTCTGGAATTGTACTTGGGTGAGATGGAGTGGGGTCCTATGGTTGTGCCAAGATCCTCACTCATATCCGCAGTTGTCAGGCCTATTACTAGGGGCACAGATTAGTGTAGCTTCCTTCAGGTTTCTGAGCATGTGTCTGCCAGGGCATGTCCCCAAACAGGTAGAACTGCTTCCAGATTATGGTAGCACAGGGATGGAGCGTAAGTCACTATGCTGCTTCAGGGACAGCAGTCAGGTCTGAGGTTGATAGGCCAAATTCTGAGGCACTTATGGTTTTGACTTCTGCTGGATAACTGGGTGAGCACAACAGCCTCCTGGCCAAGATAAGCCTGGAGCCTTGTGCTGCTTCAGAGGTTAAAGTCGGATCTGAGATTGGTACATCTGTTGCCTGGAATGCCTATAGGTATGACTGCCGAGTCTGTCCCACAGAGTCTGGCCTAGCAACAGATGAAAGAAGTACACTGACACAGGTATTTTACCTGACAATGCAGGTAGGGGACCATACCGCTCAGGTCTACACTGCCGACGGGAGAATCCAGCAGCCACTGAGAGAGTGCAGCTGCTGAGAATGCAGCAACCAAGAGTGCAGCCCCCATAAGCCTGCCCCGCTCGCATTTACTTAGTACAGATTTAATGACAAAGGCTTGGAGCAAACACAATTTGTGGGAAATAAAACATTGTTGACCACCCCCCCACCACGTCACTGCCCTCCGCCCCTCCCTGCCCCCTGCACAGTAGAGAAGTCCTGTGTGTGAGTGATCAAAGGCCAGTTTTAGGACAACTTGAGTAAACAAGCTATTTAGATAAACTCCTCTGCATTCCATTGTACCTATACCCTAAGCCCCAGGGTAAGAACAGCGGCCTTCAGCTCATCCTTCTCCAAAGCTTTGCAAAACCTTCTGGCCTTCCAAGAAGGCTTGCATCTTTCCCTGAAACTTTTTCTTACAACTTTTCCCACCACTCTGACTGAACTCCTGCATATGACTTCTCCCAGCCCCCTTGGGCATGTCTCTAGACAGGTAGGACTGCCTTCGGCTGAAGTAGAATGGAGTTAGAAGTCAGGTCACAGTACTGCTTCAGGAACTTCAGTTGGGCCTAAGGTTGGCAGGCTCTGTTACTGTGGGCATGAATGGGCATGGCTCATCCCTGGATTTTTGTTGAAAGGGGCTCTTGGCAGGACTGGGGAGGAGTGGGACTGGAGCCTGCTCCACACAGGAACAAGATTGTTTCTATTCTGAAGCTGGTGTCAAGGTCTATGGGCTTGTCATCAATGTATAAGCCTGTCTTCTTAAAGCAGTCCTCCTGGGTCTTTGACTCCACTAGAATTTTCTGCCCTCTGCCTAAATTCCAAAGCTACACATAGGCACTTTGGTCTGTGGATAGCTGTCAGATATTTGTTTCTGTAGAGGGATTCAGTGTGAGGACCTCCTGTTCCCCCATCTTGTTAATATGCCCTCCAAATGTTTTGGATTCTGGTTCTGTTTTTTCGACATTACCCACTTTTCTTTTATTTTGTTGTTGTTTTTATTGTGACCAATGTAGTTCAGGTGTTGGTTACCACTTGGCAGGACAACTGCCATACTTTTCCAGATGTTACCCCTCTAGAGTTGTCTTTTCTGAAAATTGCCCTGCATTTTACAGTTTAAACATGTAACCATATCTTCTTATTCCATTGCTCTTTCCATTGCTAATGTGTTGTGCTACCATTAAGAGAGAGTGATGCTTGGTACGCTAGTGCTTTATACATAACTACAGAAACTAATAGCTCCATCATTCCCCTGTCAGAGAGCAATAGACTTTATTAATATTTCTTTAGTCAGAATTGGGTGTCCTGCATTTTAGGATTCTTTTGAGGAATGAGTAGTAGTTGTACATGCAGTGACCTTGTTGATACCTCATTTCAGGTGATCATAAACTGGTCTCTATGGATACTTATTATCCTCCTTACCCCTGGCTTAAATACATCTCTTACCTCATAGATTTCACTGCTTCCCTTTCTTTGCCCTGTATTTCCACTGACTTTAATATTGACATTGTTGTGCCAAAGAAGTTTTTTATTCCTTGAATGTCTTGTGATAAACCTTTCCTGAATGGTGGAAATGTTCACCTTGTAAATACCCAGAAACATACAGTTTCATCTCTTGTACTCTCAAGTGCTTCACTCCTAGAGAGGAAAATTGTCTGCAGATGAGGTTTCCTGTTTTTGTTTTATTTCTAAGATGTGATAATAATGGTGATGGTGGTAATGATTGTGATGCAGACTTTGGGTACTGCCTACTCTGTGCCAGGAACTGTTCTCAGTACCTTGTTTGCAATAACTCAGCCAAATACAAGAAAAGATATTTTTCTTTTTCCAACATTGTCAACTGTGAGCTTTGAATACAGTATAAAACTGCCAACCCTACCTAGTTACAAGTCTTTAATATAATTATTTTGTTGTTGATATATTTCAGGCATTTATTACTCACCTTTAAATTATCTTGGTGAATTGTTATCACAAACTTTATTTGGACATGAAAAAAGTAAGTTATAGGTGAATTAGCATTGAGATTCATTACTCTTTGTGCTAGTTATTTTATAATGCATTAATGTTCTAAAAATGCAAAATTGCTTAATACCTCATTAGAATTTAACACAGGATAGAATTTTGAATTATATATTATTCTCATGGGAAGAATTATGACAGATCTATACTACAGTTTAGATGTTGCATTTTAAGTAGGCTATGAAAGTGTCCAAGTGAATTGAAAATGATAGTGGGTAAATACAAACCTAGGAAAACCCTTATCACAGATTTTACTTAAATAAGTGGGAACTACTTTGGAAGATCTATTTGACCAAGAATAACTCAACATCTAAAAGTTTTACCAGCATTTATATTCAAATTACCAAGCAACTCAAATTGTAAATAGAGTTTTTCTCTTCCTGCACAATCTTTTTAATACAACAATGTAGAACTTCATTCTTGAAAGAGGAAACTGTTTCACATTAAGTGTTGTCCATTATTTAAATTAATATACAAGTTAGGTGTGAGGAGAGAGGGGAGAAGAAAAAAATAACTATTGAGTACTAGGCTTAGTACCTAGGTGATGAAATAATGTACAACAAACCTTTGTGACACAAGTTTACCTATGTAACAAACCTGCACATGTACCCCTGAACCTAAAATAGGAGCTAAAGAAAAGAAGAAAATTCTTTTGCCTTAGTTCAAATGTAGAAGCCAGTTTTTGGCTGTGGCAGAGTTCCCAGATGCCCCTTAATATTCATTCTCGTTTGTGTCTCTTAACAGAACTTGTGGAGCTAGCTATGCCATTTGATTTAAATTCTGTTCACGTGTACACATGACGTGTATAATTTCTTGGTGGTTTTCTTAAAGAGAAAGGTGATTCTTTCCCCTATTTTCTCTCTTATAGGCTGAAATTCAACCATGAGGGTGGGCCATCTATGACAGTGTGTGTGAGGACAATGATCTAGGATGGCAGGGTGACAGGATAGAGGACAGTCTGACCCAAGGAGCCCCACACGAGCACTTGACACCCAACCTCTGAAAATAAATTTCTGTTTTCTTCAAGCCAGAAAAAGAGTAATGTGCAAGTTGAATGTTTGACATTGGTAGATGAGTACATGCATATATTATACTGAGTGGAAGATCAAGGCTTATAAAATCGCTTATACAGATGCTTGGCTTGAGTTTTTCTTATGCAGTTTCAAATGTAGTGATTAAACAATCCTTCTAACACACTGATGATTACTAGCCTGAGAAGGATTAAGAATTATAGCAAATAATAGAATAATATGATGCCTTTTTGATATGCCCTGTAAAATGAAATGTTTTAATATTCATATTAGCTCACTTAAATTATCTTGTGTTTAATATTTCAGATTTTTTAGTTTTGTTGAACACTAAATAAAAATTTCTGAATAGCTATTAATTAGGATCTATTTTTTAGTTTATTTGCATAAATTACAGAAGAATAGATGGAAAAAATGGTTCTTGATAATTTTTACAAATCAGATGCTGAGTGTTGATTAAATATTTCAGAATGCATATATTAAAACCTAGGTTTCAAAATAATTTATTTATAAATTGGTGTTTTCTTTTTCTTATAAAGGGTTTAGGAAGATAGAGGAGTTTTGGAGTACTCAAATGCAATTGGAGTGAAAAAGCAGCCATAGACAAATCATAAATGAATGGACAGCTATGTCCCAATGGCACTTGAATTATAAAAACTTGGTCGGAGGGCAACAGTTTCTTGACCTCTGGTCTAAGATGCCAATCGACATAGAAAGAAGACACGGGAAACGAGATCTTAGACAAGTGGGGATGTTTACTCTAGGCAAGGTTCTTAATATCAGGTCCATTAGTCAGTTTTAGGCATTCACAAGCAAATGTTGTATACTGGTTCCTTTTTCATGTGAAATGTTCCATGCTTATCCTTAGTGCTTGGGGCATACTGGGTGCTCAGAAAACAGTTTGATAAACAATAAATGAATGAATAGTTCTTAGTATTTCATGACCTGTTAAAAGGTATTCTGTTGGTAAGAAGTGGCAGAAATTTATAAATAAACATTCTGGACTACTGGAAAAGATATACAGGAGATGCTGGGGAATTTTTGATACTCATTGAAACTGCTGTCTGCAAAAATTTCAAACCTGATGGAAGTCTGTGAGTCAGAATGGGCGTCCTATACAAGATTGAAATAAAAAGCATTATATAAGATCATAGTTTGCAAACTGCTCTGCAGAAGTACTTGACAGATTGCCTCTGGGGCTTCTGTTGATTCAACTTCATGTGTTATATCCTTATGTTCTGTGTAATAATTTGTATGACTAAAGCATATATGGCCATACTTCTTAAAAATCAGTAGTGTAGGACTGGACGCGGTGGGTCATGCCTGTAATCCTAGCACTCTGGGAGGCCAAGGCCAGTGGATTGCCTGAGCTTAGGAGTTTGAGACCAGCCTGGGCAACATGGTGAAATTCCATCTCTACTAAAATACAAAACAAAACAAAAAAATTAGCCTGGCATTGCCTGGCATGGTGGTACATGCCTGTAGTACCAGCTACTCAGGAGCCTGGGAGGCGGATATTGTAGTGAACTGAGATCACACCACTGCACTCCAGCCTGGGCAACAGAGTGAGACTCTGTCTCTAAATGAACAATTGATTAATTCAAAAGTAAAAACCAGTAGTATTTATAATAACATAAATATGGTACTTTTCATTTTTACTCTATCTTGTATAGTATTCCTTTGAGTATATTTAATCAAAAATAATAATTTTACTTGACTTTTTTTTTTTAACAGAAATCTTAATGGTGTCAAAATACTAGTAATCTTAAATTTAATTATGTCTGTAAGAAGTATGGCTAACCAGACAGAGTATGTCAAACAAGATACTTTTCTGCATCTTGTAGCAGATTATCTGCTCTGGAAAAGTAATGAAATTCTGGGTGGCTAATCTTTAAATACCAAAATAGAACGTTATACTAAGTATCTATGTTGGGAATATTTAAATTGTGTTAATTCTTAAATCATGTGGCAGAGTTGAGCCTGGGTAATTCAAGGGACACATTTCTTTTCCTTTCTTCCTTTATTGATCGATTTTTCCTGTGTTTACTATGTTCCAGGCAAAAGGGATCCAAAGGCAAGTACAATCAAGTTGAAAGAGAAAGATAGAAGCTTCTCGTTTCTAGACAGCATTTCTATTTTAAATTATTAGATTGGTGCAAAAGTAATTGCAGTTTTTAACATTAAAATTTATCGCAAAAACTACAGTAACTTTTGTACCAGCCTAATATTTTCGTGTTAATATTATTTAGATATGAAAAACACATTATATAAGATTTTAAATTTACCTTTACCCCCAGTAATATCAAATGAATCAGTCATAAAGTGTGTATGAGAATTAACTTCATAACATGTTATATTTGATTAGGACTTTCTTAGACTTTTCATTTAAACCTTAGACAAATTCTTGCATGAACAGGTAGGTTCAGGGATGTACAGGTCAAGTTTTGTTGTCTCTGATTTGCAAAAGGAAAAAAATTAAAAAGCTTAATGATTTACCCAAGGTCACAATGTTCTTAAGTCTCAGATCTTTGACTAGACTACTGTTTCCACCCCCTTGTATTCCTCCAAATACTCCACGTTGCCTCTTCCTCAGTTATTAGTTTTAATGGCTTTCTCGTTTGAAGTGAGCTCATAAAGGGGGTAAATTGGCCAGGCGTGGTGGCTCACATCTGTAATCCCAGCACTTTGGGAGGCCAAGGCGGGTGGATCACTTAGGAGTTAGAGACCAGCCTGACCAGCATAGTGAAAACCTGTGTCTACTAAAAATACAAAAATTAGCTGGATGTGGTGGTGGGCACCTGCAATCCCAGCTACTCGGGAGGCTGAGGCAGGAGAATCACTTGAAACTGGGAGGCAGAGGTTGCAGTGAGCCGAGATCATGCCATTGTACTCTCGCCTAGGTGACAGGAGCAAAACTATATCTCAAAACAAAACAAAAGAACAATGTGTGTGGGGGGTAAATGGGCCCCTTTACAATATTTAATAGATATTTTAACTCATTCTTACTCTCTACCATTGGTCAAATAATAAGATAATTTTAAAGAAAATTATACTATTCTTTAATTTCGTAAGAAGTAGACTTTTTTTTTTTTTTTGAGACGGAGTCTTGCTCTGTCGCCCAGGCTGGAGTGCAGTGGCGTGATCTTGGCTCACTGCAAGTTCTGCCTCCTGGGTTCATGCCATTCTCCTGCCTCAGCCTCCAGAGTATCTGGGACTACAGGCGCCCGCCACCATGCCCAGCTAATTTTTTGTATTTTTAATAGAGACGGGGTTTCACTGTGTTAGCCAGGATAATCTCGATCTCCTGACCTCGTGATCCACCCACTTCGGCCTCCCTAACTGCTGGGATTACAGGCCTGAGCCACTGTGCCCGGCCAGATGTAAACATTTTTATTTATATAATGAGAAAAGTATATCAAAGCCATCAAATTACATTTTTTTCCCCTGTTTTTATGCTTTGGAGCTTGTGTAGGATTGCAGTTACAACAAGCTCACTTCTAATTGATGGTAGCTAAAACATGAAACAAAAGTTAATATAGGTAAATGTAGACTTGCAGTATAATTTGGATATCCTCTCATGTTCACATACAAGCTTTTAAATGATTCTAAAATATTCTTGGTATACAGTTTTAGCTTTTCCCCTTTTCTGTGAGATGTAGTACCTTTACCAGTGCTATCCTTGCACAGACAGATTCTCTTCTTGAGGTATTGTAGATATTTCAGCTGTAAACCAATTGTTCTACCTGAAAGTTTATTATTGTAGGTGGTAACTAAACAGCATACATTCTTTAGAAGTGATTTTCTTGTTTTCATATAAATATCTTTAGCTATAAGGGTTTTGGATGGAGAAATAAGTCAAATATATATACATATAAATGGTTGACATAGTTTATGATCTTTTAACTTTGCTGACTTTCACGGCATGCTGGTTTTATTGTTGTCTTAATATTTATGTTATCTATTTCTTGTCACTTCAAAAAAGAATAAAGCTTATGCTGTAAAATATTTTCCTATAGGATATTTTCTTAGGTTTTAATGAAGCATTACTAGTTTAATGAACACTCAGGGCTCATATTTTGTATAAAATTATAATTACAAGCATTTATTATACAATTCATCATGGTTTGTGTACTGCATACATTGTGGTAATAAAAAAGCAAAGGTTATAGTTATCTTTAAGTCTGGTGCAGAATTGTTTATTTTATTTTATTTTTTTATTTTATTTTTTATTATACTTTAAGTTCTAGGGTACATGTGCATAACGTGCAGGTTTGTTACATATGTATACTTGTGCCATGTTGGTGTGCTGCACCCATCAACTCGTCATTTACATCAGGTATAACTCCCAATGCAATCCCTCCCCCCTCCCCGCTCCCCGTGATAGGCCCCGGTGTGTGATGTTCCCCTTCCCGAGTCCAAGTGATCTCGTTGTTCAGTTCCCACCTATGAGTGAGAACATGCGGTGTTTGGTTTTCTGTTCTTGCGATAGTTTGCTAAGAATGATGGTTTCCAGCTGCATCCATGTCCCTACAAAGGACACAAACTCATCCTTTTTTATGGCCGCATAGTATTCCATGGTGTATATGTGCCACATTTTCTTAATCCAATCTGTCACTGATGGACATTTGGGTTGATTCCAAGTCTTTGCTATTGTGAATAGTGCCGCAATAAACATACGTGTGCATGTGTCTTTATAGCAGCATGATTTATAATCCTTTGGGTATATACCCAGTAATGGGATGACTGGGTCATATGGTACTTCTAGTTCTGGATCCTTGAGGAATCACCCAGAATTGTTTATTAAGTTTATTCCCAAGATAGTTTTCTGTAGGAAATGCTTACAAAAAAATAAAACCATCAACATATTGGATATTCTAATAAAAACTGAAGTATAGGATCAGTCTAATTGAAAGAAAAGTTAAATGTCTTGTTGGAATCAGATAATTGAAAATCAGTTTAAATATTATATAGTATTCTTAATCATATGCTAATAAAAGGATATTTTGTGTAGCTGTCTCTGAAATTCAGCCCTCCTTTGAATGTTTAATTTTGAATGCTATCTTTGTTGCTATTGTCATTTTTTAAAAAGTTAATATGTGAGCCCTTTTTTTAGAGAACAAGTTTTAAAATACAGCAATATATCAAATAAAGATAAAATGTTTTCCTTCATCCATTTGTTCTACTTCTTTCCTGAGGTGTCTTAGTCTGTTTGGGCTGTTGTAAGCTATACACTAGGTAGCTTATAAACAATAGAAATTTATTTCTTGTAGTTTCGGAAGCTGAGAATTTCAAGGTCAAGCCCTGGCATATTCAGTGTTTGGTGAGGACCTGATGCCTGGTTCATAGACAGTGAGTGCCTCCTGCGTATTTCCTCACATGGAAGATGAGTGAGGCAGCTTTCTGGAGCTTCTTTAAGCAGCATACTAATCCCATTCATGAATTCTCTTAGATATCATAATCTAGACATAAATTTTAAAAGATATATATCCTATTTTTAAGAGATCTATGTGTACAAAATGTTTGTGTATGTGTGTATATGTGTATAAACTTCCTACTACTCTCACTCCAATAAACAATGGACACCTTCTTTCTCTCAGGAAATCATCTTAGTGAAGGTCTTATATCCACATATTTAATGTAATGGAGACAGCTGGAAATAAAGATGTTTGTGCCCAACAGTAATTATGAGTTCCTTAAGAATGTGTGATATTTAGCAACTGTTGGCAATAATTTGTATTGTAACTCTGTTTCAGGATCTACGTATTTGAAGTCAGTCTAGTTTGTAATTGGGTCCTTCTTGAACTTCAAAACGGATACAACATTGTCACAAAAAGAATAGTTTTCTGAATTCAGATGGAACTGATTTTAATACCCAGGACCATTATTTGTTTTTAAACTTGGATAAGATAGTTAATCTTTGTGAAGTTTATTTTCCTCATTTGCAAAACTGAAATAATGTTCTTATCTCATGGTTATTAAGTGTATTAAATGAGTTAATTTACAAACTTGATAAAAAGCATGCAAGAAATCTTAGTTCAGATCTGCATTTAAATACCTCAAATGGATTTTTATACTTTTAAAATATCAATTTCTAATTTGTAGTAAAAGATGTAATACTTAATTTTACATGATCAAAGTGAATTATGAACTTCATTTTGCATTTCATCTACTCTTCCACATTAGTTGGTTTCAAGTATTACATAATTGTACTTTTTATCTAAGAAGGGAACATTGAAGAGCTGTTAAGAAGTAGTCCCAATAACGTGAGAATTTGGGAGACAGAATAGATGCCAATTGTAAAGAAAACAACGTGCCTGTCTACTTTTGTTCCTGGGAGGAAGATGTGAATCTTCCGTCTGCCGAGGCCACGTGAGGGAAAATGATACATAAATACATAATAAAGGGCACCATAAGAATTTTCATGCTCCAGAGATAAACAGAAAATCACTAACACATACAAGTTAAAAATAGTTATGGAAATAGTTTTTCATGGGAGATTAACAACTGAAGCCCCAAATGTTTGTGGTTGCTCATATGGAAATTGCTTTGTTAGATGAATGTACTGACTGGGCAAGAAGTAGTCAATAATTTGTGTGAGTTGTTACTTTCAAAGAAGAAGTTTCTATAGAAGGTGGCTCTGATTTCAGATAAACTTGCATACCTTGGTAGAATTATTTATTTATTTATTTATTTTTGGCTTTTGAATCATTTATGAGCAGAATTTTCCTTTTCTAAGGGAAAAGGATAACCTTCCCTCTGGCGTTGTTTTTTTATCAGAATGTAATGTTTCTGTATGCTTCTTTAAGTGTTCATAACAAGTTCATAGATCCCAAAAGGGACTGAAAAATTATTTCTGGTGGTCTTTGGGTCTAATTGCTGCCAGCTGAGGAAGCAGAATTCCAAATAATTTGAAGAAACTTTCACAAAAAAAACCACTTAACATAATTATAAGGCATAAAGGCTCAATATAGAGTTTATACAATAAAATCTTACCTAACCACAAAACATTCAAGGACCAGTCAAGCAGAGGTCTTCACAAAGGTATATGTTAACACTTTGCTTGACACTGTCCTTGCTTAGATTTATTAAAACCTTCTGGCTATGCATTTTAGATTAATCCTGTTTTAAAAACCTTTGCAAAGTTTTTCTGTTTTGTTGTGAGCAATTCAAAGAGCATGTAACAATTGATGTAAACATGATCTTCAAAAGTTAGAAAATCATTCATCCATCCCCATTGCTTCCTCCAGGAATACTGGAATAATATGGCTTTGAAATATTGGCCAAGGGTTCCTAGTGTTAGTTATTTATGAATTTAATATAGTGTGTTCCACTTAAAGAAAACATAATACAAAAATCCAGACAACAAAACAGGTATATGAGTAAGTGATCATAATATAAATTTTTTTCTGTATTTTTCAGAAAAATTTTACATAGTATTCACTTAAATCTTTTCACATTACCTTTGCTTTATGATTAGATTTAGTTGTGTGTACTTTTTAAGAGCATTTCTAATATTTTGACAATTAAGGAATTTGCACATGATCTCGCTGTGATTCAATTGTAATTTACAAAAGCAAGTCTTAGAAATATCAGGGTTGCCCATATTTTTAGGTCATTTCTGTTATTTAATCTTATTTTTGTTTTTACTTATCTGTTGAAACTTCAGAAAGTGTTCTTGATTATTGATTATTATACCCTTGAACAACATTGGGTTAGGAGCATTGACCCTCATGCAGTCAAATGTATGTAAAACTTTTGACTCCCCAAAAACTTGACTACTAACCTACTGTTGACCAGATGCCTTACCGATAGCATAATTGATTAATACATATCTTGTATGCCAGCAATCCCCAATCTTTTTGGCACCACGGACCAGTTTCATGGAAGACCATTTTTCTACAGACGGGTCGGTGGGAGGATGGTTTCAGGGTGATTCAAGTGTATTACATTTATCATTAGATTCTAACAGGCTATGGACTGGTAGTGGTCTGTGGCCTGGGGGTTGCAGACCCCTGCTGTATGCTGTATGTATTATATACTGTATTCTTACAATAAAGTAAGCTAGGGAAAATATGTTAAGAAAATCATAAGGAGGATGTTAAGAAGATGTTAAGAAAATCATAAGGACATGTGCAATACCGTATTTGTTGATATGGTAAGTTTACCTCATCTCTTACTTTACAAGATGAATCCTCTGAAATGGAAGGCATCCTCAGCTGCAGACCTAAATCTATGATACATATCAAGCATTTCAGCTTTTTTGTTTGGTAATGCCATGACTTTTCTTAACTTTTTGAGAGCACTTCCAGCATCATCAGTGGTACTTTGTATAGCTCCCCTGGTGTTATGCAAGGTTTACAGTATTACACTAAACATGATGAAAAATACCTAAGAACCATGGGAGATCACTTTTTACTATAATAACACATTTTACTGGAGAGATGAACTGCTCATGTGGAGATGATTAACATCACACAGCATTTTAGCAGATACTCACAACACTCGAGCCCACTGAAATAGCAACAGGAGGTATCTGTGAAATTATTACAGTAGTATAGTATGTATTACACTTAATTTTATGCAGTTGTAGCTTAATACTATAAATTTGTTTCTCTTGACTGCAAGTGGTGCTGTGTACTGTCTTACTGTCTGTAAATGGTTGTATGCATTGAGGTTTGATAAATTTTAACTTTCTTTTTTTTTTTTTTGAGACAGACACTTTGTCACCCAGGCTGGAGTGCGGTGGTGTGATCTTAACTCACTGCAACCTCCACCTCCTGGGATCAAGCAATTCTCATGCCTCAGTCTCCCAAGTAGCTGGGACTATGCACTACCATACCCAACTAACTTTTTTTATTTTTAGTACAGATGAGATTTCACCATGTTGACCAGGCTAGTCTTGAACTCCTGACCTCAAGTGCTTTGACCTTCCAGGCTCAAGTGATCCCCCCGCCTCAGTATCCCAAGTAGCTGGAACTACAGACACCAGCCACTATGTTTGACTAATTTTTGAATTTTTTGCAGACACATGGTCTCGCTATGTTTCCTAGACTGGTCTCAAACTCCTGAGCTCAGGCAGTCCTCCCACATCAGCCACTCAGAGTGCTGGGACTTCAGGCCTGAACCACCACGGCCAGCCAAATATTAACTTTTTACAATAGATTTGGGCGTATTTTGTTGTAGTAAATGATAAAACAGACTAGCATCTACATATATTTTGTGCATTCATGACATACCTAACTTTTTATTTTTTTGGTATTTCTAGGCTACAGTGTTTTCCAATTTTTACAAATTATTGCAAATCTCCAAAGAATTTTTCAGTAAATTTCCTTTTAAAAAATTTGCATATAAGTAAACCCATGCAGTTCAAGCTTATGTGGTTCAAGAGTCGACGGTATTATAAAACCTATTTTAGACTTCAGTTTCATATGAAGAAATAATTTAATCTCTTTTTCACTTTCTACCTCTTTCTCACCTCATTAAAACATATACTTCTCTAACTTTACATTTTTGAGTACTGTTTTCCCTTTACAAAGTCCTGAGTCATTCTGAATCCTTTCTATTCTCTTTCAATGAGAATTCTATATATACTTTCTTCATTATATGTGTAAGACTCATTTGTTTAGATCCTGTCTTCATCACCGTAGTCAAGGTCTCCTGAGGCAAATTGTTCTCTAGCTGGGAACCTGTGAAACAAACATGTTATATGTTTCCAAAATACAGTGATGTTACAGACATACGGTGGACATTGCCAATCTGAAAGAGAATAATAGAAAAGAAGAAAGGAGTAACCAGTCCTAAGTAAGTCCAAAACCTAAGGCAAATGCCATTAGATCATAAGGCTCAAGATCGCTCTTTGGTTCCATACTCTTTTCTCTAGGCCAGTGGAGCTGGCAATCTTACCCCTACAGCTTTGCCAGGCAGGAGGTGGTTCCCCAAGGCTGTAGGTATTCCCACCCACTACAGCTCCACTAGGCGTTGCCCTCATGGAAGCTATTTGCAGTACCCCTTCCCCTATAGTGGTTCACTGCCTAGGGTTTGCCCTACTGGCTTGGGTCCTATACTGTAACTCTCCATGTGTGGGATCCCAAGCCTGAAGCTCTGCCTGACGTCCTTTGAAACTTAAGTGGTGGCTGGGTGCAGTGGCTCGCTCACACCTGCGCTTTTGGGAGGCCAAACTGGGCGGATCACTTGAGCTCGGGACCTTGGGAGCTTGAGACCAGCCTGGGTAACATAGTGAGACTCCGTCTACAAAAACTACAAAAATGTGCTGGGCATGGTGGTGCAGCCTGTAGTTCCATTTACCTGAGGGACTGAGGCAGGAGGATCACTTGAACCCCGGAGGTTAAGGCTTCAGTGAGCCAAGGTTGTGCCACTGCACTGCAACCTAGGGCATAAAGTGAGACCCTGTCTCAAAAAAGAAAAATCTACGTGGAGAAAGCCTTGACACCCAGGCACTCTGCCCATGGCTGCCAAAATGTGCTGACTTTGTACTCCAAAGTGGGCTTCCACCATATCCCAGGTCACATTTCAGCCCACTGGAGCTGTACCTGGGGCAACCACTTGCCCCAGGTAACACGAATCACCTTTCCTCCAGTTTCCAATAACATGTTTCTAATTTCTATCTCAGACTTCATTAGAATGACTTTTCCCTTCCTTGTTATTATCAACACTGTATTCAAGAACACTTATTCTGTAAAAAAATTAAAGCTTTCTCTATAGCTTTCCTCTTTTCCTTCTAAAATTGCCTCTAATGGTCTGTTCATGGCAATGTATGTTCTTTCTTGTATACACCTCAAAACTCAGTCTCTATCCAGTATCCAGTTCCAAAGTCTCTTCCACTTTTTTCAGTTTTGTTACAGCAGCCCCACTTTGTGGTGCCAATTTTCTTTTAGTGTGTTTAGGCTGCTGTAACGATACAATAGACTTGGTGGTTTTAGACACAACATAAATTTGTTTTTCACAGTTGTAGAGGCTGGCAAGTTCAAGGTAAATGTGGTCCTGGCAGATCCTGTGTCTCGTGAGTGCCTGCCTCCTGGTTCATACATGGTCATCTTCTCACTGTGTCCTCACATGGTGGAAGGGCGTGGGAACTTGTTGGGGTCACTTGTACAAGGGTACAAGTCCCAGTAATGATGTCTCTGTCCTTATGACCTAATCACCTCCCAAAGACCCTACCTCCAAAAATCATCTCATTGAGCATGAAGCTTCAACATAGGAATTGTGGGGGACACAAATATTCAGTCTATGGAAGGAAACTTTGTCATCTTTAAAGCCCAAACTTCTGGGAATACCTTCCAGGTGATATTCATCTGGACCTAATTTTAAAAATAGGATATAGACACTAATTACTCATTACTTCCCATAAATAAATGTACTACTTAGTATACAAAAGGAAAAGAAAACATTCCAAGAAGACTTCCAATTACTGCAATTTGGCAGAAGGTGGGGGTGAGGTCAGTGTTACAAAGTTAGCTCTTGCCCTTTGGAAATCCATTCCTTAGTTTAGGAATGGATAGTATAGAACAGAGAAATGGAACTTTTCCTTTTATTGTTTAATTCTGTTTTAAGAATTAAATAAAACTCAAGACACAGTCTGCTGTGTTCTTTTTTTCTTCACTATAGAAACTCAATTTTTATTTGGGATAGCATTTCCCAGCCAGCCTTGTAGCTTGATGTGGCTTCTGTGATATAACTAAAGATTTTCTGGAAACTTTATTTAGAGATACCCTTTGTTTTCACTTTTGCTTACTTCCTCCTGCCTGGAAAATATCCAATATTGTACCATTAAAGAAACAAATTATGTCCCAGCACTTTGGGAGGCTGAGGCGGGCGGATCACGAGGTCAGGAGATCGAGACCACTGTGAAACCCCATCTCTACTAAAAATACAAAAAGTTAGCTGGGCATGGTGGCGGGTGCCTGTAATCCCAGCTACTCAGGTGGCTGAGACAGGAGAATAGCGTGAATCCAGGAGGTGGAGGTTGCAGTGAGCTGAGATCGCACCATTGCACTCCAGCCTGGGTGACAGAGTGAGATTCTGTCTCAAAAAAAAAAAAAAAAAAAAAGAAATCTTGCTTTAAAAAGCAGAACGTCATCATTTCCCATTAACAACAACAACAACAAAATGTGTACTATTTTTAACATCATAGTGTTATTATTTACAGATAACTCCTATCAAGAGTTTGGTCAGAACAATGGGTTTTCTTGAGGGGTATGATAGGCATGCTATGGATGGAATCTTTGATGATCTAAGGTAGAATGGGAACAAGTTTTTAAAAATTCAATAGTTATTTATTTGTGTGCTTCCTCAGTCTTGTGAAGCTAGGGCACCAACCAGGAAAGAATGGGTCCTGTGAGTTGGAATGGTTATATATCAGAAGGGTTGGAACCCACAAATAGAAATGTCTTTTCTGGTCATTGTTATTGGATACCAATGAGGAAAGGAACAGGTGAGAGGAAGGGAGATGAATTGTAAATATTATGGGAAAAGACAAAAAGTTGCATCCTGAAACAGCTGCAGAAACTCAGCAACAAATAGTTCCAGAAACCAAAGTTCTATTCCTTATACTTTTACTTATTCAGAATTTGTACAAAGCTTGCCTAGCTCCCCTCCCCTTGACGATAAAATATGTACTGAGCAGCTCCTCAGGTTTCGGTAACGTGGCACATATTCAGGATGGAATTCTGAGCAAAAACAGATGATGTAACATGATATCTGGTATTGTGGCATTAAGCTTCAGGCAAGAAGAGAATAACTAACACACAAATTGGGACAAAGATGTGCTAAAAAGGAGAGAGACAATGAGAGCCTGAGAGGGATGGATTTGACCAACGCAAGAGATCAAAGACTTTCTTGAGGAGGAGGAATGGAATGAATAGCAAATTTTCCATTCAAACACAAAAAAATTGGGACAGAGATGTGCTAAAAATGAGAGAGATAATGAGAGCCTAAGACAGATGGATTTGACCTAGGCAGGAGCTCAAAGACTTTGTTGAGGCAGAGGAATAGAATGAATAGCAACTTTTGCATCCAAGCAGAGATCTGAAGGTAGAAGACAGCATTCTAGAGGGGAGGCAACATACATGAGGGTCTTGTGACAGAGGAAATATTAAAATCAGAGGACTGAAAATGAACTAATTAGGTTAGATGAGAGAAAGGGAGAGCATGATGTATGATGTGGCAAGAGAAATCAATGTCATTTCCCCCTGAAAATAGTGGGTGTGGTAATACTAATTAAAATTGGATGGATTACTGAAATTTTTAATCTTTCACTCATATGCTTTTACTCTTATGATTTAGCTACAATACTTGAAGCAATATATACCAACATTTCCTGTTTGTAACAGAACTGTAAGACTGAAATAATTTATATATTATGCATTTCATCATGAAGTAAAAATCATCCCTCTTTATCCTTTATTTAGTTTTTATTTGTTTTCATAGAGATGGTTGTTGAATAATGCAAAATGCTTTTTGGCGTCCAAAGTTTATATTGTTTGGTTTTTAATTTCATAATGTATTAAATCACATTGATTGATTTTTATATGTGAACCAAACTTGAAACCCTAGTATACATACTTCTTTCTCACAATGTAATGCAGTGAGAGAACATTGTCTGCATATTATTACAACTTTTAGTTAGCACAGTATTCACTGTTCACATTATTTTCATTGTATAAATAGCATTTACTTCTGAGTCTTGTAGCATACTATTTTTTCTTTGTACAAATTTGGGAATCAATCATTAGTTCAATTTTCTTTGCCTTTTATTTCTCATTTTTCTATGACAAAACTCTAATATTCCTTTCATTCATAAGCACATCATGTAAGTTATCAGTCATTTTTTGAACTCTTGTGTCTGTCATCTGTATTTCTGTCTTTCTTTTTCTCTGTATTCTGGAAGAACTCCTAGAGTCAGTTGTCCAGCTCACTAATTTTATCTTCACCTGTACTCATTCTGCTATGTAGTGTTCTATTGAGTTTTTCAGTGATTATATTTTTGTTTTTCAGTATCTCCAAATGCAATTCTAGATATTTTAGACATGGAAGATTTTTAATTCTCATTTGGATATGGACCTTATATTAGGAACATTCTTTATTTTTTTGAACTACCAACAGTTTCTTTGAATATTTTGTTAAATTCACTGACTTCCTTTCATGGTATTGGCCTTTATACACATTTGAGTGTTGTTAATCTTTGAAATTAGCCAAAGTAGAACTCAGTGGTTCTGGGATGAGAGAACAAACAACATGTGAGACATTTGGGCCTTGCATCCTGATAGTTTGTTTCCTTTATAGAGGAATCCCTTTTCCTTCTAGGATTTCCCGGAAACCTAAGACACTGTTATTTCTCTGGATGAAGTGCCCACATGATTTTATTAGACAGTAGATAAACATACTTATTGCCAGTTCTTTAATTCACGTAGGGAATAGGGGAAGAGCCTATTGACTGCTAAGAATATAGCTTTAGGGGTGCTTACTTCAAAGACTGGCACAGGATCTTTTTCTGCTTCTTGATTCCTGCCCCCATCCCCGAAGCTTAAATAAATGTTGGCTTTTATAGAGCCCTACCTTGTGCATGTTTTTGTCTGTGATTTTTGTTTCCAGTCTAATTTTATTTTTTTCTATTTCTCAGAAATTCTCCAATTCCTCGTCACATCATAGAATTCACCTTTCTTTTCTAGTATTATTATGTATGTATTTGTGTGTGTGTGTGTATGTGTGTGGGGGCATGCCTCTATTGTGCGTCTAACACTGCTACCACCAATATATATTTGTAGGGATTTAAAATGACAAAGGCATGTGTCCTGAGGCTACCATCTTGATCAAGCTTCTTGAAAATTTTTTGAAATAAATTCTTACAATGATAAAATATTGGCCTTCTGATAAATTTTGAACTCATCACCCATTAGACAACCTGTTTCATACGATTAAAAAATAATGATTTCTTTTTCAAAGATATGCTTAGGATTTGTAACACTTGCTTATTTACAAAGGGGGTCCATTACTGTAACTTTACTTATGATCTAGTCAATTGAGAGTATACCATGTCTTGGCCATTAGCTTTCTTACATTATCTTCAAATTTATGGTGTTTACTCTCTAGTTGACTCATTGAATTAATTTTTAATCAGCTTCTGAACTATTCTATTGGGTTGTATTAGAGAAGCTATTTTTAGATAAATTGTACATTATATAAATGGCCCCATAGTAAGCGACAGACTATGCTTGGTACTGTTTATAATTGGGGGGCAGGCGAGAAATTCAGAAGTTACTATATTTAAAGGAACAAAAACTCTGCTTTGCGTTTTTTTGCAGTTGTTTTTTTCTTTTTCTTTTTGACAGTCTCCCTCTGTCACCCGGGCTGGAGTGCAGTAGGGAGATCTTGGCTCACTGCAGCCTCTGCCTCCCGGGTTTCAGCAATTCTTCTGCCTCAACCTCCCAGGTAGCTGGGATTACAGGTACCCACCACCATGGCTGGCTAATTTTTGTATTTTTAGTAGAGATGGGATTTCACTATGTTGACCAAGCTGGTCTCCAACTCCTGACCTCAGGTGATCTGCCCACCTCGGCCTCCCAAAGTGCTGGGATTACAGGCATGAGGCACCACACCCGGCCAATTCACAGTTTTAAAGTAGCATGATTTGGTTTCAAAAAAGCTATTTTTTCTTTTTATCTTCCTCTTTCCACTCTTTAATGAAAATAGGGGATTATATATATATTTTTATTTTTAAATTATTTTAATTAACATTTGATTGTACATATTTATGGGTACAATGTGACATTTTGATACATGTATACAATGTGTTATAATTAAATCAAGGTAATTAGCATATCCAGCATTTCAAACATGTATCATTTTTTTTTGTGTTGGAATATTCAAAATTCTCTTTTATAGCTATTTGAAAATATACAATAGTTTTCTTACATTATCTTCAAATTTATTTTTGCGTCACTTACTCTACTTAGTATTCTCCAGGATCATCCATGTTATCACAAGTGACAGAATTTCATTCTTTTTTTATGGCTAAATAGTATTCCATTGCATATATATATAGTACAGTTTAATCTGAAAGTCATTTCTCAAAATAATACAAATGGCCAAAAAATTCCATGGAAAAAATGTGCAACATTATTAATCATTAGCAAATCTAAACCACAATGAGATATTTCATCCCAGTTAGAAGGGCTATTTATCAAAAAGGCAATAACAAGTATGCAGAGAAAATGGAACTCTTACACACCATTGGGGGGAATGTAAATTAGTAGAGCCATTATGGAAAACAGTATGGAGGTTCCTTAAAAAAAAAAAAAAAAAAAATTGAGCCTGTATGATCCAGCAATCCAACTACTGGTTATTTATCCAAAGGAAGGGAAAGGAGTATGTGATAGGGATATCTGCACTTCCATGTTTATTGAAGATCTATTCACAATAGCCAAGATATGAAATCAACCTTAGGCATTTTATTTTAAATGTCGGTATGGATGTCTATGTGGGTTTTGTAAAGCAATGAGTAGAAATTAAGAAATAGGATGAATGTTTGTTATTTAAGTTAAATTTAATTCACGTTTTTAAATAAAGTTTTATTTTGTAAAATGACTGGTGTTGGAGAAGACCTTTCCATATTTTTGTTTGTTTAGGTGTTTTTCTAAAATGTGAAAAATTGTAAGTAAAACAGTTAAACAATCACAAATTTAGAATCTCCTTTAAATCCTCGACTCGTGGATTTCCAGAGTTTAATGTGCTGCAGTGACTTCTTCCCATGCCTCTTAGGCACCATACAATTTGGCATACAATCCATATATTTGAGTTTATCATCACCATTACATGATATTTACTGGGTGGCCTAACACGTTAGGTTGTCCCTGCTAAGAGCTATAAAACTCTTTTTTTGAAACTATCCTTGGCTTCTTGTGATTAATGTGAAAATGAGTATTGCTGGACAGAGCTTAAGTCACTGGAGTTTTTGCATTTTGTTTCCTGACGTACAAATTCTCATGAGTCTGACATAGTTTGCCTTTGGACTTATTTTAAATTTGAGTTTCTCATGGCTTATCTATATTTGATATTCTTCTTCTCCAATTTAAATGGATTTCCTACTGTTTTATGCACCCTAGAAATTAGCAACACATTAGACCTAAGAAAATGAAAACTAATTATTTTGTTTTGAAGGGAAGAAAAATAAGCACTTACCAGCTTAAAGTCATGTCTTAGGGTTTTTAAATTTCAAGCATATTAAACTATAGCATATATCAGTTATATTTATAATTTCTCGTAACTTTTTTGATTAATAAGCATAAATAACCAAACTATAAGATATTAAAAGATCTTTGCATCGCCTTATGTGCCCCATAACCTCATACCTAAATATGTGCCTTGCTAAAACCAATAAAATTTGTTATTTTTGAAACAAATCTGTTTTGCCTCCTTCTGAAAACACCTACTTGATTCCTTCTATATTCTATATAACTCATGAATGGCAGAAAGGTTAATATGCTATAAAGGGGTGTACAAAGAAGTTGTCACCTCATATTGAAAATATTGTAAATCAGTATATTCTTCCTGCATTGATTATTGAAAACATGAAGAGCAGGCCCTCCAGTTTCTCCCATACCAATTAGACAAAACTCTCCCACCCTTTCTTCCTAAACTCTTACCATTGTTTTAAAAAGGAGTACGATAGCGTCAAGAATGTCAGTGTAAGCTACAGTTTTCATAGATAATCTAGATGAGTTTATGTTTTTGCTTCGTTTTTGTGCCTGCCATGATGACTTATTTCCAAGTAAGACAGTAAAACAAAACAAATCTGAGTGGGATGGGATTCTCAGTTCAAGTTTTCCTTTCATTTTTCATGTTATGGAAATAAATATTTTATTCTGTAAGAGGAGTATGTTTTTATAAGAATGATGTGTGTAATTATAAGAACTTCTTATTGAACATGTTGACTTTTAATTGTCTTACAACATGCTCCTATAAAGATTATCAATTGTTTTTTATTTTCTAAGTTTAGTATTCAGTGGTGTCTCTCATTCTTTTCATTGGAAATGTGTATAATCAAGATGGACTCTTTCTTTTTTGTAATTATTATTGCTCTTTCCCAGTATTTTAATTATTTATAGCTGCCAGACATTTGTCTTTTAAAGGCCTTCCAATCCCAATCAGAATGAATAAACAATTAAAAGGAAGAAAGATTTTGTAGCCCTAGCCCTTCTTTTCCTTTTGATTGTGTGTGTTCTATATAACAGTTAAATTATTCTTTATGAAATTAGTATATCCAGGAAACGGGAGAATTATGCCCTAGGCTGAGTGAATGGAAAACATGTTAACATTTCCTTTGTAGGGTTTCCAGGGTGCCACAGGAGATTTGTAATGTGCTGCTTTTTTGTATTTTCCCCAGATCTCTTTCAGTTTATTATAATGCTGGAGCAATAATTAAATGTTCCTTAGCGTTTCCTATGTCCTACACCTCACTGAAAACATGTCGGCAGAGAAAGCAAATGTTCATCATTTCTCAATATAAAACAGATCCTGCCAGGGATCATGCCAAACCCGACCAACCATGACAGTCAAATCAATGTATGTTTTGGTTTAAATTTTTATTTTTGCCTTTGCTTTAGCAACCTGATTCTGGTATTTGTTTTTCCCTATGGCTTATCATTTTATGGCACGACAGTTCCTGAGGTTGACAAGGCTTCCTGCCTACCTTTGTAATGCATATGTGTGACGATATAAACTATAAGAGAAAATGACATTTTGACTCAATAAATATTTGCTTTATGTCCATTACATCTGTTTTACGGAAGTCTTTTTTATTCCTCCATCAGTATTCACTGAAAAAAATGCTTATTTCTGCATTTTGTCTGGATATTGCAAATTCGGGAATCATTAGTATCCCAATTTTCAAGTTAAGGTTTTTATTATTATTGACCCAAGAGTTTTGATTCTCTCATTAGTCTGTATTCACATTGTAAACATAAATTAACTAGGTAATTTTTTTTTCTTTTTTGGGAGGTGGAGGGGGTATTCCTGGAGGCAAGTTATACATACTATGGAGGTATGAATGTGTATTAGACCACACAGCCAATTTTCTGCTGCCAAATCATTTAAAATCTCAACACAGGGATTCTATTTTGAAATTTGACATAAAATTAGATAAAATAACAAATGAATCGAAACTTCAAATAGTCATTTAAAAGCATGTTTTCTCAGATAATATTTCTAATGTAGCTATGAAGTGGTTGGACTCTCTAGATTTCAATTCTGGTTTGAAATCTGGGTTTTTCAGTCACTACCTATGTGAGTTTGGACAAGTTATTCAAGTTTTATTACCTTCTATCCCTAGTCATTTTGTAAGATATAAGCTTGTTTTATACTATTGCTGATTGTTTTCGTTCTCTATGTATATTTTTTTCTTATAAGGTCAGTGATAATTTAATATATATTAGCTTGTCGTTATGTAAAATGAGAAATTCACTACCACTTTCAACCCTATCATTATCTCTTTACATTCCCAGGTTCTATGATACACTTTAAATAATGTATTTTCAAAATCCTTATCTTTGCAGAATTATTAGTCGTGTTGCTTTGCTTCATAATCTATTAAGAACAATTGTCTGTCTCTTTATAACCAATTCCTTTTTTCTATAATGTTGAATGTTATTTTAATACTTGTTAAAGATAGTAAAGAAGACTTTATTCAAGGGATGACTGCAATGAGGTTTTGCGGTAGGGGAGAGAGATTGGCCTCAACTTTGAATACAGCAAGGAAGAGTCGGGATTTATAGCCAAGGAACAAGATGAGGAGCCAGTGGGTGGAAATACAGATTTGGAGAACAATGATGTTATAGCCTTTTCTACCATTCTTTGAGACATTACAAAATCCTCATAAATTTGATTCTAAAAGATACCATAAATTTGTATGCCCTTGTTTAAGTGCTGACATCTATATAGTACAATGATAGGATTTAATGTTTTATAATCACTAAGAGAAACATTAGGGGTAAGGGGTGATTCTGGTTAAACTCACTTGATGGGATTCTTATTGAAGGCAGACCAGGGTGATGAGATAGCACCTGAAGGATGGTGGGGGATGAGAAATTTGATGAGCTATTAAGGTAGATAAGATATTGAGGGTGGAGAATTTTTGCTAAATTAATTTAGCAAGATTCCTGATAAAACTGTATGATACAGACCTGACCAAGGTCAAAACCTAAAGGGCTTAAAGGAGCCTGATTACAGTTTGATCAAGGAGAAAGGCTTTGTTAGTAATACTCTGTAAATACTAATGGTTAACAAGGTATCATTTTCTTCTTTATGACTTTTTAATCTCAGGTTGCATCACACAACAGTGTCCTGGCTTCTTTCTGTAAAACGTGTCTGCTCCTTGTTGGACTCTTTGCCAGCTTGACTTCCACTAGATTCCTAAATACTAAAGATTCTTAAGACACTCCTGTGTGATCCCTAGGAATTCTTGCACACCTCTAAGGATTTAAACACCCTTGATTTGCAAATGACTCTTTTCCGTGTTCCAGACTCAATATATACAACTGTCTACTTGATACTTTCTCTTAGATGTCTTCCTGGCATTTCAGATTTATCCAAAGCATACTTCATTGCTCCTAACATCCAAAACCAGCCTCTGGTGAATTAAACTTTTTATAACTTTTGTAGTGACACTCTATAATACTACTTTTTGTTTTAAAGTCTATATTTTATGGTGAATATAGTGAACCAAAGTTTCTTTTGGTGCATACCTGGTCTGGCATATCTTTTTAAATTACGTTCAGACTTTTGGGTCCCTATGTTTTAGGTATGACTGTTATAAAGGTCATATGGTTACGTTTAGTTTTTAATCCATCTTGACAATCTCTGTGTTTTCACCTCAAGTTTTGTCTATTTACATTTATTGAAATTGGAAAATTATTTGGACTTGTATATCTCACCTTATTTTTTGCTTTCTGTCTTTGTTTTTTATTTCTTAGTTCTTTAAGGATGTTGATGTTTTTCTCTTTTTTTTAATATTTTTTCAGAGTTTTAGATTTAATGGAAACACTGAAAATGAACATAGTCTACCAATGAGATGTATAATTCAATTCAGCACCCACTTTCTATGATCCTACTGTGTGCCTGCTCAGAGCTGGGCAAAGGAGCCACATGATGTAGATGGCACAGTCCTTGTCTTACCATCTGTGCACATAGTAGCCTTCCCTGTAATTAGAAATTGTTTTGAGTCTTATCAAGCAGTTAAGTGATGAATCTAGGACAGTCCAGGGTTGGAAAATGTGGGTTTTAATCAAGACTGGAAGTTGGGGACAGGAATGAGCATGGAGCTGGCTGTGGGGCTGGGGCATCAAGAAAGACTCCTTCGGAGACCAGGCAAAACAAGTGAGTGAATGGGGCAGAGGTTGTCTGAGGATGAGGGCACAGGCCCAGGTGAGCCCATGGCCCTCCTTGTACCTTCTCCTATCTCTGATCTGTTTTCAAAGGTTCCCTCCATCCTCAGCTGAGCAAGGGCCACTGAGGACACAACTACTGCCCAGGCTTCGTATCTCTAAACCAAGGAGGTCTTTAGGTCAGAAATAATCAATGTCTTAAAAACAAAAGCTTATCCATTTGAGCTCCATGATGCTAGGATTTATACTTCAGGTTTAGTTTTCCTTAGCCAACTTCTTCAGAGCTGACATGGTAGAAAGCAATGCCTTGGGGAACCTTGTTTCCAGTCATCCTCAGACACTGCAGACATCACAGTTAACAGTCATGAATTCATCTTAACTATCAATGAAAAGGAATCCCAGGCAGCCCTAGTTCTTTCCTTTGTCCAGCATTTTATTGATTCACACATTATCTCACTTGTGCTGACTCTCAGGAAGCAGGCCACACACTGGGATTGGTATTTGTGCCTCTGTACTTTCTTTTAAAGACAAGAAGTCAAAGAAGAGATGCTAGGTGACTATTCAAGAACACAGTTTGTAAGTAGCAGGGCTTGGATGCATGTTTTCTGGCTCCTTGTCTAGGATTCAGATCAGTCTAACCCAATGCCAGCAGTCACGTGTAGGAGCAGTGCAGGCACAGTATGTCCCATAGGCCGAGTGAGATGTGTTCTTGGTTGGCTGGCTTTCTACTCTATGAGAAAAGGCTACACAAGGTGGCCCCATGTTGGTAAGACCTTCCACAGTCTGGGCTTCAGAGGGACAGAAGTGAAACTTCTTCTTGGCTGGTGCGCCCAAAATTGGCTGGATTTGGCGACCAGTTCATGAGGAGTTGATATAGAACTAGTGGTTGGCATGGAGCTGAGACCTTGTAAGTACTTAATGAATGGATACATTCTAAGAGCCAATTCAAAAACCTGATGAAGATTTATTGAGGAAAGGGAGTTAGTTGGATGATCTTAATGGCATGATTTTGGGATATGTAATTACATTAGAACACAGAAGCTTCTTACCACCTTGACACTGACCTGTTGTGTTCTAAAGCTTACTCATGTCTTGGCACATTTAGGAGACAGTCACTCCAGGACTCAAAGGTGAGGAAGTAAGTTACAGTAACACAAGGGAAATGATGCATATTTGGAGGAGCAAGACTGAGGACTCTGGAACTGACCTGTATGGGCAATAGTGACCTTTCCCTTTCCTTTTCCCTTTCCCTTTCCCTTTCCCTTTCCCTTTCCCTTTCCCTTTCCCTTCCCTGTTCTTTTTTTTTTTTTTTTTTTTTTTTTCTTTCTTTTTTGACAGAGTCTCACTCTGTTGCCCAGGCTGGAGTGCAGTGGTGCAATCTTGGCTCACTGCAACCTCCACCTCCTGGGTTCAAGCAATTCTTCTGCCTCAGCTTCTTGAGTAGCTGGGATTATAGGCAAGTGCCACCAGGCCTGGCTAATGTTTGTACTTTTAGTAGAGATGGGGTTTTGCCATGTTGGTCAGGCTGGTCTTAAACTCCTAACCTCTGGTGATCCACCTGCCTAGGCCTCCTAAATTACTGGGATTACAGATGTGAGCCACTGAACCTGGCCACTCATTCTTTCTTTGTCTTTCATGACTTTGTACTTTTGGCAAATACTGACTTGTTTTGTATAATGTCTCTTATTTAGATTTCTCTGCTGTTTTCTCATGAATAAATGTATTTAGGCAAGAATGCCACTGAATTAGTGTTATATCCTTCTCAGTGTGTCATATCAGGAATCATATGATGTCTGTCTCACTACTGCTGATATTAACCTATCCCGGCCCGCGGGATTGTCGAAGCAGGCCCTGGAGGAGGGAGTGGGAATTTGGGGAACAAGATACATGAGAAATGGAGACAAGACAGTGCTCTGATCAAGTCTCGTTTAATGGCGGTAATGCAATGCCTTATATACACTTGGAGGGGAAGGGGTTGGGCCAGAGGCGGAGATGATCTCATCACGGAGGGCGTGACCAAGTAGGTATTGGTTTCTCTGGTCGAACGTCATGTTGCGCCTGTGCTGTCAGTTGGAAATTTTCCCGGGCGCGGGATGGCGCCCGCGCTACAAAGTAACAATTTTCGCGGGCGTGGGAAAAATGGGTGAAGAAGAAGCAGGAAGAGCGCCATCTTTTATGAGGTATTAATACAGGGAAAAGGTAAATCTAGGGAGGAGGCATGGGGTGGAAATGAATAGAGCTCAGGCGTTTTTTAATCGTCAGTTATTATTTGCTATGGCCGGGGCGCGCAGCTCCGGACATTAACCTAGATCACTTGGTTAAAGTGGCATCTGCTGGGTTTCGCCACTGAAAATATATTACTACCTTTATAATTAATAATTATGGTAAAATATTTGTAAACCATGTAAATATCCCAATTTTTAATCATACCCATTGCATGATAATTTTAGCATGCATCGATGATTCTTGTTGGAAGCCTTTATATAGTACTGCTTGTCACATAGTGGTTTTTTGTTCCCATCATTCTTTCCAAATGTGTATTAATTGGAATTTTCCAATAAAGAATATCTTTCCCTTTGGTGCCATCTATCTCTTTCTGCTCTTTTCCCCTTTCTATCTATCTAATCTGTCTGAATGAACTCATTAGTCTTAGTCTTATTTTATGGATTCTGTTCCATAGTCTTAGGATTTTGTTGCTCCAGTTTTCCCACATGTGATTGGGAGCTCCTTCGTGTTGCCTTATGTTGTCTTTAACACTGTTCTCATCAGGTTTTGAGGATGTCCCTATATTCTGGCACCAAAAGATATTTCAGACTCATTTTATTCTTCATCCAGGTTTGAAATGAGCAATTTCTGCAAGAAACCTAAATTTCTTTTTTTAAAGATTGGTATTTAGAAACCAAGATCCTGAGCACTAAGGGTGCTCATTGCAACTTGCATGTCACAGTTTGTAAGCTCTTTCAAAGCGAACAGGACTAGGAATATATCTGTTTTTATATGTAGAAACACTCATCTATAACTGTTTCTACATTTGTAACTGAGTGTATTTATATGTAATTTATAATCTAGCTAAAAGAAACCATTTGTTGATATCTCTATTTTTCAGTCCAACATCATAGAATTTTCTAGCTCTCCTTTTTCTGATATGTAATCCCTCTCTCCAACAGTATCTTACTCAACACAGCATACACATAGTATACTTTCAGAATTGCTAACCCATATCGCTTAGAAAACAATAGTACTAATTACTATGATAGTTTTATATATGGCTCTTTGTCTTAGAATATTGAATCAAAATACTAATTTCCAAATTTAGTTAGGGCCACCTTCTTCAGTTTGGTTCTTTATTTATAGTATATTTTTGTTCATTTCATATTGTTAATCGATTTTGGAGTATTCCCACTCCATCCTGCTTGATTCTAATTTGTTTGGAGTGTGCTAAACATTAACATAGTTTTGAAAGTCAGATAGTCAAAGGCTATTCAGTTTGGAGTGTTACTTTAGTCTTTTGCCTCATTGTTTTTTGAAGAGCAGGCGAGTCATTAATTGAGATAATTGAATTTTATTTTATGTAATAACTATACATTTATTAAGTTCTCTCTGATTAATTTCTTGTGGATTTGACTAGGGTTTACAAGATACCTAATTCAATGCTGCCCTCTTCTGTCACTGTAGCAGAAGCTGGCTTCTTTAGTTAATTAGTCTTATTTAATGGTGGAGAAAGGAATTATGTGTCCTCCAGTTGTTTGGTTGTCTTTTGTATTTCAGGACCCTAATTTTTTTCCTTTTCCTCTTCATTAATCTATTGCCAAAGATTTCTTCTCCCTTGTTCTTGTGTGTGTGTGTGTGTTTTCTCCAGGAGAAGTCTGCCAAATCAAGCATAAGTCCCCTTTAAAGTCTTGCTGGTTATACCTTCACACATTTTAGTATTTTCACATTTAAGTCAGGATTACTGTTTTTGGTGGTGGTTTTAAATAAACTTTTTACTCATCAGTAGCTCCCTTCTTTCTTTTCATATTTTTTCAGCTTGCCCTTAGTTGCCACACAAACATTTATGGCAGAACAGGAGAAGGAGAAATTGCTCATTGAGATTTGCTGTTTTTTTCTTATTTTCTTTAACTTGCAGTTACTTTGAAGTTTGGATTTTTTTTTTTTTTTTGTCTTAAATGATATCAAAGGGGTGTGTGTGTGTGTGTGTGTGTGTGTGTGTGTCTACTTTGATCTTGTTCAGTACTATTTTTGAAGAAAGTATTGAGAGTCTCCATTGGCTTTAGCCACCTGAGATCCCCACTGTTTTTACTCCAATTTCTCTCTACTTGTTAGAAGTTTCACATCCTATTTTTATGCATTGAGCAGTCTCTTAAAATTTTTCTTTGCATATTTATTTGAAAATCTGAAGTCAGTATTTTACTCTCCCAACACTTTTATCAGCCTTAGAGCATTTCAAGTTTGATCATTTACCTCCTAACTTTTATGCTACTGTTCTTATCCAGTATTTTGATTTTGTTATTTTAAATATCCTTTATATTTAGATGTTACTTATTTGTAATTTTCTGGACACTGCTGTGTTTAGATTTATGTACTTATTTTAAAATCATTTTTAAATTTTTCAAGCCTTCCTGCTCTTTAGACCTTGATTCAGAGATTATTTTCCTTCCATATGAGTTTCAGACTTTAGTGTAAGAAGAGATTTTAAGGATACACTTTCATATTTTATTTCAAGGAAGCAGTATTTTATTTCTAACCCTGAAAAATAATGTTGCTGTGTGGAGGGGGGAGTGTTGTAAACATTCTAGTTTGATAGCTTTGTTGAGGGGTGGGATAGTTTTTATTTTGATTTTAGCACTTTGAAAATACTGTCACTGTGTTCTTGCTACCATTATTTTTGGGAGAGACACTGCCAGGCTAATTGTTGGTCTGTTTTGATGTATTCCTTCTTGTTGCTTTAAGATGGCCTCTACTTAGTATTTCAGTTTCCTTACAGTTCATCTACTTGTTGTGATTTTTTTTTAATCCACCTTGAAATTCATTAGGTTTCCTTGATGAATTTTTGTTCTATAATTGGTGGAAAATTTACAATCATAAATTATTATTATTTTTTGCCTGTTGTTTTTATTCTCCCTTTGTGGGATTCTGATTAAATATATATTATTGTATCTGCCAAATCTTTTAACTTCCTACTATGTTTTCCATTTCATTGTCTGTTTAATATATATTTTGAGTAATTTCCTTAATTATTTCTCCAGTTTCAGTAATTCTCTCTTCAACTGCATCTAATCTATTGCTTTTGAGATTCTATTTTCTTTATGTTCAACAATGCTTTTCATTTGCAAAAAATCTGTCTTTTGTGTTTCAAGTCTCATTTCTGTTTGTTATTTTGTTTCAAGGCTCTCATTGTGACAGCTTGTCTTGCTTTCTTATTTTCATGATTTTATATGTATTTATTTAAATATTTTACATAGTTTGATAGATATTTTTTGCCTGAAAATTTTAATGCTGAATTTATTTTGATGCTAATGGGTCTGTTTTTCATAGATTTTTATTTTACGAATGCATTTCTGTATTTATGTATGTGGCTGTCTTGCCTAACTACATATTCCGTCAGGGGAAAAAATCTATATATTCATATCTTTATATGTAGCTTAGAGTCTGGCATAAGGTAAGTTCCTGAAATATAGTCCTTGAATGAATAAAGGAGTTCCCATTCTTCTCCCTTCTCCCACAACCTTACTTATTTAATCACTGGACAAATTAAGTTTCTAGTTTGTAAACAGTTTTTTCCCCCAAGAAAGTTTCCATTAATGGCACTACTTTCAAAGTCCTTGCACATAGTACAATGTCTCCTTTTTTGTTTCTCTGACAGCCTGGAGTCTTAGGTAACTACTTATATTCCATTGTTTTTTGTTACTTAGTATTCTAGAGAAGTTACACATCAATCATTCTTCTCTTAAAAGCAATCTGTATTGTCTGCTGGAGGTTATTGATTTTTTTTTTTTCTTTAAATTTGAAGCTATCTTCTAGATATGACTTCTTTTTTACTGTTCTTTTACTAATTTTGTAAGGCACCCAATGATAGCTGTCTATCTACGGATCCTGATCTTAGTTCAACTAATGGTATTTTCTTTCTTGAAAAATGTTTTAGTAAATTGACTTTTTTTTTTTTTTTTTTTTTGAGACACCGTTTCACTCTGTTGCCCAGGATGTAGTGCAGTGGCACAATCTCAGCGTACTGCAACCTCTGCCTCCCAGGTTCAAGAAATTCTTCTGCCTCAGCCTCCTGATTAGCTGGGATTACAGGCGCATGCCACCAGGCCTGGCTAATTTTTATATTTTTAGTACAGACAGGGTTTCACCATGTTGGCCAGGCTGGTCTCAAACCCCTGAGTTCAGGCAATCTTCCTGCCTCGGCCTCCCAAAGTGCTGGGATTACAGGCATCAGCCATGGCAATTTTTAATTATATAAGTTTATGGGGGTACAAAGTGATGTTATAACTTATGAATACAATATGAAATATTTAAATCAATCTAGTTAACATATACATCTCTTCAAGTACTTAATTTTTTATGGTGAGAACATTTGGAATTTACTCAGCAGTTTTGAAATGTACAATATTCCCATTATTAACTATATTCACCACATTCCCATAGAACTAAAAAATAAAAATGAAAACATATTTATCCTGTCTCAGATTTCTATGTCTTGTGATCATTATTTCCCCATTCCCCCAACCCCGTCTTTTGTAACCACAATTCTACTCTGCTTCTAATTCAATTGTTTAGATTCCATATGTAAGTGAGGACTTGTGGTATTTGTCTTTCTGTGCCAGGCTTATTTCATTTAGCATAATGTTCTCCACTTCCATCCATGTGGTTGCAAATGACAGTTTCTTTTTTAAAGGTTGATAGTATTCTGTTCTGTGTATGTACTGCATCTTCTTAAACAATAAATCTGTTGGTGGACACTTACGTTAATCCCATAACTTAGCTATTGTGAATAGTGCTGCAATTACCATGGGACTGAGTGCAGACATCTCTTTGAAAAACTGGTTTTAAATCTTTTGGGTAAATATCCAGAAGTGGGCCGGGTGCGGTGACTCAAGCCTGTAATCCCAGCGCTTTGGGAGGCCCAGACGGGCAGATCACGAGGTCAGGAGATCGAGACCATCCTGGCTAACATGGTGAAACCCTGTCTCTACTAAAAAATACAAAAAACTAGCCAGGCGAGGTGGCGGACGCCTGTAGTCCCAGCTCCTCGGGAGGCTGAGGCAGGAGAATGGTGTGAACCCAGGAGGCGGAGCTTGCAGTGAGCTGAGAGCCGGCCACTGCACTCCAGCCTGGGCGACAGAGCGAGACTCCATCTCAAAAAAAAAAAAATACAAAAAAAAAAAAAAAAATCCAGAAGTGGGATTTCTGAATTACATGGTATTTCTAGTTTTAGATTTTGAGAAACAACCATACAGTTTCCCACAGTGTACTAATTCATATTCCTACCAACAGTGCACAAGAGTTTTTTTCTCCACATCCTGCCAACATTTCTTGTCTTTTACCTTCTTAGTAGTAGCCATTCTGACAGGCGTGAGATGATATCTTATTGTAGGTTAAATTTGCATTTCTCTAATGATTACAGATATTAAGCATTTTTTCATACACTTGTTGGCCATTTGTATTTTTTCTTTTGAGAAATGTGTATTCACGTCCCTTGCCGTTTTTAATTTTATTTTGTTTGTTTTGTTTTCTTGCCATTGGAATGTTTGAGCTACTTAAATATTTTAAATATTAACCTCTTATCGGGTATATGGCATGCACATATTTTCTCCCAATCTGTAGACTGTCTCTTCCTACTGTTGTTTCCTTTTGGGTTTGGTCTAATCACACTTGTCTACTTTAGCTTTTGTTCCCTGTACTAATGTAGTTAGATCTGGGAAATCATTGCCCATGTTGTGCAGTTTTTCTTTAGCCTTCTTCTAGTAGTTTTATAGCTTTTGGTCTTGTGTTTAAGTCTTTAGTCCATTTCAAGTTGATTTTTATATATGGTGTGAGATTAGAGCCCAATTTCATTCTTCTGAATGTGGATATCCAGGTTTCCCAGCACCATTTATTGAAAAAACTATCCATTTCACATTGTGTGTTCTTGGCACCTTTGTCAAAAATCAATAGACTGTATATGCATGTGTTCATTTCTGAGCTTTCTACTCTGTTTTGTTGGTCTTTGGGTATGTTTGTGTATGTCTCTCTCTCTCTCTCTCTCTCTCTCTCTCTAATCAGTACCATGCTGTTTTGATTACTATAGCTTTATAGTATAGTTTGAATTCAGGTATTGTGATGCCACCAGCTTTGTTCTTTTCACTCATGGCTGCCTTGGCTATTCAAGGTCTTTTACAGTTCCATATGAATTTAACAATATTTTTTATTTTTATGAAAAATGACTTTAGAATATTGATGGGAATTGCATTAAATTTATAGATTGCTTTGAGTAGAAGGGGCATTTTAACAATACTAATTCTTCCAATATGTGAACATGAGATATCTTTCTATATATTTGTGTTGTCTTCAATTTTTTTATCAGTGTTTTACAGTTTTCACAATATAGGTTTTTACCTTCTTGATTAAATTTATTCCCAAATATTTTTACTGCTATCATGAATGTAATTGTCCTCTTGAGTTCCTTTTCACAGGTATGTTGCTAGTATATAGCAATGCTACTGAGTTTTTTGTATTGATTCTGTATTTTGCAACCTTATTGTATTTGTGTATTTTTTTCAAGTATTAACAGCTTTCTATATACATGAGATCATGTCATCTGCAAACAGTCAGAGTTTCACTTCTTTCTTTTCTATTTGGATGTCTTTTATTTATTTCTCTTGGCTAATTGCTCTGGGAGAGACTTCCAATATTGTATTAAATAGAAGTGGTAAGTGTGGGCATCTTTATCTTGTTTTGGAACTTATAGAAAGGCTTTCAGTTTTTCAGCATTAACTATACTGTTAGCTGTGGCATAATGTTTCTCATATATGACCTTTATTGTATTGAAGTAAGTTTATTCTGTACCTAATGTGAGAGTTTTAACATGAAAGGATGCTGAATTTTGTCAAGTGCTTTTCTTTTGCATCTGAATGAGATTATATGGTTTTGTCTTTCATTCTGTTAGTAATGATGTACAGCACTTGTTGATTTGTATATGTTGAATCATCCTTGCATCTGTCATAGTAGATTATCCTTTTGTTTTTCAGTTTGCTAGTATTTTGTTGATGACTTTTGCATCTATGTTTCTGAAAGATATTGGTCTGTAATTTTCTTTTCTTGTAGTGTGATGTTCTTGTAATACAGTTTATTTTCTTGTAGTTTTTTAAATATTTGGTAGAATTCAGCCACGAAACTCTCAGGTCCTAGACTTTTCTTTGGTGGGAGAGTTTTTATTTCTGATTCACTCTCCTAACTTGTTATTGGTCTGGTCTTATTTTCCATTTCTTCATTTCTTCATGGTTCAATTTTGGTAGTTTGTATTTATCTAGGAATTTATACATTTATTCTGGGTTACCCAATTAATTTACTTATAATTGTTTGAGATAGTCTCTTACTCTTTGTATTTTTGTGTTATCAGTTGTAAAGTGTCCTTTTTCATTTATATTTTATTTGAGTCTTCTCTTTTCTCTTACTGTGCCTAAATATTTGTTAATTATCTTTCCCAAAAACCAACTCTTAGTTTTATTTGTGTTTTGTGTTGTCCTCTAATCTCTTTTATTTATTTTTGCTCTTATCTTTATTATTACCACTTTTTTCCTGCTAACTTAAGGCTGAGTTTTTTCTTTTTCTAGTTCCTTGAGATGTAACACTAGGTGTTTCCCTTGAAATGTTTTTTCTTTTTTTGATGTAGGCATTTATCATTACAAACTTTCTCCTAAGGCCTGCTGTTGTGTTCCCGTTTTTATTTGTCACAAAATATTTAACAAATTTTCCTTTTCTTTATTGATTTATTGGTCTTTTAGTAGCATATTGTTTAATTTTCATGTATTTATATTTTTTCCACCATTTCTCCTGTTATTGATGTCTAATTATATATTACACTATGTGGCAGAAAAGATACTTAATATAATTTTAATATCATAAATTTGCTGAGGCTTATTTTGTGCTCTAACATGTGAGATCTGTCCTGCAGAATATTTCATCTGCTTGAGAAGAATAAGTATTCTATTGCTGTTGGAAAGAATGTTCTGTATGAGTCTGTGAGGTCCATATGGCCTAAAGTATTGTTCAAGTACAACATATCCTTATTAATTTTCTGTCTGGATGATCTTTTCATTGTTGAAAGGGATATTGTTGTCCCCTACAATTATTATATTCTAATATTTATCTCCTTTCAGATCTTTAATATTTGTTTTATATATTTAAGTGCTCTGTTGTTGGGTACATATATATTTATAATTGTTATATTCTGTGGACCTTTTTATTATTCAGAATATCCTTTGTCTCTTTATGCTGTATTTGGTGTAAAGTCTAATTTGTCTGATAAAAGTATAGCTACCCTTGCTATCTTTTGGTTTCCCTTTGCATAAAATATCCTTTCCATCCCTTAATTTACAGTCTATGTGTGTCATTAAAAGTGAAGTAAGTCTCTAGTAGGCCTATAATTGGGCCTACTTGTTTTGTTACACATTTAGTGATTCTGTGTCTCAGATAATTCAATTCATTTACATTCTTGGTAATTATTGACAGGTAAGGATTTACTATTGCCATTTTTGTTGTTTTCTGTTATTTTGTAGATACTGTATTTTTTTCTTCTCTTGTGATTTAATGGTTTTCTGTGCTAGTATGCTTTGAATCTTTTTATTTTTGTTTTGTATTTCCACTAAATATTTTTTTCTTTGGGGTTACCATGAGGCTTATGTAGAACATCTTCTAACTGTCTATTTCACGTTATTTCAAAGTGAAAAACTAACTTTGATTGCATTTAACTCTACTTTGTACTTACCCTGTCCTCTACATTTCATATTTTTGATGTCAGAATTTTCATATTGTATAATATATATCCCTAACAATTTTAGCTATATTTATTAATAGTGTTTTTTTAAACTCTCATACTAGTATAAAACCCTCATACTAGTCTTACCATCATTACAACTTCAGAGTATTATGAATATGACTGTTTTACTTACACAATGTATTTTTTTTTTTGCTTTTTTATGATTCATATTATTAACTAACAACTTTTTGTTTCAGTTTAAAAACTTGCTTTATCAGTTCCTATAAGGTGAGTATACCAGCGATGAACTCCCTTTGCTTTTATTTTATGAGAAACTTTTTGTTTCTCCTTCATTTCTGAAAGATAGCTTTGCTGAATAAAGTATTCTTTGTTGTTTGTCTTTTTTTTTTTTATTTAACACTTTGAATATATCATCCCACTTTCTCCTGGCATACAAGGTTTCTGCTGAGAAATCTGCTTATAGTCACATTGTCATTCCTTTGTACGTTATATGTTTCTTATGTCTTGCTGCTTTCAGAATTTTATTTATTTTTTGATTTTGATAGTTCATTATGTGCCTTGATGAACTTCTTTCTGGGTTGCATTGATTAGAGACCTCTGTGCTTTCTGTCCTTGGCTGTTGGCATGCATCCCCAGAAAGACATTTCTCAGCCATTATTTCTTTGAATATGTTTCTTTTCTGGCCCTTCTGCTTTCTATTCCTTCTGCAGTTCCCCATTATGGAATGTTCAGTCCTTTGCTGCTGTCCCTTAATTCCTATAGGCCTTCATTCTTCTTTTGTGTTTTTTCCTCACCAACTATATAATTTTAAATGTCTGTCTTCCAACTAATTGATTCTTCTGCTTAATTGAATCTGTTGTTGAAGGATTCTTTTGAGTTTTTCAGATCAGTAATTGTATTTTTTATTTCTAGGGTTTTTATCTGATTTTTAAAAATTATTTTTATTGCTTTGTCAAGCTTATTTTTTGTTTTCCAAATTCCATGAAATTTCCTGTCTGTATATTCTTATAGTTCACTGAACTTTTTTGAGTATTATTCTGAATTCTCTTCATCAGTCATTTCATAAATGCACATTCCTTTGAGGTAGAAAATTGGAGCTTTATTACTTTCTTTAGAGGTGTCATGATTCCCTTATTCTTCGTAATTATTATGTCTTTGCATTGTCGTCTGTACGTTTGAGACAGCAGCCCCTTCTTCTAGCCTAAGAGGTGTTCTTTGGCAGGGATAGATCTTCACTATTTAGCCTAGCCTGTGGTTCTGGAAGGGACAGCTGGTAACAACCCCAGACAGGTAGAACTTGTTCTGAGTTCTCTAGTTGACTGAGTCACTGCCTTTTGCTCAAATGTCAGGTGGGACTACTGGTTGGGCTCTGCTGTCCAGTGGCTGGGGTCTGCTGTTAGGCATAGTTTCTGGCTGGATACTGTAGTAGCTTCTGGTCAGACTAGTCACAAGATATATTCCCTGGATGGCCAATTCAACTCTTTGGGATCTATAGTTGGGCAAGGCTTCAGGCTGGACTCCAAGTTTAGGCAGAATTGCTGCTCAGGACAGGTCAGAAGAGAGGCTATACTCTTTAGAAATGCATGATTGACAATTGACTGCCTGTCAAGGTGGAGCCGCAGGATGGGTCTTTTTGCAGAATTGAGTGGCTGTTTGCTCCGTGGTCAAGCAGGTCTAGCTCTTATGCTTCTCCAAATTGTGGAAATGGGAAAGTTATTGGGTGGGCTTTTAGGCTGGTTGGAACCCCTGAGATTTACGTTCCACTGAGTGGAACAACTGAGATTTAGGCTGAGTAGAACCACTGCTTGACTTCCTGGGTCAAGCTGGCTACAGTTCTCTGAGATGTACAGAGGTGGAAGTCTTCCTGCCTGTGCAAAGTTGTTAGGAGG
The DNA here is from genome assembly GCF_008728515.1 of Papio anubis. Lineage (NCBI taxonomy): Eukaryota > Metazoa > Chordata > Mammalia > Primates > Cercopithecidae > Papio > Papio anubis. The sequence goes on along the minus strand of NC_044979.1, from coordinate 86,314,789 downwards.
GCTTATTGGCTTACTGGAGCCACTGTTTGACTTTCTTGGTCAAACTGGTGTCATCCATTCATTTCTCTAAAATCTAAAGAAGTAGGATTCTTCTTTCCTGAATGGGGTCATTGGGTAGACTTTTTAGCTTCACAGAGCTGCTGCTTGGCTTCCTGGGTTAAGCGAATTTAGGCTCTTCATGTCTCTGAAATGGAAGGAAGTGGGCACCTTTCTGCCTGTACAGGATCTTTGGAGTGGTCTCTGAGATTGGGCAGGACAACTTATGATGTCTAGGACTTAAGTTTTGTTGAACATCCCATCAGGTTTCTGAAGGCAAGCAGCTCAGCTTTGTGGGCATTGACTGGTATCTGTAATTGGATACCACAACTGGTAGGAACACAGAGGTACCACCAAGATCCGTGACCTGATCACTAGGACCTCTGCCTTCTTTCTTTGTTTCTACCTAATCCCAAGTAGTCTAGCCATGACATTTTCACTACTGTTTTCTATGAAATAATAAAACCAAAGTGGGTTGTCTAGGAAGCATGCCAGAATGGTAGGGATGGGTATGACTACCTCTATTTCACACCCCTGCCCTCAACTCATAGAAACTATGGGGGCCCAAGGAAATTCTTTTCATTTGGCATTGTGCCAACTTAAAGGAGCATGAGGGATGTCATAGTTGGAGTGAGACCATTCTTTTTATCTTTCTCATTGTAATTTCATTCATTTCTATGGACCACATTGGTGTCTTAGTCTTATTTCCAAGTGTTGAGGTTTTAAAAAAGATATTCTTCTAGTCTGTGGATAGTTGCTAGTTGAACTTTCTCTGGGGGGCAGTGGAGGAGAAGACTTCCCATTTTGCCATCTTGCTGACCTCACCCATTCTACACCTGTATGATGACTTCCACAATATCTGTTGTGTTTTATCTCCAGGATTCCCTTAGATTTTAAATTAATGCCTTGATTTTACTGTCACTGTTTTCACTGTTTTCTCCTGAGTTCTAGACATTTCAAGTATGTCTTCTATGTATATAATACAGCTTTGGTGATAAAGTAAGTTGTACACTACCTCTAATGAGAATTTTTCTTTTTTTCTTTTCTTTTTTTTTTTTTTTTTTTAGATAGAATCTCACTGTGTTGCCCAGGCTGGAGTGCAGTGGTGTGATCTTGGCTCACTGCAGCCTCCGCCTCCTGGGTTCAAGCAATTCTTCTGCCTCAGCCTCCTGAGTAGCTGGGACTACTGGCTAATTGTTTTGTGTTTTTAGTAGAGACGAGATTTCGTCACACTGGCCAGGATGGTCTTGATCTCCCAACCTCGTGATCTGCCCACCTCGGCCTCCCAGAGTGCTGGGATTACAGGTGTGAGCCACCGTGCCTAGCCTCTAATGAGACTTTTAATTCAAAATACATTAAATATTCACATGAACTCTTCTGACACAGATTATTCTTACTTTGTGCCCACCTCTATAGTTGAAACCTCTTCTTTAGTCTTCCTGAGACAGAAAATCAGAAAATATGTAACATGCTTTCCAATTTTACTCAAAAGCATCTTTTCAGAGAGACATTTAATTATAATGATTCTTAGAAGTTCTTTCCACCTGGAGAATTACTTCATCTATATGCTGATTTTTTTCTACCTCCCTATTGGGAAGAATCTCTATAGGCAATAATTCTACCATCTGTGACTTCAAGAAAGGATTGCTTCTGCTCTGCATTCTAGGAGGGAGCTTTGCCAGGCTAGGATTTTGCTAACTAAGGCTGATAAAAATTGGCACTACTCTGTTCAGAACAGAAGTATTTTTGCAGGTTGTAATTCATGGCCACCTTCTTGGAAGGAAATAATTCCTAATACAATGGTAAACAACTGTGAAATTTTGAGATTAACACTTTGGATACCAACTATCCACCTACTAACCAATATTCAAAAGCCTAATAGTTATTAACCAGGGGTCTTTTTCACTAGTCAAAAATATCCTTTAAATGATCCTTTTCTTTGCCCCATGTCTCTGCCAAGAAGATATGTTTGAATTGGTCCATTTTATTCTTTTTTCCTTTGGTGTTAAGTTTATAATTTAAAATTTTGAAACTAAATTTTATGCAAAAAAAATCTAACCAGTCTTTCTGCTTCATAAGAAATTATCAATATTATTCTACTGACACCTGGACCATTAACTGGAGAAGTTAAGCTTTCTGTCCCTCCTGTAAGTTAACATATGTTCTGGAAATTGTATCAGTTGCCTAACAACAGATTGTGTATAGCTTTCTGTTTATGCATCCACTCCATTTAAGAGAATGCCTGCCTCATTGTCTGCCCTTATCCCCCAGACTTGGATGTGTTAGTGTAGATTTGTCAGTGTCCCTTATACTTACTTCTTAGACAGGGTGTTTTTTCATAGGAGGAAGAATCCTGGAGTACAAATTCCTAATTTTTGACACCATTTCCAGTTCCCAAGTACAAATATAAGGTTTTTATTTTTATGGTGTTATTTTCATGACAACGTAGCCTTCATCTAAAACATTTGATATTTCTTTTCTTAAAATTATACTTTAAGTTCTGGGATACATGTACAGAATGTTCAGATTTGTTACATAGGTATAAACGTGTCATGATGGTTTGCTGCACCCATCAACCCATCATCTACATTAGGTATTTCTCCTAATGCTATCCCTCCCCTAGCCACCCACCCCCTGGCAGGCCCTGATGTGAGATGTTCCCCTTCCTGTGTCCATGTGTCCTCATTGTTCAACTCCCACTTATGAGTGAGAACATGCAGTGTTCTGGTTTTCTCTTCCTGTATTAGTTTGTTGAGAATGATGGTTTCTGGCTTCATCCATATCCCTGCAAAGGACATAATAGCATTCTTTTTATGGCTGCATAGTATTCCATGGTGTATGTATGCCACATTTTCTTTATCCAGTCTATCATTGATGGGCATTTGAGTTGGTTACAAGTCTTTGCTATTGTGAACAGTGCTGCAGTAAATATATGTGTGCATCTGTCTTTATGGTAGAATGATTTATAATCCTTTGGGTATATACCCAGTAATGGAATTGCTGGATCAAATGGTATTTCTAGTTCTAGATCCTTGAGGAATCACCACTGTCTTCCACAATGGCAGAACTAATTTACACACCTGTCAACAGTGTAAAAGCGTTCATATTTCTCCATACCCTCTCCAGCATCTGTTGTTTCCTGACTTTTTAGTGGTCGCCTTTCTAACTGGCGTGAGATGTCATCTCATTGTGGTTTTGATTTGCATTTCTCTAATGACCAGTGATGAGCTTTTTTTTTCATATGTTTGTTGGTCTCATAAATGTCTTCTGTTGAGAAGTATCTGTTCATATCCTTTGTCCACTTTTTGATGTAGTTGTTTGTTTTTTTCTTGTAAATTTGTTTAAGTTCCTTGTAGATTCTGGATATTAGCCCTTTGTCAGATGGATAGATGGCAAAAATTTTCTCCCATTCTGTAGGTTGCCTGTATATTTTGATGATCATTTCTGTTGCTGTGCAGAAGTGCTTTAATTAGATCCCATTTGTCAATTTTGTCTTTTGTTGCCATTGCTTTTGGTGTTTTAGTCATGAAGACTTTGCCCATGCCTGTGTCCTGAATGGTATTGCCTCGGTTTTCTTCTAGGATTTTTATGGTTTTAGGTCTTATATTGAAGTCTTTAATCCATCTTGAGTTAATTTTTGTATATGGTATAAGGAAGGGATCCAGTTTCAGTTTTCTGTATATGGATAGCCAGTTTTCCCAACACCATTTATTAAATAGGGAATTTATTAAATAGGGAATCCTTTCCCTATTGCTTGTTTTTGTCAGGTCGGTCAAAGATCAGATGGCTGTAGATGTGTGGTGTTATTTCTGAGGTTTCTGTTCTGTTCCATTGGTCTATATATCTGTCTTGGTACCAGTACCATGTTGTTTTGGTTGCTGTAGCCTTGTAGTATAGTTTGAAGTCAGGTAGCATGTTGCCTCCAGCTTTGTTCTTTTTGCCTAGGATTGTTTTGGCTCTATGGGCTCTTTTTTCGTTCCATATGAAATTTAAGGTAGTTTTTTTCTAATTATGTGAGGATATTCAATGGTAGCTTTAGGGGAATAGCATTGAATCTATAAATTACTTTGGACAGTAGGGCCATTTTCACGATAGTGATTCTTCCTATCTATGAGCATGGAATGTTTTTTCATTTGTTTGTGTCCTCTCTTGTTTCCTTGAGCAGTGGATTGTAGTTCTCCTTGAAGAGGTCCTTCACATCCCTAGTGAGTTGTATTCCTAGGTATTTTATTCTCTTTGTAGCAATTGTGAATGGGAGTTAACTCATGATTTGGCTCTCTGTTTGCCTATTATTGGTGTGTGGGAATGCTAGTAATTATTGGTTTTGTATCCTGAGACTTTGGTCAATCCAGGAGCTGTTTTATTGAAAAGATTAACAAAATAGATAGACCACTAGCCAGACTAATAAAGAAGAAAAGTGAGAAGAATCATGCAGATGCAATAAAAATGATAAAGGGGATATCACCCCTGATCCCACAGAAATATAAACTACTATCAGAGAATACTATAAACACACCTACACAAACTAGAAAATCTGGAAGAAATGGAAAAATTCCTGGACACATACACTCTCCCAAGACTAAACCAGGAAGAAGTTGAATCACTGAATAGCAAGTTCTGAAATTGAGACAATAATTATTAGCCTACCAACCAAAAAAACCCTGGGACCAGACTGATTCATAGCCGAATTCTACCAGAGGTACAAACAGGAACTGGTACCATTAATCTGAAACTCTTCTAAACAATAGAAAAAGAGGAATTCCTCCCTAACTGATTTTATGAGGCCAACATCATCCTGATACCAACACCTGGCAGAGACGCAACAAAAAAAGTTGTGTCTCAGGCCAATATCCCTGATGAACATCGATGCAAAAATCCTCAATAAAATACTGGCAAGCAGATTCCAGGAGCACAGGAAAAAGCTTTTCCACCATGATCAAACTGTCTTCATCCCTGGGATACAAGGCTGTTTCAACATACACAAATCAATAAACGTAATCCATCACATAAATAGAACCAATGACAAAAACGACATGATTATCTCAATAGATGCCAAAAAGGCCTTTGATAATATTCAACACCCCTTCCTACTAAAAACACTCAATAAATTAGATGTTTATGGAACATATCTCAATAGATTCTGAAAAGGCCTTCGATAATATTCAACACCGCTTCATGCTAAAAACACTCAATAAACTAGTTGTTTATGGAATATATCTCAAAATAATAAGAGCTATGTATGACAGTCCCACAGCCAATATCATATTGAATGGGCAAAAGCTGCAAGCATTCCCCTTGAAAACTGGCACAAGACAAGGATGCCCTCTCTCACCACTCCTATTCAACACAGTGTTGGAAGTCTGGCCAGGGCAATCAGGCAAGAGAAAGAAATAAAGCATATTCAAATAGGAAGAGAGAAAGTCAAATTGTCTCTGTTTGCAGATTACATGATTGTATATTTAGAGAACCCCATTGTCTCAGCCTAAAACATTTGATATTTCAAAGATATCTTAAGGTCAGCTAAAAAGTCACTGCTTTATAAAGTTAATTAGCCAATTATTCTAACTAAAAAATATTTACCAAGTGCCTACTATGGACATAGTACTATGTTTGAGCTTAGAATTTGGAAGAGTTCTCTTTTAGTATCTTACAATTTAGCCGAGAAATTAAGTCTTGTAGATTGCAAACCAGATGAAAACATTAGGGATTTTGAGAAAAACTATGATAACATAAATTACTGATATGCAATAAAAAATAGATGACATCTTAAGAGGTAGTCATTACAGCTGGGTCTTTAAAAAATATGTGAATGAGCAAGACAGTTACTGGGAAACCATTTTTCTGGGGGCTGAAATAGTGATTATACTGGGATGGCAACAAAAGTGGATTCTGAACAGTAAAGAATGAGAATTGCAGTTAGAAGGGTTGATTAGGTTGATCGTGGATGGCCTTGAAAGCTAAGAGGAGTAGCTGAAAATTTGGGTTTGATAGAGTGAAGGTAACTATTTTAGGGAGGTTGGAGCAGTAGCCAAAAACAGAGAGAAGTGCCAGTTAGAGCATCCTGGAGGAGTCCAGGCATAGGATGGTGTTAATGTAGCTTACAGTGGTTGAAGCATGACAGTAGAAAACTAGCAGGTGTTGGTAACTGCTGGGTGAGTTGTGTAGGATCAAAACATTTTTTGCTGATTAAAAAGGACATTGTATATGACACTGCTTTTTCAACTTTATTAAGTTGTGGAATTTACATTATGATTGATTTCAGAAAATAAAGTGTAACAGTGTCACAAGTCCCAGATCTAGAAATATTGGATGCAGTAATGAACTCTTTGTTCTTCAGGCCAGATGTCTGATGCCTTTTGGCTGTCTACATTTTTCCTCACTGCCGTCTGGCTCTGAGCACTTGTAGTTTGGGTCTTTCCAACTCTCTGTTCCTGCTCAGTAAAGTATCGGTGCTGCCTTACAGGGTTTTACTGAATTTTATTGACCAACCTTTCCCTCCCTTCTCTTTCCCTTTATCCTTTCCTTTTCCCTTCCCTTCCCTCTTCCCTTCTCCTTCTGCTTTTCCTGCCCTTTTCCATCCCTCCTTTTTCCTTTCCCTTCCCTCTCCCTTCCCCTATTCTTCCTTTCCCTCCCCTTCCTGTTCCTTCATTTTTTCCTTTCTTTTCCTTTTTTTCTTTCCTTTTTTTCTGTCCCTCTCCCTCTCCCTCCTCTCCCTCTTGTCTTTTTTAAGAGATAGGGTCTTGCTCTGTCACCTAAGCTGGAGTGCAGTGGCACAATCATTGCTCACTGCAGCCTTGAACTCCTGGGTTCAAGGGATCCTCCCCACTCAGCCACCTGAGTAGCTGGAACTACAGGGCTTAAGCCATGGCACCTGGCTTCCTGATCATTTTTTCTTAATTATCTCTTTCCGAAACGGTTATTGAATTCCTCCTGTATTGTAAGGCCCTGTTTCTAGACACAGAAAATAAAAAAGACTAAAACTGTTGTGTGATGATTATGTTAATCAGTAAACCCAAGTGCCTTTTCATTAGTATTATCTAAGTTTTTGAGAGACATTTGTTTTCACTCACAGGAGCAAGAGGAAAATGTTTCTCATTCAGAGAGGGCTATTTTGTTTTTCTCACACCCTATCAATAGGTGATCGCTTTTTCCTGCAGTTTTGGCAATTGACATACACTGAAAAGTTACTTTCATCTCCACTAGGGGACAGTGTATCACCGTTAAGTTTTTTCTTCCATATTGGCAAAATGTACACAAAAATAAAATTTAGCTTCAAATTATTTTGATTTGATATTAATGGTCTTATAACAAGCTTGTTGAAGATTTAGTAAGTCTAACACTTGTGGTTTTTGTATATTGTATATGGTACAGAGATAGGGATGTGTATATTTATGACTAGATGTAAATATAGCTAGTACGCTTCTTTAGTGTTTGAAATTTTGTGACATTTAAATAATACTTTTTGCATAAGTTCACCAAACAAGGATGGAAGATGGGTATTACTATCAAACTATAAGCAACCTGATTTTCAGGAGATTTTGTAACTCATGGAAATTGTAATTCAATTTTTAGGTATGGAATTTGCTGAGACAATGTAATGTTTACCCTTAAAGAAACATTGTGTAATCTCTTGAGACATCTAAAGCTTAAATACATATGCATACATTTTAACTTTATAGTTTTCCTTTTAGCAGAGTACATTGTGTTCTTTAGAAGCGATGTGTATAGAAGATAGATATCGCTAAGAGATTTCCTTTCAGCTTGTCCATAAAGATTTAGAGGACAATTACGTCATAGCTTTTCCTGCTATTCTTTGAGATGGTATTCCACCAAATCCACATAAATTTGATTCTAACAGCCTACTATAAATTTGTTTACACTTTTTAAATTCAAATGCTGATATTTGTGTAGTTCAGTTATGGGATTTAATGTTTTAAAATATACTTTTAAAAAAGGTTTGTCCATTTTAAGTACTCTGGGAATAGTTTCTCCCAAAATTATCCTTTGAGAAAATTGAAAATTGAAAGGGACTGTTAGTAAGTAAGGATTTGTGAGGACATGGGCATCATATAAAACTGACCACTTACACACTTGCAAGATGCTACGTATTAGTAATTTACTTCACTGCAGGCTTTCCTTGCTCAAATTTTGAGGTGGGAAGGGGAGAAGGATGTAAAAGAAGAGCCGCTATGAGTTAGGGGAGGTCCCACTGTCATTGCCAATCTTCTGTGAAAATAAATCTCCTAATTTCCCACAAATTTTCCAAAGGCTTAGGAGTCCCTTCAAAGTTTCATCAAGACTTTACTACTCTGCTGAAGATGCTGGATATAGTCATCATAAAAGAACCAACTCAACAACAAAAAGAGGCAAACACAGACAAAGATTGGCATGTGGGATTTTATTGACAAGACTTCATTACTATGGACTAAATTTAGAATTACCTTATATGTTTAAAAGATAATGGTAATTAGATCTCTTCTTTTGTGCATCTTTCACCCAAACATCGTGTATTTCATCCTAAACCTGAAATTATAGGTGACAGAGATGTAGCTAAATATAAGTTTCTAGGTAAAACTCATGGTGAATTTTAATCCTAAATAATTCAGTTTGATGATTTAGAAAATTAAAAATACCTATTTTGTATTGCTATTTTTTTTTTGTCTTCTAATAGTCTTAAAATACAGCTATTATGAAACTATTTAAGATCTGTGTGAACAATTGTTACGTGCTGGGTAAAATTAAGTACACTTTTTTTTTGTTGTTACTAGTTTTAGCTGGAATTTTAGATAATTTTCTTTATATCTAGGAAGAAAGCTAAGACTTTGTGAATTATTAATATGATTCCTTTAGGGGCCTTTTACTGAAGCCTTGAATTTTCAAGCAAAAGAGATTTTCTTTGTATAGATTTTGAAAACATTTATGGAGAGAAATGTTCTCCCGGAATTTGGACAATGTTCAGTACTATTGATTTTCTATGACAACAAATCAAATTTAGCTCCGTGAATTTAGCAGTCTTAAAACTAAATTTTAAAATAATTTGTTTTTCCTCTGTGAATAAAATGTGTTCATTGTGGAGGTTTTGAAAATATAGCAAAGCAGAAAGAAGAAATAATATTGTCATAAAGCCATCATCCAAAAATAACTTCTGTCAACATGTTTATATTTTCTCTCCCAGTATTTTAAGAAAGCCGACTACTGAAGAGTGTACTATTTTTCTCCTTTTCAGCTGGTCTCTATTTTTGCTATAATATAGTTGTAACCAAGAAAAAGAGTGAAGCTGGATGTAATAGCTCACACCTATAAGCCTGGTACTTTGGGAGGATGAGGTAGAAGGATTGCTTGAGAGTAGGAGTTTGAGATCAACCTGGGCAATGTAGTGAGACCTTGTCTCTTCAAAAAATTAAATATTAGACATGGTGGCACATGCCTGTAGTACCAGCTACTCAGGAGCCTGAGGCAGGAGGATCACTTGAGCCCAGGAATTCGAGGCTGTGGTAAGCTGTGATTGTGCCACTGCACTCTACCCTGGACAACAAAATTTTCTTAAAAAAATTGACACTGTTATGAAGTGAACAAGATGATAAAACAAGCACACCAGCTATAACAATAATTTAGATTTAATAGAAAATGCAGACTTCAACACATTATATAGGATTCAATAGTTCTGTTTTTAAGTTGCACAAGTGTATGCTTTTTATTTTTATGTGTGGATATGTAAACATTGTTATGCAGTTTTATATCTTATGCTGTTTATGGCTGTTGAGCTGGAATCAAAGTAAACCAGTTCCAGATTTTTTTTTTTTTTTTTTTTGCTAGTTATAGATAGTAAATTAACTGCTGCTGAATGTAATCTCAGTGGTTTTCCTTCTTTACTTTTTAATCTGGAGATCGGGGTACCTACTTTTCTTGCAACACCTTTGTAAGACCTATCTTATCACATTGATATGCCACAAAAAAATAAGTCATATCTTTTGTTCCCAAAGTATTTCTTGTCCAATCTGGACTCATCTGTTTTTGCCACCTCTTTCTCTCATCCTTTGATTCCACTTCTTTTATGAATCATCTCGGCATTATTTAATGTTATCATGCTCTGAATTCCCTCATCTTTTTATCCCCAGAAATGGTGATACTGTCTACCTTCTCACTTTATACTTATTTGTGTTTATTACATCACATTACTTTTCTAGGAATGGAGTTGATGTTTCCTTTATCTTGTTTGTTTCATGAAAGCAAATATTCCCAAATGACTTGGCTGCTAGGATAGCCCACATGTGGTTTTCTAAATGTTCCAAACAGGTTTCCTAATGTTAAGGGGATTACCAATAGATAAGGTAGGAATAGAAAAATAGAATAGTAATATGATCATGAAGTATTAAAACGACTATAATACTAATTTGTCATTTTCTTCTCTCTGTGCTACAGGTCAAATGTTTTTTTACTGTCTTCAAGCTCACTTATACTGTGTTCTGCACTCCCTGTTCATTATAAAACCAGTCCAATTAATTCTTAATTTCAAGGATTGTATAACTAAAATTCTCTTTATTATAGATTCTTTGTTGAAAATTTCCATTTTTCATCAACATTTTTATCTTTAGTTCTATTTTTTAATGTGTTAAGCATGGTTATTTTGAAATCCTTGCATACTGATTCCAATGTATGTCTCATTTCTGTGTCTGCTTAAATTATTTTTTCTCTTGATAATAGGTTTGTTTTTGGTTTTTTTTTTCCTGAATCTTTGCTTTCTACGTCTTTGCTTATCTAGTGATCTTTGATGCCACGCTTTGAGTACAAACATTATAAAAGCTCTAGATTATTTTAATGTCCTCTAAGGAATATGAAATTTGTTCTAGCAAGCGGTTATATTGCTGAATCAATTTGATCCTGTGGACGTTGTTGACACTTTTTTAGGGCAGGTTGGGTTCAGTCTTGCCTTATACTCAGGCTGTAGTCATGGCTTTTCAGACATCCCAGTGAAAGCCATGGATGTTCACCAAGGCCTCTTCATTCTAGCTGGACTCAAATGTAACCTCCTGTTCCTTGGCACAGTGGGGCCTCAAAAATCTCTCCTCAGCTCTCCAACTTTCCAGCAGTTATTCTCTGCTAGGCCTCGTTGAGTTCTTCCTTGGGCATGCACAGTTAGGAGCTGGCCAAGGACTGAAGGCATTTTTAGCAGATTTTTAGGAGTTCTCAGCAATTCCTTCCTGTCAGGGACGCTGCCTGCAGAAATACAAGCCACTCTGACAGCTTTAAATTGTTATCTATGTCTTTTCTACCCAGAGAGATTGCTATGCTCTCCTTGGGTTCTGTTTTTCTTCTGTGTAGATTGCAAAAATGCTCTCAGCATGACAGCTGGGGAGAATGTTAGGAGGCTCTTTCAAGGATTATAGACATGCATATGTTACTGTCCAAGACCTGCAAAAAATATTCTCACATAACTTTTCCAGACTTAATGGCTATATATGGTGTGAGGGAGATATGTACTACTCTGTCATAGCTGAAATTAGTTTACTTCCTAAAGGTAATAATTCCAACTGGGATTGTTATTGAATATTTACTAGGTACCAGTGTTTTACATGTCTTATCTAAATTCCCACAAAAAATGTTATCCCATTTTTAGATGAAAAAATGGAGAGCTATACAACTTCAGCAGTTTGCTCAAAGATCACTTAAGTTGTCAAAGCTGTATATAAATAGCAGCAGTCTGACTTCCCAACTGCATAGTTTATTAAAGGAATACTGTACATTTTTCAAGGAATATACAAATGGGCCAATGTGCAAAAATAAATTACCTTTGTAACTCAGGTTTTGTAATCCAGCACATAACATTTGTAAATGGTCATCAATTAAAAAATGCCTTTTTGAAGGGAATATGCTTCAGTTTATAGACATACAGAAAAATTTAGAGGATGCTGCAGAAAGTTCCCATACACTCACATCCAGCTTCTCCCATTATTAATATGATATGTTTGTTACAGTTTATGTACCAACATTTATGTATTGTTATTAACAAAGTCCACAGTTTAGTCAGATTTCCTTAGTTCTACCTAATTTGTTTTTCTGTTCCAGTACCCCATGTTACTTTTAGTTCTCTTCAGGCATCTCTTGGCTGTGACAGTTTCTCACACTTTCCTTGTTTTTTGATGACCTGTACAGTTTTGAGGAGCACTTGTCAGGTATATTGTAGAATGTCCCTCCAATAGGAACTTTTCTGATGTCTTTCTCATGATTAGCCTGGAGGTACAGGTTTTTGGGAGGAAGCCCACAGACATAAATGTCATTTTCACATAATTTAAAGAGTGTATACTATCAGCATGATTTTTCACTGTTCATATTGACCCTGCTTACCTGAGTTTAATAAACATTTTAAATGTTTATAATATTTGGAACTCACAAAGTAATGTGTGTGTGTATATATATACACACACACATTTATGTATGTGAATAATAAAATGATCTCCTGTATTGCACCTCTGCTTCCCACTCTCCCCAAGCATTTTTTTTGTATATTTGCTGGAGGCAAGAAGTGCTTTTATAAGATATATTGGGTTTGCGGTTTTTTCCTGTGTTAATACTGTTCTAGAGATATGAAATTTTGAGATTAGTTTGAAATCCATGAATTGTGTGACTATCTAATCTTTCCACATACTAGAGTTTCCTGAATATATGTGTGTCTAACCATCTTAATCAGTTTTTAAATTTCCATGTTTCTTAAGGGTAGAATGATCAAATGCGTTCAGGCAGAGAGGGAAAACAAATGTTCAGTAGAATGACATAGTTTCTTGTCCTTCAATTCTAATCTTTCAAAATGAAGCCTGTAAAAAATTGAAGAAGTAAATTAATCTTTAAAAGGACATCTTAAATTCTTTACTAAAAATATGTACATTATGGAGATATCAAAATGAACATAGATGATTTACTGTAAGATACAGAAATGTGATTTTTCTAGCCCTGGGATCTTAAACAGTTTTTCCTTAATTTCTTCATTTGTTACTGTGCTGCCTTCATTATAACAAGTATAAACTGGTTTCAACAGGGCGATAGAGACAGACTTGTTCTGTTTATTTTTGAAAGAGGAGCCTTAATTATCATCTGTGTTATGTCTCAATTTAATAAATGAGACTTAGGAATAGATGTGTATTATAGACCCTGCAGCACTGTAATTAATTGATCATTAAGAATGACAAATACATATCAATAGTTGGTTTGTATTTGCTCATTTTAGAATATTTATATGTTTATGAATGATGTGACACAGATGAAATCTACTCTTATATAAATCAATCGTATTTTAAGCCCAAACATACATAGTTTTATGATTTGTTTAGATGTGGTTTAGGTATTGTGATATTCTGGAAACCAAAATGGCATTTGAATCCAATTTTAAAATGTCATATAAAACTCGCTTTCAAGAAGCAAAGCAGCTGACATTCAGCATCTTGCAGATCTTTTCCAGCTCTATCCCTTAGAACACAATTGGAGAAATTGATAGAAAAGAGCACTTTAAGCAGAGATGGCCTCTCACCATCATCCTCATAGCTGAGGAACCCAGACACAGGGTGGTGGGAGCATGTAGTAGTTGTGGTGAGGCTTCAATAACATATTTATTTTGTACTATTGCCAGGCTTTAGGCTAAATATGCAAATAGGAGAAAACAAAGTAAGCAATTGTAGTTAGTGTTAACAACTGAGCTCAACTAAAAGGGTGATATGTCTATCATAGTCAGAACCTCTTTTGCTTTGAATTTGTTATCATTTATGGAGTGCTACCATGTGTTAGGCATTGAGAAAAGTGTTCCATATTCAAAGATAAAATGAAAAATTCTTTACATCAAAAAACGCATCATCTGGTAAAGTAGATGGTCAACTAAAAAAGACTATTAAAATTTAGTGTGCTAGAGGAATTCACAGCTGTGGAAACATATAGTCACTTCACCCAAATTGGACTGGAGGATAGGAGTCAGGGTAGATTTCAAGAATCTCTGATACCTAGGTTGAACCGTGAAGAGTAATTAGGGTCAGATAAGCTAGAAAGGGTGTGGGAAAACTTTTCTGGCAAAGGAATTAGCTGGCCCAAAAAGATTCAAGCTCAGAAAAATAGCTTGTTTGCACAATCTTAAGCAGTTCTATGTGGCTTGGAGAATTGAGCAATTTTAGGGGAATATCAAGAAGAGGCCAAGAGGATAAGAGACATTTTATTATCTGGTAAAGAGATCAGACTTTATCCTGAGGTTTAAAAATGATCTTCAAAGGATTTTAGTCAGGATACTGATGTGATCAGATCTATATTTTAAAGTAAGTATTTTGACTTCCCTGTGGGAAATGGAGTGTAAGAGGGCAAGACTTTAGAGGGACTATCTGTGTGAATATTCCAGTTATTGAGGACAGAAGGTGCTATGCTGGCAGTGGCAGTTTGAGCAGCCTTATCCTTAATGCCTTATCCCAATGTATATGGATGCAAGAAACAAGAGGAAGGAGCTACAGTAGATCCTAGTGATATACTGGATATTGGGTTAAGGCATTAAGGATGATTCTGGAGTTCAGAGACTGGTTATCACATCCTGTTTTAACAGATAGCACAATTCACAACACAGAGACCTGAAAGATATTTGCTCTGTTTCTATTTTCCCTTCACATTATAATCTCCTCATTATAAATAATTAGAATAAATGGATTCTTACAGGCAATATGATTTCAAAGGCAAAACCACTTTTTAGCAACTTGTGAAGTAACTCATTTCTTGAATTTTCTCTATTCTTACTTTACAAACAGCAAGCAGGGTTTTTCCCCCCATACCAGTACTCACAAACAGTTCCTAACAAAGTTGGAGAACACTCAGAAACAAGATGAAGAAAAGGATTGCATCATTGATGAAATATTCACACTTCAGTGAAGAGCCAAAGGTTGTCAGAAATTGGATTAAGGGAAAATAATCTTTTCTTTCTGTTAGCATTTGAAATTGTGTCGTGTTTTTCCTTGTATCTTAAGCAAATATTTTTTGGTCTCTAATGAAAAGTGTTTGTGAAAGTATTTCCTCTTTATTTGGGAACTGTGTCCATGACAGTGGCTAGAGTCTGAGTTTCTAAAATGCCAAATCCGGACAGCATCAGATTTTGAAAAGTGACTTTTTTTCAAATTTAACACATGGCATATTTTTTTTCTAAAATATTATTGTTTTATCCTTTCTTTTCAGGATGAACAGAAGCTACAGGAGAGTTTAAGGCAAGGTGCTATCATTATTGCTTCATTAGTCAAGGAAAGAAATTCTGGACTCATTGGTCAGCTTCTGATAGCATGAAGAACACAGAAAATTACCTACTTTCTAAAACATCTACTTGAGTATCTTTATTGTGCTTTATGCCCCCACTACTGTGTGTGGTAGAATGTTTCAATTGTCTTTTATATCTTCTCTATGTAGGATGTGATGCTTAGATTATACAGCAGATTAACGTTTATATTTATGAAATAAAGAATACTTTTGTGTGTGACAAATATTAATTGCCTGAACCGGAAAAAAATAGTAGATAAGTGGAAAATAATAGCCTTCAAATGAATCTTTCCACAGAGACATGAAAGGTCAAATAGAAATAATGATGGGCGAGCTATGCTTTCAAGGAATGGGAATTTAGAAAACTTCAGCTATTATCCTAACTAATAATAATTCACACTATTATGAAGCTAATGGATAAACTTCAGAATTGTTCTCACTTGTGTAATTGTCCTGTCACCAGGTGATATTTTGTCTTTTTGTCTTGTGTTAAAAATTTCTACACCTTAGTAAAAAAGGGTGAGGGGGATACCAGGGAGCGGAACTGTTTGTTTCTAGTGTTTTCCCCATTTGCCACATATTACTCAAGATCTCTAAAAGAGATGTCATCTCCTTCTTTTCTGTTTTTAAATTGTATGTTATTCTTGGTTTGTGAACTATAATTATGACTTACATTATTTTAAAGGGTCTCTAGTTTTCTGAACGAACTTAAAAGTGTCTGGAAAGTTTCGTAAGTGATTTTGGTCAGTTCCTGGTTAGTTATCTTCCAGGTAGAGAATCTATTGTACATCATAGAGTTAAATTAGTTATTTTGATTCAGATGTTGCTACCTTTTAAAATCAAGTTCTTATTTCCATTTTCCATTGGTATGTCCATCTTAAATATTAATATTTTCCCTTATATTTTATAATTATGGGTGTCCTTTAATTCATTAGAGGTGCCTTTTAATCTGTACATACACTTACTTTATTTACTTCATTTTTTATTTTTTTGAGATGAAGTCTCCGTCACTCAGATTGGAGTGCAGTGGTACAATCTCAGCTCACTACAACCTCTGCCTCCTGGGTTTAAGCAATTCTCTTCCCTCAGCCTCCCAAGTAGCTGGGATTACAGGAACCTGCCACCACACCTGGCTAATTTTTTTTTCTTGTATTTTTAGTAGAGAAGGGTTTTCTCCATGTAGGCCAGGCTGGTCTTGAACTCCTGATCTCAAGTGATCTGCCTGCCTCGGCCTCCCAAAATGCTGGGATTGTAGGTGTGAGCCACCATACCCAGCCAACATACATTTATTTTATTGAAACAGATTAGGGCTTAGGTTGCACATGGAAACTATAAAAGTTGCATGAAATGTTTTCAATTAAAGATACACTATACAATATCTACCTTGTGGAATTTTTATTTAACATGTTGGGTGATTTTTCCCTCTAGTGTTCAAGTATCTATATAGTAGGAGAATTTCTATTTTACATTCTCCTAATTGAAATGTGTTATTTGAATGTAGGCTTGTATCTAAATTCCTGGGCCTGCCACTTTTTCTCTCTCTAGGAATATTAAGAAATTTAAAACTCATTAATTTAAGTTTTTGAGGGTGGAAATAGGTAAGCAACGTGTGGATTGTGGTTAGAATGTCTGTGCCCTTGTTCAGGTGTTGGCCGTGTGTGTGGCGAAAACCACAGCTGCCGAGTCCACAACATGCACCTGTTGAAGTCATCAGGTGAAAATGTTTAAGACTT
Source organism: Papio anubis (assembly GCF_008728515.1). Taxonomy (NCBI): domain Eukaryota; kingdom Metazoa; phylum Chordata; class Mammalia; order Primates; family Cercopithecidae; genus Papio; species Papio anubis. The sequence continues at coordinate 86,297,756 of NC_044979.1, read as the reverse complement.
TGAAAGTGCTCATGAAGGAAGAAGGGGAAATGTTATCAAGGCTTTAAAGACAGGGTAAGTGCCTTTAAGAAGAAAGAAGGAAACTGGGCATATCTGTGGCACAGCAAAATCACCCTGATCTCTGGAGCGCTGGCTGAGTTAACATGGAGTTCAGCTTAAGGAATCCTACAGCAGACAAGAATGTATCCCAGAGCACTTACTATAACATCACCCTGGGCAACTGGTAACATTTAGTATAATTTAGTTAATAAAATATTAAATTGTGCCTGAAAAAAATAGCATTTGGTCCTTCGTAGCAGACAAAGCAATTCACAACATTGAAATATATATATATATATTTCTCTATATATATTTCTATATATTTATATTTCTATGTATTTATATATTTATATTTATATATTTATACATATATTTATATTTATATATATTTTGTGTGTGTGTGTGTGTGTGTGTGTGTGTGTGTGTCCCTCACTATTTTCTTGAGGAAATTAGAGCTCAGGGATCTTAGGTACCTTGCCGAAATCATGTGACTGAATAGTAACGAAAGGTTGGACTTAAACTCAGGAAGACTGATAATAAATGTTAAGCTTATATTCATGTCTAACGATGACCCCTGGCAAAGATACCTGAAAGATGTGATATATAAGCCAGAGGCACTAAATGAACATTGGCGAAATGGACAAGAAGGGTGGGACACACATGTCCAAGGACTAGATGAAAGTCCTGGAGCTTTCGGCTATCCTGTCACCTTCCCAACATAAAGAAATTGTAGCTAAAGTTAAGGAAATGAAGAGAGGTATTGGCCAAAAGAGAAATTATTTTGCTGTTTAAGAGATCTGGCCGGGCACGGTGGCTCACGCCTGTAATCCCAGCACTTTAGGAGGCTGAGGCGGGTGGATCACAAGGTCAGGAGATCGAGACCATCGTGGCTAACACGGTGAAACCCCGTCTTTACTAAAAATACAAAAAATTAGCCGGGCGAGGTGGCGGGCGCCAGTGAATCGGAGGCAGGAGAATGGCGTGAACCCGGGAGGCGGAGCTTGCAGTGAGCTGAAATTGCACCACTGCACTCCAGCCTGAGGGAGAGAGCAAGAATCCGTCTCAAAAAAAGAAAAAGAGATCCAGAGGCAACTTTACAGTTACATGTTTATCACTGCTTCTGTAAATTTACTTTAGTAAAAGCTGTCTACTCTCACTTTATTTTCCAAAATCTCGTAAAAAATAATAGTGATTATGCTTCAAGGTTTCTGAAAATGCTTCTACTTGTGAGAAGTTGTGTTGAAAAATGATTATTTTCTTTCTAAACTTATGCTAGTTAGTTAAATGCAAATTAAAGTTAGTCGTCTTAGGAGTTCATCACAGCGTAAGCAGTGGGTTGATTAATGACATTTTGGTAGAGGTCCTATTTTTTTTCATAGAAGTGCTCAATTTGAGATGACTTGTTGCACATATACTCATTTACAGGTAAGTGTCAGCTCCCTATATTCTCTCAGAGTCATTGTTATGGTTATTATTTTAAGCATTTTGCATTAATTTAACAGAAATTTTTTTCTTCACTAACTTATAAGTATCAACTTTATGTAAATACAGAGATCATCTTATAAAAATCAAATTGAAAAATGTCTTAAAATCTATACATTTCACTTTGTTTTAATGTTGAAACTACAAATTCACAGAGGCATAAATCATAACATCTTAATTAAAATGTCAACCATATGCAAGAAGAAAGAAGTTATTTAGAAAGTTTAATTTGAAAATAGAATAATAGAGCATTTTAATTGATATAGGATTTGTTAATATGGCTTAAAATCAGTGGACTAGAAGTAGCTGTGTAGGTGGTGGTTGGCATTATAGTTGCATTTACATATGTTCTTATTAATTTCAGTTTCACAATTGTAAAAAGCATATGCATATTTTTAAGTTGACATTGAAAAAGTACTATAAAGATTCTAAATATGTTGCTTTACAAAACAAAATATACGTAAATAAATTGATTTAAAATCTAATGGCATTTTCTTTTTTTTTAGTTTATACATGTTTTTTCAAACTCAGTCACAATTGAATAACTAAATGTAACATTCTCAAAATATAACACTATGATGGTTTATATTATAGAAAGATAGAATTTGAAGTCCAGATCTATATTCTCTAAATATATATATTTAAATATATACCTATGTATGTAACTATATATATTTTGTAGTACTCACATATATATAATTACATGTATAAACATGTATATATGATTATAAAAGCAGAAGTCTTAATTAGATTTCCTCTTCTTCTCCTAGTTTTTAGCAATTATAGTGGCTGCTAAGGATATAAAACCTATACTTGGGCACAGTGAAGAAAAGTATGATGATGACTTAATCTCTGTAATCAGGTGAATTATTGCTCAGAAATAATCTTTTCTTCCCATTGCCTTCTGGAGAAATATTTGTTCAGGACTTTGGTATTCATCATATGACCTGCCTTGGCCAGTACAGTGGGTCAGAAATGTCAGTATGCCACTAAGACTAGACCTGCAGAGACCTTTCGTGTTTCTACTCTCTCTCCTGCTTCCACCACCACCATGAGAAGAACATACCCAGCCTAGCCTGCTGCCTCCAGAAGGAAGTCGAGAGCCCATATCAGCTGACCTCCAGCTAACCCATAAACAGACGAAGGGCCTAGCTAAGATCAGCAGAGCCACCTGGCCCCGTTGGGTTGGCCTCCAGCAGATATGTGAGCCAAATGAATGCTCATAGATTTTGCTAGTACTGAGTTTTGAGTAGTTTTATTGCACACCAATTGGTAACAAATGAAAATCTTTGGCAATATGTGGTATACTTGCCTTAACAAATCTAGGACATACGTAGACACACACATTTTGCTAAAGCAGAATGCTTATAGGAGAGTTGTTAGAGCAATGATCCCAAAGTACTAGAAAGTTCTGAAGATCACTCATTTCCCACTCAATAGTTTTTACAGGAGAAAGATAGACCTCAGTGTTTGTGAAAAGTTTTTGAAAGAGGTGAAACTTTCTTAGACATGAAATTATATTGAATTAAATATATGGACATTTAAAATAATAAATAATAAAAATAGCAAACTTGCCGGATGATCACTATGTTCCCAAAACTGTTCTTAGTATTTTACTTGTGCATAACTTCTGTATTCTTCATAATTACTTTATGTGCTAGGTAGTACACCTATAACCATTTAAAAGATGTCAAAACCGGCTGGACGCAGTGGATCATGCCTGTAAACCCAGCACTTCGGGAGGCCGAGGCAGGCAGATCATGAAGTCAGGAGTTTGAGACCAGCCTGACCAACACGGTGAAACCCCATCGCTACTAAAAATACAAAAATTAGCTGGGTATAGTGGTGCGCGCCTGTAGTACCATCTACTTAGGAGGCTGAGGCAGGAGAATTGCTTGAACCTGGGAGGCAGAGGTTGCAGTGAGCCAAGATTGCACAACTGCACTCCAACCTGGGCAACAGAGCAAGACTGTCTCAAAAAAAAAAAAAAAAAGTTGTGGAAACCAAGGCACATACATTTTGAATAACTTATTCAGATATTCAGAGTCAACCAAGCAGCAAGTGGGAGGAATGAGATTCAAATTTGGTTATTGAGCCCCAGAACCTATATTTGTGAGCAGTATGCTATGCAATATTTAAAAACATACTATTTTAAGATCCCTTAAACAAATGACTCTCAAAAATGAGACCTTTTTAAAATTTAATAACAAGAGAAATAAAATGGGTAAAGCCCATTACTTTTCAGTGTTTCAGTACTCTTCCTTTCCCCATCTCCATGCCCAAAAGACATATTTTAGAACATCCTTGGATCTGTATGTGCCGGTGAAACCAATGAAGACTGTTGATGTACATAAGATTATTATCAGTGTTATCTCTTTGAGCTCTAAAGTTGTTGAGATTTCCTCAGGCAATGAATGATGAGACACACTTGGATATTGAAAGTGGAAGATGAAAACGGAAGCAAGCACTTTCTTGATGGACAAGAGATGCAGGTAGCCATTTGTGCCTCAGCAACACAGCAAGACATGAAAAAGAGTTGAAATCTATTTATCCTCACTAGAGAAAGAACGGTTCAGAGAAGTGCCTAGGAATGAGAAAGTATAAAGTCTTTCTTTGTCTTAGGATTCTCCTAATCACGTATGTTCACCAATGTTTGGTCAGCAGGAAAATTTTGGGGTGAATGGTGCCTAGTTTGATGAGAGGCCAGAGTGGAGCCAGGTGGGTTTTCCCTTATCTGAAACATTGGACGCTTGTAACAATGTCTTCACAGCTGAGATGTATTATGCAGATTAATTCTACTTAGGATGCTACCAAATGATCTGAACAGTGGTTAAAACATCTGAATCTGTTTAGCTGCACTGATGAAGCCTAGCTTGTCAAATGCATTTTTTTCTTTCAATTTAACCTTAATTAGTCCTTGCAGGATCTCTACGAGGTAGGTCTGTATCAACCTCTTGATATGACAGTTGCAAAAAGGCAGATGCAGAGATTAAGAACTTGTGATCGCTGGGCACACTGGAAGCCAAACTGGAATTCCAGCATTTCTAATGTAGGACAATTTTGGACCAATAATAGCCCATCTACTCTGGATAATTTTTTAGGAAATTGTATCACATATAGGAAGGACTGTTCTTAAGGATTAAAAAACTCGATTTAAATCTATATCCAGAATTTTACCTGGATGCATTCACTTATTTTCCATTTTGCAAAACTGCAGTTAAGCCCAGAGGCAAAAACTCCAACAAGACAATTGTAGAGATGGTTTTGACTCGAGTTGGAGACATGATTTGAGATTCTAGGTAGAGGCCAATTTTGTAAGAATTTCCACTAGTCTGCAGACTGTAATAATTGTGTTATTTGGATAAGGTTTGGCAAAGCATCTAGTAAGATTAACTGAATGAGTTTTCTGGAGCTTTGCCATTTGGCGCTATCCATTATGTTCTTTGTTCTACCTCATTATAAAGTGGGCTATTGAAACTGGTTGGTTTATTGGTATGTCAGGTTTTTATTTCTATTTTTTTTTTTCCTTTTCTATTCTTAACATCTGAGCTCTTAATTTGGTTGAAAGCAAGCTCTTCAGCCTAAGTGGATAACAAAACATCCCTTTGAGGATGAGGAAATAGATGATAAAATCTGTGTTACTAATTTTCTTCAATAGTTTGGAGGAGTTTTTTCCATCCTGTGTGTGTTTTTAAGACCTTGTTAAGTTCATAGTTCTTTTTTCTTTTCTTGTTTGAATAGAAGATCATTCTCTTTAATCCCACCTGAGTTTCAAAAATGTATTATTGAACTGCCCAGTTCAGGAATTCAGTTGCCTGTTTTACTGAATGGAGGTATGTATGACCCAATGGTAAAAGAATGTTATTCAAAGACATTTCCGCCTGTTTGTTTCTTGAATCAGTTACTATTCACATAAATCTGGAAAGAAGCCAAAATATGTAAACAAATTAAGAGTTTGAGGATCCCAGTGGGAATATCTATAAGTTCTGCTATAATACAGGAATTTAAGATAAATGAAGATAAATGCAGTATGTTATAATAAGATAGCCAGGAGAAGCAGCTATAGACCAACTATTCTTGGCTCTGGTTTGGGAATCTTAATGAATATTAAAATATTTGGGTTAATCATGACGTTGTGTATAATGTCACTGCTTCCCAAGCCTATACATGTTGCCTAAAGAGAATTTTATTTTCATTTTACTAACTTTTAATTGTTGCTTAATATCAAACAACTATTCAACTTAGAAGCTACTTATATTCTCAAACCCTATTACATATTTTAAATATGCAAATTACTTATTTTTATTATTAATCTATGTATTTACATAAATCAATGAACACAGTAAGGTATAGTTTGAAAGACTGGAGATTTTCCTCCAAGAGCTTTTTTGATATACTCTCTTCTTGAAACTGTCAGTCTCAGCCTGTGAACTAAAAACTGTGTTCGAAGAGATACAAAGTAATGTGGTGTTCTCTGGTCGTTTTATTACCTTTGACCCAGGGCTACAACTTAAATGTAAAACTCCCTCTTAAGAAAGATAACACAAAAGTTTTATTTTACCAGTATGACATGTCCATTAATTTTCGTGTGAGTGTAGAGAAGGAAAAGTGTGTTTTTTCTGAACATTTTCTAGAAAGAGTTGGAAAACAATTTCATTGTGAGTTTGTGCTTTGCATGCATATGCAATAACTTCTAGAGACTGGGTGTCACTGATTTGGCAAAGCAGGAAAACAGAGTAAATGAATATATCTGGTGCATATGTATACATAAAAAATACATGTTTGTACCTAATAATGATACATGCACAATTAACAATGCGCATTGGCAATGCAGGTTAAATACATTTTTAAAGCAATGGCATATCTTTTATGTTGGCAGCCTGACGACATAAAAAGCCTGTGACATAAAAATGAGATTACACTTTCATTTTTTTAACCCAAATTATTGTAACATCAGCCCACATTATTACTGCTAGAAATTAACCTGACTCAAGTTATTCTTAGCAATTTTATGCATGCTCTAGAATAGGCCCCTCGATTTCTTATACCTTTAATTTTTCATCTTGTCACCATGCTGTTACCTCTGATGCTGATGATCCTCATGAGAAAGCCACTCTGCCTGGCACTGCTGCCTCCAGTCTTAACTATCCTTTCCTTGCATCGAAGGTATCAGTTTGGGATGCTCTTCCAGCTTGATCTCAGATGCATGCAATTGAAGGAGGTAGAGGCTAGACTTCCCGTGAAACTTCAGTAATCTTTCTGGACAACAGAAACATGTACTACAATCAGAAGCAAAGGTGGCTTTGCCACTCATATCATGCCTGTCTCCACCTGCCTATCAGAAACACTTCAGATCACTGGATGTTTGACCCCAACTACTCCTAAACCAGAGGGCAAGCAATAGCTACCCCCATCCAAAGGATGGGCCTTATTGGTTATATGAAGATTAGATACTCCTAGAATGGGTGATACCACTATCATCCATTCTCTTCAAGAAAAATGCTTATGTGTCCAGCAAGTTAAACACAAAACAGTGTGGGTATTGATACATTTCCCTAAGTCTGGAGTAGCCACAGTCAACTGTAACATTGTAATTTTAAAAAATGATTTTTTTCAAAAGTATATTTAACTGGGGGAAATATTTTGTGACTTGAATAAATTCATATGATTTCACCAAGGAACACAAGCATGGGCAATGTATATAAAAGACAGACTCTGCCTTTTTCTTTGTAAAACCTCTGTGATCTTTATTATGGTAAAAAAGTATCTTGGAAACAAATGAGTTATTTAACGATAATTACCAGTAAGTTGTGTCTTACTTTTTACCAAATAATTTTCTCATTATCTGATGTAACTTTCTTGAGAACTTACAGTTACCCGTATATTACAGAAGAGCCTGAGCCTCATGGAAGCCAAGTGAAGATCCTGAAATTACACCGCTAGTAAGTTGCATGGCCAGTACCCAAAGCCCCTATTTTTTGTATTCTCCCTACACTGCTTCATATCAATTAGGATATAAAAGTGATCCTAGAAAATAAGAAAATAATCTGGTGACAAAATATATATTTAGAGTCTACATATTCAATTGTGTTCCAGTTTTTTAAATTTTGATTCTCATGCTTCTATGGGCTTCAGGCCAGTTGGCAGTGTCATTAGCAACAGATGTGTGCCTCTTGGTCATTAAGATGAGAACTGTGTAGCAGACCAAATCCTGGTTCCTAATTATTTATTGAGCATCTCTTATGATCAAGACCTCTAAGTTACATGGAAATTCTAAGAAGAAATAAGTCAGGATTCCTATTCTCCTTGATATGTTTTCTGGAAAAGTAAGAAAGACACAATTTATGACAATGGAAAGTGGTATATGATGAGTGAAGTAAATGGTATTGTTACATAGTCATAGAAGCTCAGAGGAGAGAACTTTCCAGGATCTGATGTGCAGAGAATACTCTATCTCTTTATGGCCTTAGTATTCAAGGTGTGGTTTAGGCTCCTACGAAATTCCTTCCCTAAACTTTCCTAGAGGGCAACATATCCTCTTGATAGTCACATAGCACCAGTGGACACCTTCGCTTTGCTGATTATATTCCAGATTGCTCTCTTTATGTATCTCTGTTTACTTTTAAGATGTAATCTCCTTCAGGCTAATCATTAAGTTGTACCTATGTGGTTAATGCCAGCTTTCATTAAAATTAACTTGCCTCATTTCCCTTACCCAAGGATCATTTGTATAATCTAATGGATTTTGTCTTTTACACCACAACCAGTGGCACCTATAAATTTAGGCTCTTCCTTCTCTCCTTCTGTATTACTCAGTTCTCACAATGCTAATAAAGACATCCCCAAGACAGGGATTTATAAAAAAAAAAATAAAAAGAAAAGAAAAGGAAAAAAAGAGGTGTAATGGACTGGCAGTTCCACATGGCTGGGGGGGGGGCCTCACAATCATGGTAGAAGGCTAAGGAGGAGCATCATGGTAGGTAAGAGAGCTTGTTCTGGAACTTCCCCTTTATAAAACCATCAGATCTGTGAGACTAAGACCTGCCCCCATGATTTAATTACTTCCCACTGGGTCCCTCCCATGACACGAGGGAATTCTGGGAGCTACAATTCAAGATGAGATTTGGGTGGGGACATAGCCAAACCATATCACCTTCCTTCTGAAATCTCTGAAGCAAAGAACTGTAAAACCAGGCTACAAGCTTTTCAGTAGAATGGGGAGGAAAAAGAACTGGACAAAATAAATGAATAATCAAAGTAGTCCTGCCTTCTGTATACTGAGTAGTAAATGAGAGGTACAGATTATGAATGCCTCTCTTTTCAGTGCAGTTTTCTCTTCCCTCCCGGACCTATGCTGCCTCCCAATGACTATTGCATGACCTGCAATCCTGTATCTTTGTCTACTGAAAAACATGTTTATATCTGTCCATCTTTTCAGTTAGAAACAGACTATGTTTTCTCCCCCAAGCTTGACTTGTTCTCCACATTCTTGTCTTTGTTGATGTTACTGGTGCTCACTCTTGCTCTCCTGCTTTTGGAGTTTCGGACCCTTATCTATTTTCCTTCTTCCCTATCCAACCACCTAGTTCTCTTTGAGCTATCCCTCAAATCTAAGTTGGCTTCTTCACTTCTCCTTCCATCACTTCCATCTACACACTCATCACAAGCCACTCACGCCCTACGTGCTTCACACTCCAGCAAACCACTCGCCATTTCCTGATCAGCACTGTCTTTTTTGCCTTGTGTCCTTGAATATGCTGTTGCTGTCTGATGTGGCCTGCTGTTATCTTTTTATACACATTTGTTTCTTCTTTAGACATGTCATATTTTATTATAGAACTTAGAGTATTTTAACACTAGACAACTTAAGAAGGCATATCGATGGCATACAGATGTTCTTTATTTTCTTTGAGTCTAGAAGAATAAATGTTGGTGACAGGTATAAAAGAAGTTAGAAATGCAGAATCAATACTAAATGAGCCTCCCCAATTATTTTCCCTTCCTAAGCTCCACAAATAATGCTCTTCTCACTCTACATTCCTATTCTACGATCTTCAGTAACTCTCTACTTATTTCTCTAGCAAGTAAATCCATCATTTTTCCTTTACTGTATATTTCATCATTGTAGTCCACCTCTCTATTTGCATTCTAGTCCTACCTATTAGGCCAACATTAGTCCTGCACCTTCAGTGGAATCAGACCAGTTGCCTTCCTGACCACATACCCATGCATCCCCTTCTTGCTGTTGCACTTTGATGGCCTTGCTCTTACTGGGAACACATCACCTGCCCTCTTTTTATTCAATTCCCATGCTTCCTACAGTATTTATTCCTGTTGCTGCTCAACTCGCATACCTTCTCGGACCTTTCCATTATTTTGATATTTAAAGGCTGTAAACTCACAAATCCATACTGTATACATGCTGACTTGGGATATACTAATTAAATGTAGCATCATTTCTCCTCAATTTAAGAACAAACAACATGTTTTGGTTTACAACAGGCTCTTCTGCAAGGCCCTGCCATATTTGAACACACAATGACATTCGTATATATGCAAACGTCGATTTGGTAGGACTGAATCATTATGGTTATCTTCTTTGAGAATATGGTGGAAGACACTTTTGCTACCAGCTGACTCTTATTTCAGGCGCTGCACCTAGATGCTTTCTGTACTGTATTTCATTTCATCTAACAGCAAATGCATGTTCTGCTGTGTGAATTAGAGTCAATGTTTACATAATATAGGTGATTTGTTTTGGTAATTTTACTTCTTAGGCTCTGTTATTGTGATAATCTGTAATTTTTATTTAAAGTCAGGCACTTAAATGTATAGGAATTTAACATTCTCATACAAAGAAAGGGAAAAGAACAGAAAGGAAGGAAGTCAGTTGTCAAGCCATTCATGAGTGGTCCCCTAGCACCTGATCAAATGAGTACTGATGAAAAATACTTAAAGGCCTGCGGTAACTGGCACTTGTGACAGGCTTTTAAAACACACACTCTCCTTTGAAGTTCACCTTTTTTCTTCAGGTCTTTCCTGAGGGACACAAAGAATTCAAACAAGCACTGGAATTCCTCTTTACATATCTGCTGCTTTAATGGAAACTAAGCTCCACCTGGTGGTAGAATGGGTTTTTGTCTTTGGACTTCAGCATGTCCACTGAGATGTATTCAGCAGGGAAACAAAATCTGTGTACATCTAAACATATGCATACATTGATGTGTTATATGTGTGTGTGTTTTCAGATGTTCTGTCACAAAAGTTGTGAATTATGCTTACTCTTGTGCTTTATTGGCATTTAAAGCAACACATTCAGCATTTGCTTATTAATGTCTCATGATGTTCAGGCTCCCAGCAGTGACCAGAATGATCTTATTGTGATAAAATCTTTCCTCTGTTTCATATCAAGATTGTTTTTGAAAGAATTTGACTTATGCTTTGATAGTAATAGTAGTTTATGACTAATATAAAATAAAAAAATGGAGAAATACTTGAAAATATTAACTCAAGTAATAGTGCTGGTTCGTCCAACTCTTAATACATGACTATGTCTTTTCTCTCTCTCATGTAAGAGCATTATTATGTTGAGTGACAGAAGTTTGTAACATTTAGCTTTATAAGAACTAGAAGCCCTCCAGCTGGATTTAGCCCACAGATCTGTTGTTAGATCTGTATTAAAAATACAAAATAGGTGCTTACGTTTGCAAGTTGGGGCATTTCGTTATAAAAATGCAGCCATCTAGCAATGAAGGGCTTTTTTCTTTTATTGAAACACGGTCTGCTCTGTCACCCAGGCTAGAGTGCAGTGGTGTGATCTCAGCTCACTGAAGCCTCAACCTCCTGGAGCTCAAATGATCCTTCCACCTCAGGCTCCCAAGTGTCTGGGACTACGGGAGCCTGTCATTACACCTGGCTAATTTTTGTATTTTTTATAGAGACGAGGTTTTGCCATGTCGCCAGGCTGGTCTCAGACTCCAGATTTCCAGCAATCCTTCCACCTTTCCCTCTCAAAGTGCTGGGATTACAGGCGTGAGCCACTGCGCCCAGCCAAGGGATCTTTTTCCTTCAAGGCAAGTGACCTCAACCTGAAGAGTAGCTAGCCTTTTAAGAAGGGGCACTGATATGGTCAGGTTTTTTGTCCCCATCCAAATCTCATCTTGAATTGTAATCCCCATAATCCCCACAGGTCAAGGGAGAGACCAGGTGGAGGTAATTGAATCACAGACCAGGTGGAGGCAATTGAGTCACAGGTGTGGTTCCCCCCCAGTCTGTTCTCATGACAGTGAGTTCTCACGAGACTGACGGTTTTATAAGGGGTTCTTCCCCACTTTACTCAGCGTGTCTCCTTCTTGCTGCCTTGTGAAGAAGGTGCCCAGCTTTGCTCTCCGCCGTGATTGTAACTTTCCTGAGACCTTCCCAGCCATGCTGACTGTGAGTCAATTAAACCTCTTTCCTTTATAAATTACCCAGTCTCAGGCAGTTCTTATAGCCATGTGAGAATGGACTAATACAGGCACATTTATTTTTCTCAGGCCCCTTTACCCCTTGAGGTAACACACTGCCTTCTTCACTCATTATTGCCTGATTTCTGTAGGCATTCACATTTATGACCACTGTATTTTATTTGTAATGTCTCTCTGAGAAATTTTTAGTTTAGCAGAAGGAGAAAATGAAACGAGTTAACAACCATCAAAAATATGAAAGAAAACCACCCAAATGGTATTCAATTGCTTTCTCTATAGTTTTTCACAATGGCTCAGTGGTGCAGTAGGTATGCTTCAAATAGTATGATAGATATTTAATTGAATTTGTGTTGTTTTAAGCCACCAGGTTTGTGGTAATTTGTTAGGGCAATAATAAAAAAAACTAATACACCAGCAAAGAAGTTTTGAAGTTTGCTCTCTGAAGTTCTTATGAGAATATTTTTTCAATATATTAAATTATAGTACTAAGCATGCAAACTGCCTACCATTCCCTTCCTTGTGCTCCTTATTCCCTTGAGAATTACTTTTCTAATCCCTCCCTACCCCTGTATAGCAGAGAGAGAAGGTCATGGTTAAAGAACTGTACTTCTGTAGCATGGCAAGGAGGGCAGGCCATGGCAAATAGAACTGTGGTAAGAGTTAATAATAGGGAGGAGGTTTCAAAAGATAAACTTTCTTTTTCCTGAAGATTGCCATAGTCTGTGGGTAGATTATACAGATGTTTAAAATGACATATGGATATGTTCTCAAAGTAGTAGAAGTGATTTTGCTCATAGTTTTTCTAGTGAGATAGAAAGGCCATAGCCACTGCTGTTACAGACATAAAGACATCCAGGTTCAGACTCATAGTATGTAGATTTTTGAGGATAAAGTAGGTTGAAGGGATTGAGTAGGAAGCATAGTTAATTGATCTGTAGTGGGGAAGTGGGAGAGAGTTTAGATGTCAAGATACTGAGAATTTCTAAATAGAACTGGATTTAAATGTACATCACATATTTATATGTAAATATATTGCAGAACGTTCTCTGCAATTTGGAAATGCTCCTTTTATAGCCAAAAAAAGTCTGAGTCAATACTCTTCCAGCTTTATTATGAATATAATATTTAGAAACTAAAAGCATAAGTTTGTGTAGCCTTTTCAGGCACTCGCAGATGACCACCTTAAAAATAAGAGAGTACATTTTATTTATCACGTTGTTCACATTATTGCTGTTTATTCTCTGAGGTGCATATTTGTTAGGAAGAACTTTCTGTTGCTTTTGAATGACAGAAAACTACTGAACCACCTTGCAACCTGCTAGGAGAATGATACTTTAAAATGTTTCCATGAGATTATGGCACTGTAAGACCCGCTTTGCAGTCTGTGTAGTATCACTGATAAGCATACTGACTGTCAGGTATGTGGTGGTGTAAGGGGGATGATGTAGTTAACACATATTCACAGTCAAGCCCCCAGATGCAGAAATTCATGGAAATAGATCTCACAGTTGGCTACTCCTGAGAATATGCTGGATTTGCACAGAGAAGTCCAGGGATACTAACTATGACTGCATTTAAATACCATCAGCTGAATAGGTCAATAAACTGATACTCTAAAATGAACATTTAAATACATCTTTTCTACAGAAAAAAAAAGTTTATTTTTGAATAGAGACAGGGTTTTATTCTGTCTCCTGGGCTGGAGTGCAGAGGTGCTATCTTAGCTCACTGTAACTACGAACTCCTAGGCACAAGTGATCCTGCCACCTCAGCCTCCTGAGTAGCTCCTAGCTACAGGCACGTGCCATCATGCTTGAATAATTTTTAAATTTTTTGTAGAGGCTGGGTCATGCTATGGTCTCCAGGCTGGTCTCTAACTGCTGGCCTCAAGTGATCCTCTTGCCTTGGCCTCCCAAAGCGCTGGGATTACAGGTGTGAGCCACTATTTTTTGGCTGTTTTCTTTCTGTTAACCCATGAATAATTGAAACCTATCTCTAAACTTCTAACTGGTTGTCCTTATGGATTTTTTTTTTTCTACTTAACTAGAATACTTAATGTGTTTTAATATATCAACCTGACAGTAAAATCTAGGGTAGAAAGTTCTCACATTATGTTTTAAATTTTTCACCATGTTATTTTTTTGGAAGCACAACAAATGCTAATGTCACCATTTATCTTGGTATTCATGTCATTAAACATACTAGTTGCTCAATATATGGGTGGATGAAGTAATAAATGGATACATCCATCTTTTCCATTTATTGGCACATATTCTTACTTAACCAAAAGGATCTAAAGCTGCTGCCACTTTAGCTGGTCTCAGTTTTGCCCTGGGTTTCTCACAGTGTAATTTCCCTAAGCTCAAGATGGTTCTAGAATTTAAAGATAAATATTTTTTCAATATGGCCTCTAAATGTTAGCCGACTTATGTAATGTAGTGCTCAAAGAAGAAAAATTCTTTTTCCACACAGGAGGAAAATAAAATTGAGGAATGGTATATTAGTCTTCAGATGTCAATTTTTAAGAGATTTGTAAAGATTTATACGTGATTTCCCTCATGACGGCTGATATTTTAAAGCCTGAAGTTTCCCATACCACCATTCCCTCCCACCACATGGAAAATGTTTACATTCTTGGTGCTATAATTCATATGTTAATACTTTTCTATATAGAAAGTCAGCTGGTAAGTTTGTTAAATACGTTGCTTATCAGGTAGCCCCCGTAGGAATACAGATTGAGTAGCCTTTGGGCTGCAAGTATTTATAAAAATTGCAGGTCAATGTTAAAGTTTTGATCCAAGGCCACGCTGTGAGAAATGTTGCCTTAGATTGCTTGGTGCACTTACGTTGTTGTTTAGTTGTACAATCTTCAATAGTTGCCTAAGCAACCCCATCTACAAGTAAATTTGCTGCCATAGTGGTCCCTGTCCTGATACCTCTCCCCTGCCTCACGACTCCACCCCATGATTTTACAAAGTCATGCTTCTGAGAAGACCTAGGGCAGATAGAATTACTGCCGAAAAGTCCTGTAGTTGTCTGGCATAGGTAGCACTGTGCTTTCAAAAAAGGTTAAGCTTTCTTTTCTGTGGAATAGCAGATCTGACCTGGCCCTTGATAGGTTTGTATCTTTGGTATCTCTACCACTCTTTCTCAAATACTATCTCATCCTATGTTGATAATGTTCTGCCTGCCAAGATTTCCCCACTGTCACACACCACAAGGCTTGTCCAGGATCACATGTATCTCCATACGTTTCCTGACTCCCTCTTCCCACAAAAACACTTCTTTCAGCAGCAGATAATCCAAAAGGCAATAATTATCATATGGTGCAAATGGGAATTAATAAATGTTGGCAAGCCCAAGCATTTTCAATCTGGGGCTTCATCTTCATCAACAATAAGCATGGCTTAAGTATCAACTTAGTTGTAGGTTCTGTGCCAACTCAGAGATAGGAAGATTTTTCTACTCAAAGGGTATATAATAGTAGGAATTTGAGGAAAAAAAAAGGCTTTATCCTATTTTTCAGCTTTTTTGAGGTATAAATGACAAAAGTTGTATATATTGAAAGTGTACAATGTGATGTTTTGAGATACATTGTGAAATGATTACTGCCATCAAGTTAATTAACATCTGTATCACTTCAGAAATTTACCTTTTGTGTGTATGGAAAGAAGACTTAAGATCTACTCACTTAGCAAATATTAAGTATATATTAAGTTGGTGCAAAAGTAAGTAATATTAGTAACAATATTATTAACTACAGTTAGCACAGTGTACATTAGGCCTCCAGAAATACTCATAATGGCAAGTTTGTGAATTTTCACTAATATATCCTTGTCCCCCACCCCTGCCTGACCACTGGTAACCACTCATCTACTCTGTTTTTATGAGTTAAACCTTTTTTTTAAATTCCATATATAAGTAAGATCATGCAGTATTTTTCGTTCCATTTCTGGCTTATTTTCACTTAGTATAATATCCTCCAGGTCCATCCACATTGTCACAAATGGCAGGATTTCCTTATTTTTGAATGATGAATAATATTCCATTGTATACACATACCATATTGTCTTCATTCATTCATTGATGGACACCGGTTATTTACGTATCTTGGCTATTGTGAATAACACTGTAATGAACATGGGAGTACATATGATACTTCAAGGTGGAGATTTTATTGCCTTTGGATATATACCCAGAGTGGGGTTGCTAGATTATATGATAGTTCTATTTTTAATTATTTGAGGAACCTCCAGTATGAACCCTTTTATTTATTTAATTATTTTTGAGACAGAGTCTTGCTCTATTGTGCGGCCTGGGTGCAGTAGTGCAATCTGGGCTCACTGCAACCTCAGCCTCCGGGGTTCAAGCGGTTCTCATGCCTTAGTACCCCCACCAAGTAGCTGGGAATACAGGCGTGCACCACCACACCTGGCTAATTTTTGTATTTTTGGTGGAGATGGGGTTTCTCTGTGTTAGCCAGGCTGGTCTCGAACTCCTGGCCTCAAGATGATCCACCCATCTTGGCCTCCCAAAGTGCTAGGATTACAGGCATGAGCCACTATGCCTGGTAGTATGAACCCTTTTAAACTGGGAAGATGAATTCGACCATCTGGTAAGATAGACATACCTTGAGTCACTTTGACTAAATCCTGCTATTTTTTACACATATTTTTGCTTCACCCTTTGGGCGGTGAGTCTTCTGAGGCCTTTTAGGCTTCACACGGGGCTCTTCTGCTGTGGGCTAGCAAAAATAATGAGTTGCTCTAGATCTTCCATGAAATAGAAATTAATTATGTAGTTTTATACAAAGAGAAAAACATTTTAAAATTTGAATTAAACATTGTTGGGGCATATTTTCTATGCTCAAACTATTATCTATTGGATTCAACCCTTAGTTTTGGTTGTGATGGGCAATGGCATATATAATGGCAAAGAATATAACCATTTGATGTTTCTAATTTCATGGATTATTAATGCATTCTTATTTTGTTACCCCTGCCTGAAACAATCTAGTTTAAAATGGCTTCTTATTGTTATTGATTTTCACATTTTTAGTATTTTCTCTCATTCTGAAATATTTTAGAAATATACCATGAGGACTGGCAGAATGGGAAAGAGAGTATACTCTTCCCAGTTTCTTCATGAGGCCCAAGAATTACATGGTACAAAGAGTGGAATTTGGATTTGTTATAAACATAATTTCCTAACAATAGTTATACTAATATAGAAACAATACCTTTCCTGAGGGAACGACACTTAGGTAAATCATAAGCTGACTTACTCTAGAATTGCTCCAACACAAGACAAACTGCAAAGACCCTTCCCATTCAGGATGGTGAGAATCCTGAAACTCAAAATGTACTGGCGCCTGCAGGGAGGTTGCTGAACTTTCCGTTTAAAAAGTGCCCACTAGAGGGAGTATAACATCATAAATATTTCCTTTTGCTTGCTGCCTTGCTTCTGGTAAAAGCTGGCAGGAAAGCAAGATTGAGTGCAAATATCTAGAATCTCTTTTATATTCTAATTTTTTCTTCACATTTTATGAAATATTCTGATGAGCAAAGAAAAACAAGAAAAATTAGTATATAATATGTAACATTAATATTTTTATATGTGAAAAGTTCAGAATTTAAAATCATTGTCTCAAAATGAAATATAGATTGTTTGCATCTAACAGTGTAAAGCATCTTGGAGTAGGAGAACACATCATCAAATTTTGGGGGGGTTTGTTGTTATAGTTGTTTTTCTTTGCCATGGATATGATCAATATATTTACCTGTTAGTCTGTCATTTTCTGTTAGTGTTCCCAGATATTTAAGATAATTTTTTTTTAATGGGCAACTGTTTTGGTTACACAGTAGCAAAGTCAAATGTTTAATTCTCAAGTTCAAAGCAACAATCTGCTACCTGCGTTAGGAAAAATAGCAATTAGTATTTCTCAAGAGTAAAAGCACTTCTGGTAAAATGAATGGCCTGTATTTTAACTTTTTTGTATTTTCATTAAAAATTTTATATGTTTTTCCTGGTTTCCATAAATTGAAATATGGTCAAATTCTAACATAAGACTCCAAGTTCGATTTTTGGATTGCACTTTTTATGTTTGATCATTTGGAAATAGACTAAAAATAATTTCTATAACTCATTTTGAAACATTGAGCAATGAAACAGCATTTTCAAAATTCAAAAGGAAAATCTTTATGAAAAATCGAGATGCTATTAGCTCCTTATATATTAAAGTACATTTTAAATTTGAATTTACATAATTTTCGGCAAGGAAAACACATGTATGGTTATTTCAAATTTATTTTTAATGAAAAAAACTTAATTTCTTATGATCTTAGCTATTTGAAAACCATTTCTAACTGATTTCTTTCTTTAGTTACCTATTGTTAATATCAGTGGCCACAACTCCTCCAGTTACTGAATATTCCTGCTTCTTTTTAAATGAAAATATTTTTGTTCTCTTTTCCATTGCAATAAAACACACACAGACACACACACACACACACACACACACACACACCTTTGCAAGTGATGTGTCAACAGGGAAACAATGAAGTTATTTTGATTGTACGTTGCCGTTTTATAAGCGACTTGGGATAGGGCTGATTCCTTGACCTGCTCTTCACATCCTTTTTTTTTTTTTTACATCTGCCTCTCCTCTCCTGAATGACTCTAGGACTAGGTCGGCTCCTTCGTTACTCTCATTTGTAAGTAAAACCATACCTCCAACCTACCTCAAAAGCCAGGCTTACCCATCACATTTTATTTTTCTTGTGTTTAGAAAAGTTCAGTATGAAATTAGCACATATTGGTTGTAGATAAATAAAAATATGTAAATTGTACCGAAGGATAACAATTAAAAGGTAAACAAATATTTTTTGTCCTTCCCTTAGACCTTGCTATTCCTCTGCAGTTTGAAATCTCTTCAGATATTTTCTAGCACATGCAATCCTGTATATAGACACGTTATTATATATGCATATTTCCTTAATTTTTTTTTTACAAAAATTGGGTCATATGAAAAATATTCTTCAGTAGCTTGACTTTTTTGATAGTAATGTATTTTTAAGATGTTTCTGTGTCAGTACTTACAGAAGTACTTCATTTTTTATGGTTGCATAAAATCCTATATTTTATTTAGACTCCAGACTTCTATTAATATATATTTAAATTGTTTCCAGTATTTCGTTATACCAAATAGTGCTGCAGTGGAGAAACTTGAATAAACACCTTTGGATCATGTGCATTTTCTACATTTTTCTAAATAAAATCCAACAGATATTGAAAACACAGCTGGCTTGTTATTATTTAGATTTCATTCATGGCCTGACTACCTCCACAAAGCTTTTAAGATGTCTGTGTTTTATGTTGTTCAGTGTCTCTGAAAGATATTTACTTTTATCAAGAAAACATGTTGGTTGCCAACAATCAGATTTCAAAACAAAAAAATGCTGATTTCTCTAGGTGCATCTTTATTAGAAAGTGAAAGAATTATTTGTCTCGATAATTCAGGTGGAAAACTCTTACATAAAAGATTGGAGGGAAAAAGTTCCCTTGCTGAATTAACCAGAATCGCTGTGACTTTAGATGAGGCTAATGGAATATGAGGTTAACTATTGGATGTTAATATTTTTGTATATGGCAAGCATTGAGTGGTTAGGTAAAAATGCAGTAGGCACATACTCTGGAGTATTCTGGAGTAATTAAAAGCAACAAATGACAGATAGACAAAATAACATGCATATATTATAAGAACACTGTTGAGAGCTTAAAAGTGACAATAACAATCTGTGTGACTCAATAAACTTCATTGATTATTAGGTTATAAATCAGTGCACTTTACAAAGTACAAAATGCTACATATTCTATAAGAATTCATAGAAATTCAATGATACCAAATACGTTAGTATGGTTCTAGATGGGAAAGCAAATGGGGATTGGGGAATAGGCATTAAAGATCTTTTACAAAAAATAAAGCACAAAGATGGTGTTCTTGTGTTTTCAGGGACACTGAAGTGTTCTTTTCTGGAAATAAATGGTTCATTTGCAATGAACACTTTCTAAATTGTCTTGTGATGAGAATTTTTTTCTCTGTCAAGTTGACATTTGTTGGAATAGGGCAGAAAAGATGCAATGCAAATGTTCCTCCAATGCAGAGATGGGAAGTAGTATCCAGCAACACTCTTGTGGCAGCAAATGATGGTGTATTTTGGAGACAATTACGGTTGAGAGTTACTTGTGTTCTGCATCTATCTGGGGCATTGTTCAAGGTGGTTAAACTTTTGGAAATATGAGAGGTACATAATTGTATTACAGCTTTCTTACAACGTGACCTCCAAGTAAGGGCACAAGGATAGCCCAGGTAGCTAGCTGTCTGAACCCTCATCCAAACTATCTGAAGAGATGTTCCAGGAGCTGGGAGCTGGGCCTGAGACTGGGTAAACCTGTCCAACAGGCAAGGCTTAGAGCCAGGGGGAACTAAAGCCTGCATCCTGAGTGAGTGAGAAAGACCAACAGCTAAAACTTTCATGCACTTATTATGTACCTGTCACAGTTGTAAGCACTTTACACATAATCGTTCAGTCTTCACAACAAAGGTATGGGGTTATGAATGAGGAAAATGAGCAATGGAAAACTTATTTGCTGAAGATCATCCTATTACTTAATAGTAAATGGTTGAACTGGGATCAAAACTCAGAGAGATTGCTAGTGTCTATGTTCTTATCCAATATTGCCTCTGAAGAAGATTGGGGAGGGGCTGAAATACAACCTGCTTAATGTCTTAGGTTCTAATGGACTTGCAGAGACATTGTGGAATTAAATCCAAGGGATCTGCAGGAAAGGCTGTTAGTCTGTGGGTAGGAGGGTCAAAAAAAAAGAGGTGGGGAGAAATTCCTCGAGGTGCCACTCTGTGGAGGGAGGAGCTCTGAGAGCCCTCCAGTCAATTTATGTATTACCACGGTTTCAATCCAGGGCATTACTAGAGCCATAGAGTGGATTTCGGAATAATAAGGTCACCATTGTGAAGGCAGCCAAATCAGGATTCTCGAAACGTGATACTCTTTGTTTTGGTGAGGTTGGCAGCCCTCTCTGCTTCTCCTTTCTGGATGAATAAAAACCCCAAACATCATGAGCCGGATGTTTGAATGTTTTTAAACCTTGTAATTTTGTAAATTGTCTGTTCCTGGCCCCTTCCCCACCCTCCCACCCCAGCTGAATGTCACGATGTTCTTCCTTTCCCTTGACTTTCGAATGAAGAAAGTGTGGTTTGAGTTTGTTTTCTCAGCAAGGTGATGGCAAAAGGATGTTTATGGTGTTGAAGAATTTTAATTTTCTCTCAGACAACTAGGATGTATAGTATATTTTAAATCTTACTCTCCAGGATATCTGCCTTCTGCCCAAATAATAAAATTGATCAGATGTTTTGAGGTTAAATAAACTGTTGTAATAATCTGGCAGCTGCCTGCTGGTTGTGGTTTTCAAAAGCAATTACTCACTCTAGAGTCAACTTTGAACTCTACATTTTAATTGAAAAAGCTAATTGTAGGCTATTGCTCCTGATTTAGCATTTGATTTGGCAGATTAGGAAGTAAAAAGACATGTGGAGGGGAGGGGAGAGGAAGAGAAAGTAAGCAGGAGTGTTGCTGAGCTCAGATTCCTGTTTACTTGTGAGTGTTTGCACACAGGGTACATTGTATGCTAACCGGAGAGAATGCAACTGGACTAAAAAGTCTCTGAGGCATTCATCTGAGGCTTGTCTGCAAAATCCTTATTTTTGGCTTATTTGCTCGCTCACTCTCACCCACACATAGCAGAGAGAGAGATGCTACATATGTTAGTGTCTTAACTGTAATTCAAATCTGAAAAGAATTTTTAAGAATATTATCAGACCATCTCTGATGAGAAGCTTATTTCTTAAAATGTTGGAAATGCGAATGGACAGAGATGGCTACTCACTTTCACTAAAACACATCTAATAATTTTACTAAAATTCAGCACAGTATCGGAATTGTTCTTATGGGCGCCCAAAAGAACAAATCAAGTCTCTATTGGAATCAAGATTTGAATAATTAAGGAAAAAGAGACAGCTACACTCATATTTTCCATCCAGGTCGATTAGTAGCATCCTTAAAATGGCCAGAAAATACCTGTTAGTGCCAAGCTGAGAAGAGTGAGAATTTGCATTTCTGTAGTTTTTTTTTTCCTCATCGAAAAGCAAGCTCAGTACTGTTAGGTTGACCTAGTACAGATGATATTGTGCATTTTAGAGATAGACGTTCTTTAAATTTAAAAAAGGCATACGTGTATGTATGTGACTTCTTCAGACTTTATGCTCTGAGATCGACTGACAAACTCCTAGGAATTTCCTGTGAATATGATAAAATGTTGACAGTCCAAATTAGAGCTGAAGTGAAAAGCACAGATACAGGAATACATTAATTTTATGAGATGTATTCAAATACTAGTTACATGTCATTTGGAAACTCAATTTAATTTTAGACTTTATGGAATGCAGATTTGGCTCATCACAGTTCTGTTAATATTTTGTTGACTTCATAAATATAATTTAATCCCTATACATCAGCTTTCTGATCTGTAAGAAGAAAAGTATTCTTCCCACACATTTTGCACTCAGAGCTCCTCTGTTGAAACAATAAGCAGTGTTGTAACACATGAATTAGAGCATGGCTTCAGAATCCAATGTTCTCTTTATCAACAAAGAGTGACTGAAATTTATTTGGTGTTTCAGTATCACCAAATTTGAAGATATTACCGTTAATAAAAAAAAAAACATCTCTGTTGATATAAGAATTATTCTGAAATATGAATATCCCTGGAAATGTCAGCTGCCTACTACATAATTTCCAAGAGTCATTTTTGTGATCTTAATATTCAGAGGTCCTCAATTAAAAACGACTCATAAAAAGAAAGAGACCCTACAGATAGGAAGACTCTGATTGAAAACATATTTACTTCATTCCAAATATATTTTTCACATATTTACTTACATATTATTTACTCATAGATCTCTACTTTTGGCAAAGTTCATCGGTTTAGAATGCAGGGGAATAATGACTTCTGTGGTGAGATTTTAAAACTTTTTCTGTGGGAGGAAAAAAGGTTGAGGAAGAAGTTAAGCTTTTTAGATAATATTATTAGTGGCAGAAATCAGAGACAATGGATTAATGCTTTAGTCATGGGAAATCACATCTGAAGAAAGGAAAAATAGTTACATAATGGTTTTTAAAAGTGCTATGAAATTGTTCAGGTAAATAGAATTTTCCCTTTTGATTGTCTTAAAATATAAAGAAGACGTGTTTAAAATGACAGATCTCGAGTCTGAATTTCAAGAACCAAACCAAACCAAACCCAAAACCCTTTATCACGATGGTATGATAGACATTTCAGAATGCTGCCTCTGGAAAAGCAAGGTGTGGGGTTGCATCTCCGGTGTATTGCTTACTTTTGACCTTGGACAAATTACAAAATCCTGATAAATCTCAGTTTCTTCATCTGTAAAATACCAGGATAATAACACCTATCTTTTTTGGTTATGGTTAAGATTAAATGAGTTACTATTAACTGATACAAGATGAAACTATCAATGTATACTAACTGCTACTTTATTACGCAGTATCTTTGTTTTTATAAGTAATGATAACCAAGTTTCCTCCAAATTGTCACAAAGCAATTGTAGAAATCAAAATGCAAAGTCACATTTGACATAAAAAAATGAAGCTAATTTTCAGGGAAGTTAAGAACTACAATTAAATAAATTTAAAATTGGTATTTAGGTTTATGGATAGAATTTTCTTTAGTTGTCTACACTTCTAGAGAAAGAAAAGTGAAGGCTGAGAAGAAGCCAGAGTTTTAGGAATTCTTGCACCTCATTAACATACACCATTATGATCAAATTATTAGAAATGAAAAAATACAAGCAAGGATAATCTCTTGTCTTGAGGTAACTTCCCATGTTATTTCTATACAATGTATCAGGATTTTAGACTTAGTGGGGAATTTAATCCTTTTCAAGGAAGACAAAAGATCAAAATTGTGCTATTGATATAAATGAAAATTTTGTAACTAATGATGATTATTGGGGTTTTGTTGTAAAGCGCATACTGTAAGTTTCTATAGCTGTACTTATCCTTTTCTCTTGTCTGGCATACAGACATTTCAGATATCTCACTGCCAATTCTCCAATGTCACCTGAATTATTTCTCCTCACTAAAACACTCTGTGTGTGTGTGTGTGTGTGTATGTGTATAGTATGGTGTGTGGATGTGTGGGGTGTCTCCCTTGAGAGACTTCACCGAATGACGTGCAGGTCACTAGCTGCTACTACCTGCAGTAAGATCAGGTTCACCGAGAGTGCTAGCCAAAGCAGAGGC